>NC_084597.1:21288241-21623241 GCF_033807715.1 Cololabis saira
AAACTCCAAAAGAACATTTACCAGTACAAAAAGAACTGGAAAAATCTCAGAAGGGAATTCTTTATTTTATTTTTATTTTTTTTGAGAAAAGAGCTCTATTTTATTTTGGGATATTTATTCTTTTTTTAGTCACTGTAAGTGTGATCATATTTTGTTTTGTGTTGCTACAATAAAATTGTCAGTTGTTTACGATACATCATATTCTTCCTTGCTCCTCAGAACCTAGATCTTCATAGCCTATACTTTTTCTTTTGTAATGTTATAAGTACAAGTGCTACATAAAAGTGGCGAGCCCAGCCAGGAGGAGTGGCTGAATTTTTGAAACAATCTGACAGTTTAATTGCAGTTCCACTACAGTATGGATGTCATAAATGTACAGAGTGTCAAGGTGTCAAACTCTGTTCTAGTTCATGGGTTAATAGGCACAGAGATAGATGAGGAACTAGTTGATTTTTTGAAAAAATATGGTCACATCTCCAGACTAGTACCTGTTGATAGTTCTGACCCTGACTTTAACAATACAACCATAGTTGAGTTTCAGTTTGGAACAGCTATAAAGGCACTTCAGGATGAGTTACCATGTCAAAGACCTACCTCTGACCCTGAAATAACCCACAACATCCAACTTTTGTCACCTCTCTACAGCTCCAAGCTGACTTCTGACCTTACTCAGTCCTACATAACAGGGTTAAAGGGGGTTGCAAAGCTGAGTGGCTCAGATTATGAGAGGCTTTTGCGTGAAGAACTGAGCCGAATGCAGAAATCGGCTAATAGTGAGGAGGCATGTACTCCAGAAGAGTTTACCTCTGATTCAGAGGCAGGGACTCGAATGATGCCAGTTCAAACCCAGCCTCATCTGGGTAGTCAGGCCACACCCAAAGCAGACCATGCAGTTTTACCTGTTGCTGTTGAGAGCTCCACGCCATTCTTGTCACCAGAACAGATCAATACACCTGAGGTACAAAGGGTGATAGTTGAACACATTGTGAAAAGTAGTGATTTAGCACAAACCTACCCAAGCTCCTCTAAGCTTAGACCTTTCTCAGGAAGGAACCCTTGTCCCGGTATGGAGGTTGAATATGACAGTTGGCGGAGTAACGTGGAGTTTTACCTTGCAGATTCCTCTGTTCCACAGAGGCAAGTGGTCAGGAAGATCATAGAGAGTCTCTTACCTCCTGCTGCCAGCATTGTCAAACATCTGGGTCCTTTCTCTAAGCCGGAGGATTTCTTGACCCTCCTTGACTCAGCCTATGGGACAGTGGGTGATATTGATGAACTTTTTGCAAAGTTTCTCAGCACCAATCAGAATGCAGGTGAGAAACCCTCTGCTTATTTGCACCGCCTACACAGTACTTTGAGTAAAGTTGTAAAAGGTGGGGGTATCCCAGCTGGTGACTTTGACCGTCAATTACTGAAACAGTTCTGCAGAGGATGCTGGGATAATGGCTTAATTCTAAGCCTCCAGTTGGAACAAAAGAAATCTCAACCCCCTGCATTTTCTGAACTGTTGTTGTGGCTGAGAACAGAGGAGGACAAACGAGCTGCAAAATCTAGCCGTATGAAGCAGCACCTTGGATTTTCAAAATTAAAGGTGCAGTCCAATCCCCTCAGCGTGTACTCCGATATTGACATGAGAGCAAGTACTGATGACACAACAGACCCAGTAACTACCAAAACTCTACAAAAGCAGATAGCTCAGCTTCAGAATCAGCTGTCATCACTTAAAGCTTCCATAGATAAGCCTGCAAACAAAAAGGCACAGCCAATAGTACCACAGACAAAGAAAGGCAAGCCAAAAGAGTCATTGGCAGCTAGCCATACACCAGTGGGTGAAAATTTAAGCAAAGGTGGTAGAAGGCCACGCCCCTGGTATTGCTTTACCTGTGGTGAGGACAATCATATTGCGACCACATGCCCTAATGAACCAAATCCTGATCTGGTTGACTCCAAGAGGAAAGCATTTAAAGCAAAGCAAAGGGCCTGGGATGAGCAAAATAAGGCTGATTTAAACTAAAAACTGTTCCAGTCGAGGGACAGACTGGAACTGATATCATTGAAAGTCCCACACCTAAAGCTTTCCTGAAAACTTCATCCTGCAATCTCACTTTACAGCAGCGGGCCAGAATTCCAAAAGGGCTAATTGGTGAAAAATGTACAGCAAATGTTACTGTAAATGGAGTTAAGTGCAACTCTTTGCTGGACACTGGTTCTCAGGTGACCACCATATCAGTCTCCTTTTACAATGAAAACCTGGCAGAAAGACCTATACAGCCTATTAGTGACCTTGATGTTGAGGGTGCAAATGGGCAAGCAGTCCCATATCTGGGTTATGTGGAGGTCAGCATTGAGTTTCCCAAGGAGTTCATTGGGCCACTGCTTGAGGTTTCCACACTGGCATTGATTGTGCGACGTGTTGATTGTGTGATTTACGCTCAAACACTGATTTGCCAGTATTGATAGGCACAAATGTGCTTGATGTTTTGTACAGTGAGCATTGTCTGGACAGATCTACATCTGACATTTCCTCTGTTTATAGCTTTAGGCAGATATTGAGAACTCTCAAACTCAGACATTCAGAAAAAACCACAGGAAAGATCGGCCTGGTGAAATTAAAACATAACAAACAACATGTCATCCCAGCAGGTGACCGGGTCTGTCTTGAAGGCTCCGTTAAAGCCAGGAACTCCTTATGCGAGAAACAGGCAATCATAGAGCAGCCGAGTTCAACTACTTTACCTGGTGGAATCTTTGTTGACTGCTGCCTGGTTACGTTGCCCGATCGTGATTTTCATACATTTCCTGTATGGGTCAGAAACGAGACAGAGCATGATATAACTCTTCCAACTAACTGTGCTATTGCTGATCTGCATGTAGTTGACCAAGTTCTTGACCTTAAGAACTCCCCTGTGTCAGACTCTGTTACTGCAGCGTGCTATAGCTCATCTGCCCAACCCTCTGGTCACCTTAAAGAGGCTGAGTTAACATTCGATTTTGGCGACTCGCCGTTACCTGAGGAATGGAAAGAAAGAGTGGTGCACCGTCTGCGTACTTACTCTGATGTGTTCTCATGCCACGATCTTGAGTTTGGTCATGCTACAAAGGTCAAGCACAAAATAAAGCTCAAGGATGAGGTGCCCTTTAAACAGCGATCAAGGCCCATTCATCCTAATGACTATGAGGCGGTGAAGAAACATCTTAAGATGCTTTTGGAAGCTGGGGTGATAAGAGAATCAGAATCCCCTTATTCTTCACCTATTGTTGTTGTCAAAAAGAAGAATGGCGACGTTCGCCTGTGTATTGACTACCGTAAACTTAACACACTGACCATAAGGGATGCTTATGCACTCCCAAACCTTGAAGACACTTTTTCAGCCCTCTCAGGGTCAAAATTGTTTTCAGTGATGGATTTGAAATCTGGTTACTATCAGATTGAGATGGAGGAGGAAGACAAGCCAAAAACTGCTTTTGTCTGCCCTCTGGGGTTTTATGAATTCAACCGGATGCCACAAGGAATAACGAATGCACCCAGCACTTTCCAGAGGTTGATGGAGAAGTGCATGGGGGACATTAACCTCAGGGAGGTTTTAGTATTCCTTGATGATTTGATTGTGTTTTCAGATTCCCTAGAAGAGCATGAGAGAAGGTTGCAGCATGTTCTTCAGCGGTTGAGGGAAAATGGCTTAAAGCTCTCTCCTTCAAAATGCAAATTTTTCCAGACATCAGTGCGGTATTTGGGACACATTGTCTCAAAGGATCGGGTTGAGACCGACCCTGAAAAAATTGCTGCCATAAAAACCTGGCCAGTACCGCAGACCTTGAAACAGCTTAGATCGTTCTTGGGATTTGCCGGCTACTACCGCCGCTTTATTGAACATTATTCTAAGACTGTGAAACCCTTAAATGACCTGACAGGAGGTTATCCGCCATTGAGGAAAGGTCAAAGTAAAGTCTCTTGTGGTGGCAAGTATTTCAACCCCAGTATGCCTTTTGCAGAGAGGTGGACCCCTGCTTGCCAAGCAGCTTTTGAGTGTATCAAAGTGAAACTGACTTCTTCTCCAGTACTGGGGTTTGCCAACCCAAAGATCCCATACGTTCTGCATACAGACGCCAGCTCAACTGGACTAGGCGCTGCCTTGTATCAGGAACAAGAAGGGAAAATGCGGGTAATTGCTTATGCCAGTCGGGGATTGACACCCAGTGAGAGCAAATATCCAGCTCACAAGTTGGAATTTTTGGCTCTGAAATGGTCAATTGTTGACAAATTTTTTGACTACCTTTATGGAAATTCCTTCACGGTTATGACAGACAACAACCCATTAACATATGTACTTACCTCAGCCAAACTGGACGCAGCAAGCCATCGCTGGTTAGCAGCCTTATCTACCTTTGATTTTAATATCAAATACAGGGCTGGAAAAGCAAACCAGGATGCGGATGGTTTGTCACGACGACCCCATGATGAGTTGGCTGCAGACCATGCTTCTCTGGAAGAGGCGGAACGCATCCGACAGCTCACCTCACGATTTCAGACATCATCTCCATCTGATCTCAGCTTGGATTCACATGAAGTCGCAGCAGTGTGCCATAGGCATATTCTGAGTGAGACAGACGACCAGTTACCTTCCATCACTTTGGTTGAGTCTTTAGCTATTCATGCTGATGCTGTACCTGATGCCTATGAACAGGAGACATTTGGTCAGGTGACAGTTCCCCTGTTCTCTGAATCTGACCTCAAGGAGCAGCAGGAAGCTGATCCAGTCATAGGCCAGGTGATTAAATTGCTGCGATCAGGTGTTGACAGCCCACATAGCATCAAGGATGAATCACATGATATGAAGTTGATGCTAAAACAGTGGAAACGCTTTGAAATTAGAAATGGTCTTCTAACCAGGACACGGCAATGTCATGGCCAAAACGTTTATCAGCTGGTTCTTCCAGTAGTCTTAAGACCAACAGTTTTCAAGCTCCTCCATGATGACATGGGGCACATGGGATGGGAGCGTACTCATGACCTAATAAGATCTAGGTTTTATTGGCCACGAATGGCCATGGACATTGAAGCTAAGATAAAATCCTGCGGTCGTTGTGTGAGAAGAAAGTCCCAACCTGAAAAAGCAGCACCTTTGGTCAATATCAAAACATCACAACCAATGGAATTAGTCTGTATGGATTTTTTGCCAGATAGCAAGAATACCAAAGACATTTTAGTCATTACAGATCATTTCACAAAATATGCTGTTGCTTTACCTACACGAGACCAAAAAGCTACCACAGTGGCAAAATGTCTCTGGGATAACTTTTTGATTCACTACGGGTACCCAGAGCGCCTTCACAGTGACCAGGGCAGAGATTTTGAATCTCTTGTCATTAAGGAGCTCTGCACTATGACTGGTATTAGGAAGGTGAGAACTACCCCATACCATCCACGGGGCAATCCGGTTGAGAGATTCAATCGGACCCTCCTCAATATGCTTGGTACTTTGAAGGAGGAGCAGAAGGTGCATTGGCGGGATTTTGTTAAACCCCTTGCTCACGCCTACAATTGCACCAAAAACGAGGTCACAGGATTCAGCCCTTATGAACTGATGTTTGGGCGACAACCTCGACTACCAGTTGACTTAGCATTTGGGCTTCCAGTGAAAAATAATGAGCCAGTGCCTCATTCTCAGTATGTCCGAAATCTAAAAGCTCGTCTTGAAGAGAGCTATCGTCTTGCTCTGGAGAATTCTGCAAAAGTTGCAGAGCGAAACAAAAAACGGTTTGATAAGCACGTTAGAGAAGCTACTCTCAAGGTCGGTGATCGGGTACTGGTTAGAAATCTCCGTCTGCGAAACAAACACAAACTGGCAGACAAGTGGGAGTCCACTGTGTACCGTGTTTTGAAACAAATGGAGAACTTACCTGTATACACGGTCAGTCCAGAAGGTGGAGACGGCCCGTGCCGCACCCTTCATCGAGATCTTTTGCTTCCATGTGGTCATTTGTCTGAAGCTGATGATGAAAATGCATCAGAAAAGAAAAAAACTATCCAACGACCCCAAACTAGGCAAAACGCCCCTCAGTTACTGCAGTCTGAGTGTTCTGACTCTGAGGAGGAGTACGTGGGTTTTCAGATAGTCCCACCTGTTCATACAGAAACATTTATCAGGATGTATGACAAGAAGCAAGTTGAGCCAGAAACCCATAATACTCCATTACCTGCTACTGAAGGTGACTTTCAAACAAGGTCAGATGAGGTAATGGAGGTTGTTGCTGATACTGGTGGGTTTGAGTTTAGACATGCCTCTGATGCCACAGAAAAGCCACATAATGGGGAGGTTGCAGGCAATACTGATACAGACGCTATGTTTATGTTAGGTGTTGAGAATGTGGATGATGAAGATTCCAACACTGACTTACCTGACCAACAGACTGTGGAAGAGATTGACACAGTTAAGACAAGCTGTGAGGACACAGACATAAGGAAGTCAGAAAGAACACGTCGAGCACCAGGTCGTTTTCATTACCCACAGTTAGGTAAACCCCTGATTTCTTTTGCTCAAGGTTTTCTTGACAGTTTTAATCAAGCACTGGAGTTGTTTGGTGACCATTCTGATGGATACGTTTATGATGTTTAAATTTGAGTATTGACCGCATGATGGGACTCCTGCTCATTAAAGGGGGGAGGGTGTAACCCACACACTAAAAGTGTATGGTCACTAAGGGGTTAACGCTGCGCGAGCCATTCTTTTTGATCCTCGGCAGCACCCGTTGGAAAGGCAGACCCCGCCCCCCGCTGGTGTGTCTTGTAATTAACAGCACGCGGGAGAAAGGAAAAAAGGAGAGTTTCCAATGCATGTAAACGGGAAGGTGAAATGAGTGCAGGTGAAATTATAAAGGAAAAAACGATACAAGAGACGATAAAGAGTGCGGGAGGGAGTGCTGCATGGTGCAGTATTGCTGAAAGAATTGGTTAAATTGACAGAAGAACTCCGACTGGTTTTTTTGAGACCCCCTTCTAATGCATGAGAGAGAAGACTTTGGATGTGATGGCGAGTCAGACCCACGGACGATGCGTTGGAGGTTCCTGCCAGTAGACTGGCCAGCTGCGGCAGGGATTGACAAGATCACCTTGAACTCAGGATTTCCCAGCTAAGGAAATACCGTAACACCTACACTTAAACCTACCCGGGTAGTGTACATACATACATACAAGACACGGAAAAGAACAAGAAACTCCAAAAGAACATTTACCAGTACAAAAAGAACTGGAAAAATCTCAGAAGGGAATTCTTTATTTTATTTTTATTTTTTTTGAGAAAAGAGCTCTATTTTATTTTGGGATATTTATTCTTTTTTTAGTCACTGTAAGTGTGATCATATTTTGTTTTGTGTTGCTACAATAAAATTGTCAGTTGTTTACGATACATCATATTCTTCCTTGCTCCTCAGAACCTAGATCTTCATAGCCTATACTTTTTCTTTTGTAATGTTATAAGTATAATGTTATAAGTACAAGTGCTACACGAGGTATCCAAGAGGCATCCTGATAAGCTACCCAAGCCACATCAATTGGCTTCTCCTGATGTGTAATATTGATATGTACCCTTCTCTAATTGTACTGTAAATAACTCTAACATCCTAATTTAGACCTGTAAATTTTGCAATTTCTTTTCAACTCCTTGAATTATTTCCAGGACAATATGAAACAATACAATATGAAACAATGCTATACTACATTTGTCCCTTTAGAAAGATTACTTTGCAGCCTTATCACTCAGTAATCAACCCACATCTGTGTCAGTGCTGCCATCTATCTGTACCCACCCAACCAGCCATCATTGAATGTTTTCAAAAATGTTCTCAAATCAAGGTGTCAAACAGCTCCAGTTGAAGCAATGGAGGCTTTCACCGACGCACATGTGCAACTCACACTAATAAACTATCTTCCACATAGTTTTTTAATGAACCTCAGTACTTGACCTTTTTTGTCACCTTGCTGAGCGGGAGAAATATAAGATTATTTATGGGATGTTTTCAAAAAGGTTTGTTCTGCAGGACCAGGCTGCAGAACGGGGTTTATTATATATATTGTTGCAGGATGTTAAAATGAAGTTATCGAGTGTCCACTTCTTTACAGCCTCTTAATACATTATCCAGCATATCTGAATGAAGTCAGTGACTGGAATACTAAATAAGGCAAGGCAAGGCAAGGCAAGGCAAGTTTATTTATATAGCACAATTCAACACAAGGTAATTCAAAGTGCTTTACATCAACATTAAATATTGTCAATAGATCTAAACCCACACTGAGATTTGGCTGTTTTGTAAGTTTATCAGAACTGGCCACAGTAATTGAATTTGATGCCAAGTCATAATCAGTATGATATCTAACTTTTACTACTAAAAAGAATAAAAATACATAAACAAATACAAATATAGAATTGGCAAAGGTTAAAGGGACACAGAGTCCTGTTTGGGAACTAGATACTTATGATCATAGCACAGGAACTGCTCTTTTAAGAGTTTTTAATTACCTTCATTTAACTGTCGATTCAGGTAATCCTGCTGGTGCTTTTAGACCTGTCTGAAGCGGTTCATGCAGTGGATCATTATATTCTGTTGTTAAGAATTGAAAAATGGGTTGGTATCAAAAGGTACGGTATTAAAGTGACATCGTCCCGGTCGTGGAACACTGGACCAGCTCTACACCTTCCGCAGGGTGCTCGAGGGCTCATGGGAATTTGCCCAACCAGTCTACATGTGTTTTGTGGATATGGAAAAGGCATTTGACCGTGTCCCTCGTGCCATTCTGTGGGGGGTGCTCAGTGAGTATGGAGTCAGGGGCCCTCTAATTAAGGGCTGTCTGGTCTCTGTATGATCGGAGCAGGAGTTTGGTTCGCATTGCCGGCAGTAAGTCAGACTTGTTCCCGGTGCATGTTGGACTCCGGCAGGGCGGCCCTTTGTCACCGGTCCTGTTCATAATTTTTATGGACAGGATTTCTAGGCGCAGCCAGGGGCCGGAGGGGTTCCGGTTTGGGAACCTCAGGATTTCATCTCTGCTTTTTGCAGATGATGTTGTCCTGTTGGCTTCATCAGACCGGGACCTTCAGCATGTGCTGGGGCGGTTTGCGGCCAAGTGCGACGCGGCAGGGATGAGAATCAGCACCTCCAAAACCGAGGCCATGGTTCTCCATCGGAAAAGGGTGGCGTGCCTTCTCCGGGTGGGTGGAGAAGTCCTGCCTCAGGTGGAGGAGTTCAAGTATCTCGGGATCTTGTTCACGAGTGAGGGAACGATGGAGCGGGAGATTGACAGACGGATCGGTGCAGCGTACCGGTTTGTACCGGATGCCTCCTGGACGCCTCCCTAGGGAGGTGTTCCAGGCATGTCCCACCGGGAGGAGACCCCGGGGCAGAGCCAGGACACGCTGGAGAGACTATGTCTCTCGGCTGGCCTGGGAACGCCTCGGACTCCCCTCGGAGGAGCTGGAGGAAGTGTCTGGGGTGAAGGAAGTCTGGGCATCCCTGCTGAGGCTGCTGCCCCCGCGACCCGGGAACGGATAAAGCGGCGGACGATGGATGGATGGATTAAAGTGACATATGTCATATTTGTCAAAGAGAACCTTTTCAGTTCACATTAGGCGCGTTTCCATTAGCGGGAGTTCTGGGTAGTTTCTATGGGGCCAAATCATTGACACGTGTCTCCATTACCGGGAATGGCCCAGTAAAAGTGGCCTTCAGGAACCTTTACGCCCCGTAAAACAGCCCTGTAGTAGGAGAGGTTGACCAACAGGAAACCTTCTGGTCCGGGTTCCCCGCTGACCAGGATTTCTAAATTATGTTCAGCTCTCTCACATGAACATAAATCATGTGACCACAAATAATTAAAGCTTTTGAACCAGAGACATTTTACTTTTGAGTACATCTTGGTCGCCAAGTTGCATTCTGGGACACGGCGGCCATGTTGGCAGCCTCATGAGTGTAAACAAACAGCAGTATTAGCAGTGTGGTAGCACCAAGTGAAAAGACGGAACGCAAAAAAAAAAAAAAGTTAAAATGCCGGAAAGGAACTGGAATTTACCGGGATACCTTAAACAAGGAAGCCAGGTACCGGTATATGGAGAAAATAATGATTATTAACGGTTTGGATCCATGTGAAATCCCTACTAAAGAGTGGAGCTCCGACGAGGACTGACTGCCGCAGTTCTGCACAACCGACATCTTCGGCTACCTTGTTTGTGGTGTGAGCGCCTACACTTCGGAGTAGTTCCGTTGTTATAAGTCGTTGGAGTCTCATGTGCAGTTCACAAATGGATGGGTGCAGGAGCTTCAGATCAAAAAAACAGTGGGAACAAAAGTTAAACCATTAGCGATCTTTTCCCCACGTCTGTTATGTGTGGGTTACCATGGTTTACAGAATAACAGAAAGTAACGATTACAAGTAAGACACAACGAAGAGGGAGCACGTCTGTACACAGTGCGCAGTGGTCCGAAGAGTAGCTAAGATAGCTTCCAACATGGCGGCTCCGCCAAGTGATGACGTCAAGACGACCAAGCCCTATTGGTGAATGCTCTTCTTCTTTTGGATTCTCCAAAGCTCTAATTTGGGCCCCATACTGTTTTCATTATATATGTTGGCTGTGGAGTATGTTTTAGGGAAGAATAATATTTATTTTCGTTGTTTTGCTGACAATATCCAGGTTTATATGCCCATTAAGTCTGAAAGGCCGAACCTCACTACAGCGTTTATTAGATTGTCTCAACAATCTTAAAACTTGAATGAAACTTAATGGAAAAAAAGACAGAGGTCATCTGGTTTGGAAAATCAGATGTGTTCTGTGGTTCTGCTGATGCTCTTGGCCCTTGGCCTCACATAGTTGCTCTGCTGTCAGAAATCTGGGTGTGATTTTTTTGTAGCTTTCTTAAATTGGACAGATTAGTGCATTGGTAAAAGTGAAAAAATCTTTGTTTTTCTCACAAAGCTGGATTCATATTAATTTATGAGAACCGATACCCAAATGCTCTCAAAAGATTTAGAGTTAAGAGAGCTCATGGCTATGAATCTTGTTTGAGCAAATGCGCAGGGAATCATGGACAAAGTCAGATAATGAATTTTAAATTAATCAGTGAAGGTTATTGAGATATGTTCCTTTTTTTTGTATATATATCTTTATTGAGGGCATTAAAAAAAAGAAAAAAAAGAAGTTTTACAATAACAATATAATTATCAATATTTCCCCCCCTTTTTAACTTTTCATAACATTAATTTAACCAAAATAATTAAATAATAATAATAAGAGAAAAAAAAAATAAGAAAAAGAAAAAAAAAAAAAAAAGAAAAAAAAAGAATTAATTAATAAGTAAATAAAAATAAAAACAACAGCACACCCCTCTCCCCTTCCCTCCCTCATATGGTCAATAGATTACATCATTCAAAATCATTTAACATATGTCTATCAATACTAGAACAAAAATGAATAATAAATTAAATAATCAAGTCCTGTGTAAACACATTCATTAATATAGTCGATGATTCAGATCATTAGTCCAATAAAGGCAAAAAATCCAAAAAAAGGTCCCCAAATAATATAATAATATAATAATAATATAATAATATAATATGAGATATGTTCCTTAACATTTAATGAATACTAAATTACAGAGGAACAGACCTTCCAGAGATGTTTGGAGATTAACAACGTCCTCGGTTTGGAGGTAAAAGGTGTGGGCTTGCACAGTAAACAGCTCAGGGAAACCAAATGGCACGTATGTCACTTTGATGAACGGCTCTCAGAGAATCACACGTAAAGCTAATGGAAGAGCGCGGATGGAGATATTGCTGAGGTGGAAGTACAAATGGTTTCTGGGGATTAGTGGAACCAGATGGGACCAAAATCTGCTGGGAAGGAAATCCACTTTCTCTTTACTCCCAGGACTTTAGTTTAATAGACAGTGTGGTCTAATCATCCGAATTATCGGTCGATTACATTTGTGTCACTTTGTCAACCATGTTAGTGGAAATCTGTGAGCATGAGAATCAGTATGTACTCAATACGTACTTCTGTAATAGTTAACAAAATAAATGTAATGCTTTGTTCTTTGAGATTAAATTGTTTTTTAGCATAGAAAGAACTGTGTTGGTCTGTGGGAGGAACATGTTACTTGCCCAAATTGATACAAGGACCCCTCTTGTACACATGCGTGCTTCTGAGTGCAGCGGTGCATTTGCTACGTATTACGTGCAAACCTAGTTCAACTTTGCAAGCAGCAGCACAGGAACCAGCTGCTCAAAGTGCATGACTGATGCCGTTGTGGCGCTCATGAAAGATCATTACTGAAATTTCACTCCATCCTTGACAAAATCTTTTAAAAAATGTGGAAAAAAAACAGAAAATATTTTTTTCACAACATTAAAACTGGTCAAAATTTCCTTTATAACTTCGACACCATAATGGCATATATTGTAGTTTACAACTGTTTTACAAAAGCAATAATGGAACAGAATAATACCAAGTACTAAACAAAAAAAATAAACATATGAAACAATTTATTAATAAATTCAATTTAATTATTGTGTTCAATCACAAAAATCAAATCAGATATATGCATGGGTAGCAACTTTGTTTTTTACATACTTGCTTTATACAACCACTAATGCAAAATTTAATTAATATAAGTATCTTCCATGATGACTCTAAAGTCAGGTTGATCTATGTTAGGTATTTTAAACCTGCAGAAGACACTTAGTTAGAAATAAAGAGAAACAACTTCTCTCAATTAAAAGTTTTTCTTATTGGAGAATCAAAGTAAATTTACACATGGACCTTTTTTGTTCGGCAGACAACCTCCCAGCAAAAGACCACATAAAAGAATGTGCATCATACTTTTCTAACGACAAAAATGCAGATGATTACTATATAATTGGCGAAAGTGATGGGAAGGAACCGTGGTTTAGACTTAGCCATCCCTTTGAGCCGTGATTGGTCCCAACCACTCAGCTGTCTTCGTCTTCTTTCGTTCCAAAAATCATGGATTTGGCCTTGTACTCAAGAAACCACTCTTGGCTGTCTCCTCTCCATTGCTGTTTGCTTGAGATAAGGGAACTATTTCAAGTGATTAAGAGCTAAACTATGTAAACCTGTGTGAGGTGTGAGTCAGGTCACAAGTCACAAATTATTTTGGGGCTTTTTTAATCCATGTTCCAGTTCTCAGCAACTCATTCAAAGCCTAAAATACATTAATTCCTAACAACTACTATATGTTGACAAACAAGATATAACTTTGCAGATATCAATCAGAAGTCAGAAGTTTTGGTGTTTTCTAATTTGAATTTGAACTCTCCTTGTGACAAATATCAAAAGGAGAGGTTTAAGGAAGACCCAAATGCAGTAGATCAGGAAGCAAGAGTAAAAATGCAAAAGTATATTATAAACAACCAAATGTGCTGCAGAATCAGGATAAGTAGAAACCAAAACCTATATACAGAAACCAGCTGGAGCTGCAGACCAAAAGGTACCATCTGGCAGGGAAGGGATTAGTATAAGTACAATATATAGACACTGACAAGCGTTAAAATGCAAGGAGACACAGATGTAAACAATCAAAACAGAGCAGACCAACTTAGTACAGGGGAAAACACTTTCAAAATAAAAGAGAGACTGAGCATCATTAAACTAAACACATAGAAATAAACGAGACTGATAGTAAGAAAATACAACAACATAGCAAAATATAGCAGAATAATAACAAAAATACACTGTAGCTCGTAACAATAAATGTTTAGACCATATAATAATACTAAACATAGGCAGTTTGTTTACACACTGGTCGATTCTGAGACAAGTTTGAAATAATTACTCTTCTAATGGACATTTTTGAAAGTCAGAGCATATTATTTTAGAAAATGCCTCATATGCATAAATAAATACTTTTGTAATCTCATTTTTGTCTTGAGTCAGGCTACAATGTTGGCTGGTTTAATTCTTTCCTCTATTGTGAAATGGGGTTTGGTCATTTGTCATTCACAGCCTAAATGTTAATCAATTATTATTAAAAACATTAGAAGAATTCATTTTTATGTGTCTGTTAATTGCAATTTATGATCAAACTTTAGAAAAAGACACATCCTCATGTAGCCAGTTTTAGACTGAAATGTATCCATGCCTCGTTGAAAACAAGACATTTGATATTTTCTCTGCTGTTTGATGTCATAACTGCCAACCTAACATCAAATACTTCTAGACAACCAGCAGTTCCCCTTAGGGTGCCTTTCACTTCGACATTGATAAGTTTGCACCACAATATCTGTTTGGAAATGTCTTAACCGTCACAACCACAGAAGCAGGTTTTCATTGTCAGAAGAAACAATAAAACCTTTCAGGAAAAAGACATTCAAATCACTACTGAATAACACCCCAATTGTAAGGCACCTCCACAATTCATTGAATTTCACAGGTGTTACATCACCTGCAAAGATAAATTGAAATAGGAATTTCCACAGCCGAATATATTTATCAGAAGTGAACAATAGGAACACAATTTAAGCTTTCGTCTGGAAAATCTGGAGTAAATCAATATTTTGTTAAGACTGTAATTGAGAAATCTAACTTTTATAATGCCTTTCTTATCTTTTCAGCTCTGCGCACAATTTTCTTCTAAAGGTGGGTTATTTTTCTCTCTCGCTTGTGTCATTTTGGCAGGAAATGTATTTTGGCAACAGCAATTGGCACCCTGCACCAGCTATTGTAACAATGTCAATTTAGTATTTCTTCTTTCTTTCTTCACACCCACACAATATTCTGTTGTTATGTGTTCAAATGTTTTTATGTTTGAAGAAGTCCTTTATGATGGTTCCTTAAAGGATTCCAATGGGCTTTATGTCAGGACTCATTGCTGGTTCAGTTCATTGGGAGCATTTTGTTTGTGCTATTAAAGGCAGGGTAAGGAATTTTTGACTGTTAACCCAGGAAACACTTTTGTCACATTCAGTGAATATATCCTCACTGTCCACCTACTGTGCATCTTGTGAGTCGATTACAAAAAAGAAAAAAAGAGGGTGGATGAGGAGCTGTCTTCAACAAATCCCACCCACAACCCACTACCCCGTGTCAGTTCTGTTTGCAATAGTCCTGAAGCTGTTATAAGTAATTCTGCAGTGGTTCTGCAGTGGTTCTTGGACGGGTTTGTACCAGAACAATTGGCTGCAAATAAAAGAGGTACCATACCTATTTCATGAGAGATAGCTTTCACATCATCAACAGTTGTGGCCGGCCAGTTTAGTTACTATTAGGATCTAAACCAGATAGAAACTGCCACTCCATTTATTGAAGTCAGCTCTTATGTTTTTTTTTTTTTTCCAATATTCACACCAACCTTCTCGGATCTCCTCTTAACACAACATCCTTTACCAGTTTTGTAACTGTAAAGACTCATTATAACATTATATACGCTCAAAATGGGAATTTCTAAGATCTTTGGCGATTGCCTTGTGATCCTTAACATTGGATATTTTCATTTTACATAATTAAAGAGTCTGTCATGGTCTGTAGTGTGAAAATCAGATTATCATAGACTGCATATATGTTGTTTTTTTTCCAAACAACAGGGGTTTCTTTGGAAGTGTTGTGAGCAGCAATTTGTCTCTTCCTTTGTATTCCCGGGAAACTGTCTAGGGAGAGAGATTTGGTTCTGCTGTTACCATGGTTACTTAAAAATGCCACAGAATCAGCTCCCCTGATCTCAGGGATTGCATTCATACATAGGATGTTATATTGTACATGTCAGCTTTGTTAACTTCCCATTACGGTATTAATATTGAATGTGGCAACAATAAATAATTACTATCATAAAACAAATATTGAATTTTTTGACTTTGAAACTCTGTATACCACTCTTTACTATTTACACCATGATCATTTATATTTACAAAAGTGACTCACGATATTCAGTCACTTTGGACTAACATAAAGGAATTTTCATGATTTATTTCCAACATGTTTGACTTTGTCTGTGAAAGTGTCTCAACTCAGTCTCAGTCTTTCTAAATCTGTGATACTTTTTCCAAGTCTTCCATGATCAGATCCTGTTCTATGACATCATTTCTACCACCCAAGCCCTCTCCCTCTTGACATGAGCACTTTCCGTTTCCCACTAGCACTGACCCAGCTCTAGATCCTGGTCTACTGGGGTTGGCGGGCTGGACTGGGAGCACAGCGTTTCCTCTGATCCGATGGGAGTAACTGCGTTGGCGCACCATGTCAACGGAGCACAGCTGGAATTTGAACGCTGCCTGGAAGCCTCTGCGGAAGTTCTCGTTGAAGAACCCATAGATGATGGGGTTGACGCTGCTGTTGAAGAAGGCTAACCAGTGAGCTAAGGGGTACACATAGATGTTAATGACGCGATACTGGTGCTCTGTCAGGCTGGCGTAGTCGCTGAGCATCATCAGTGTCCACAGAGGCAGCCAGGACAAGATGAAGAGCAGAGCTACAACAAGAAGCATCATTATCACCCGCTTCTTCTTCCTTGAAACGGTGTGACGACCTTCCATACACACTTTATTGTTACTAATGCCCACTCCAGGTGTAGTTCCACTGCCGCTTATGGGTGGAAGTGTGGTCTTGAAGAGGGTGAAACCAATGCGGGCATACATGATGACAATAAGGCTGAGAGGGGCAAGGTAAATATTAGCAAAGAGGATGGTTGTGTAGATCTTGCGCATCTCCTGACTAGGCCAATTCTCCCGGCACCAATAAAAGGGACGGGTCTCGCTGTTGCTGCCAAGAATTATTCTCACTGTCTGCTCCTTTGTGACCTGGAGCATGACCCCCGAAGGACACATAATGAACACAGCCAGCACCCATATGATGACGATGATTAGTTTTGAAGTGGCGATGGTCAGCTTCTGTTTGAAAGGGTAGACAATGCAGCGAAACCTGACACAAAGGGGAAAAAGGGGTCCATAAGGAGAACAAAGTGACTTAAAAGAGGTCTATAAGGACAATAGAGCCTTTTCAGGATCCAATACATCCAAACAAGTCAATAAAACCCAACAACATAGTGCGGCATTCCTCACCTGTCAACTGCTATCGCAACTAAGGTGAACACAGATGCTGACACAGAGATCCCTTGAACCATCCCACTTAGTTTACAGACAATGCTACCAAATGGCCAACCTAAGAAAAACAAAAACAGTTTACTTTAAAAGTGTAAATCATGAATGCACTAGTCATCATAAATATGTATTTACTTGTGAACATTCTGCTCTAAAGATAAATATGTCACCAGATCCTGTTTACAAAGAGTATTTCTATTGATCTCAATGTATCAAAACCACTTGCAGTAATGCCCTGCTCTCGCCGCTTCCTAAAAAGAGTATTAAGAACCTACAATTATTACAGAATTCAGCCGCTCGTGTGCTGACGAGGACCAGAGGGCGGGAGCACATTACACCTTCTTTTACTGGTTTTTAAGTGTCTTAACGGTCTTGGGCCATCTTATTTATCTGATCTGCTTTTACCGTATCAACCCTCACGGACCCTGAGGTCCTCTGGCACCGGCCTTTTAACCATTCCCCGAACCGGGACCAAAACCCACGGTGAGGCTGCATTCAGCCATTATGGCCCTTATTTATGGAACAGCCTGCCAGAGAACCTCAGGGCCGCAGAGAACGTTGATATTTTTGAAAGGAGGCTCAAGACACACCTTTTTAGTTTGGCTTTTATCTGATCTCATTTACCTAGTCTTTTCAGCTATTTATTGTGTTTACTTCTTTAGCTTTGTTATTATTTTTAAAACTTTAATCCATTTTAGTGACTTTTTATTTTATGTTATTTATTATTCATCTAAAGTCTTGTATAGATTTCTCTAAAATTTTACACCTTTAGGCATTTTTACTTTCTTTTAATCTTTTAGTTTTTAGCTCCAGTGTTTCCTCAGGGGGGTCGTCCACACTGGGAGGTGTGCCTGCTCTGCCCATGGGGGTGTCGTCATGGGGGTCCCTCAGGCCTGGGTAGCTGGGGGTGGGACTCCACCTTCTGTGTGGGGTCTGCTCTGGTCTGTCCGGGTTGGGGGGGTCTCTGTGGCGATGCTCCTTGTGGTCGTGGTCGGTGACGCCTCTCGGTGTGGACGGCCACCCATAGGTAGTGTTTTTCCTCACCTGGATCTTTAGTGCTAAGCCATGTCACCAGTCCACTTACTGTGTGTGTGTGTGTGTGTGTGTGTGTGTGTGTGTGTGTGTGTGTGTGTGTGTGTGTGTGTGTGTGTGTGTGTGTGTGTGTGTGTGTGTGTGTGTGTGTGTGTGTGTGTGTGGCGTGTGAGTGTGTGCACATGTGTATGAGTGTGAGTGAGTGTGTGTGTACGCGTGGGGGGTGGGGGGTGGGGGGTGGGGTCGTATGGGATGTTTTAAATTGTGTTTTTGATTGTTATTTTATTTTGCATGTAAAGCACCATGTGTTGCATTTATATTGTATGATTTGGTGCTATATAAATACATAAAGTTTGAGTTTGAGTTTGCAGTTCTCCAAGGGGCATTCACAAGATAGCACCAACCTCCTCTATCAGCCCCTTACACGACTCCGCTCCATGGGAGACCCTCCCTGAACACCTACGTCAACCCCAGTCTGTGGACACTTTTAAAAAGGGGCTTAAAACTTTTTTGTTCAGGAAGGCTTTCCCTGGTCTTTTATAGATGTCTTTGTTTATTTTGTTTGTTGGTTTCTGTAGCACATTGAGTTTATTTTATGAAAAGTGCTTTACAAATAAAATTATTATTATTATTATTATTATTATTATTATTATTATTATTATTATTATTAGTCCCTTGATGAATGAAAGGGAAAGGGATTAAATGGCTAAAATGTAGGCAAATAATCCATCCATCCATCCATCCATCCATCCATCCATCCATCCATCCATCCATCCATCCATCCATCCATCCATCCCTCCATCCCTCCATCCATCCATCCATCCCCCGATTTAATACCTACACCTAGCCTAGTTCTTCCAGGAATAACACCAAGGCATTTCCAAGCCAACCAAGAATCTCTCCAGCATGTCCTGAATCTTTCCCGGAGCATCCTTCCATTTGGACATGCCCTGAAATATCTCTTAAGGAAGGCATCCAAGGCATTCATATTCAGATCAAGATACTCTCCTGACTGTAATATTGGGGAAAGTTCTGTAAACCCATTTTATCCACTGATATCTGTAATTTTGTCATTTTGCAAAAATAAATGCTGGTTGAATAACAAGATTAATAAGATCCAAAGAGAATTTCTGATTGAAGATCATGATAAATCCTGAAGAAACACATGAGTTCAGGAAGGGAATGGAGTTTACAGTTTACAGTTTACAGACCAACTCAAGTGACAAACTGTGTGAACTGACTTGTGAAATGTTAACACCCCTACCCAACCCCCGTATAACAAGAAGTCATAAGATAAGACGTAGAAATAGGTATAAATGTATAAATACTCTGTCTCTTTGACATTCTTTTATATCGCCATTACCTGTTATGATGTTGTCCACCAGTGTGGTTGGCATGCAGAAGATCCCAACTAGCAGGTCACTGATGGCGAGGTTGAGAATGAACAGGTTGGTCACAGTGCGCATGTTCTTGCTGCGCAGCACAATGAAACACACCACCCCATTTCCCACCATGCACACCAAAAAGATGAGCAGGTAGGACACAGTGAAGACTGCGGCCACCGAGGGTTTGTGGAGATAGAAGTCCACATAGGTGACGTTCTGGTGGCTAGAAGGGTTTTTCTTCATCCTTGAGGAAGTGGAGGTGTTCAGGTCCTCTGGAGTGGTGTTGAAAGCTGGGTTTTCTGTCATGGTGATGTCTAGTCTTAAAACAGACAGGTAGCCATATTATTTACTGTGTGGACGATTTATCTTTAAGAGTTTGGCATGTCAAATAACCCCAAGAACAACAGTCCACTGACCAGTGGGAGGCCATATCTGCACAACAAACATTGATTGTTGTGACATGAAACTATATAACCTCCCAAAACATCAACACTTGAGTTAGTGTGTCTTCTGAGTGTTTGAGGACATGGTCTCTCAAATTCATAGATAACAACCATCCCAACTACACGAAAGATCACATCCACTCATTTTCCTCTTACCCCTCACTCCAGCATCAGTAAGGTATCGACCCTCCTTCTCATCCTACAGCCTGTTGGGGCTCCGTTGTCATTAAATTAATTAAATAATTTATCATAATCAACGCTGGTTTTAAAGCAGTTTGCCAAATTATGCATTCTAGGAAAAAATAAATTAGACATGTTTTATACATATCCACAACAGATTTTAGAGGCGACAACTTAAAGTTAATCAGATTTGCATTGTATTTTCCGACATGGTTTCTATTGAAAATATGTTTTTCCTGCGTGGAAATTGCTAAGTCCAATCAGCTTTAAATACTCTATCATCTAAATAATCTAATAACACACTTGCTTATGGACTAAGATTTATTTTTAAACTTTCTAGATATCTTAATTTGGGGAAGAATAAAAAAAAAACAAGTCAGCGTTTCCTTCAAGCATCAAATTGTGGCTCCTTTTTTTTTTTTACTAATAACGGGGGTGACATCGTAGAGTCTTGAGACTTCCTCTAAAAAGCTAAAAAAAAAACAACTTAAGCCTCAGTTCTGAGCTTCAAAATCCATGAAATTAAATCATTATGCCTGTTATGCTCACAAAGATTAAAAGAAACTAATTCAATGACAAACAATTTCAATAACTGAAAGAAATATTTTTCTCTCTCTCTTTTTCAGTTATATAAATGTTCTCTATCTGTTTCTATTGTAATGTAAAGTTTTAATTAATTAATGAATTTAGCCCCTAAAGTTTCCCACATTAGTCCACTCTGACCGGTCTTACCTTGCAGGAAAAAAAAAAAAAAACAAAGAAACAAACAATTTTGCTCCTTTCTTCTGTCTTTACTGACTTTAAATGTCCATTTCACAGAGTTCGTCCTCGTTCAGAGAAAAAAGCATTTTTTTTTTTGTCCCTTTGTGAGACCAAGTGCATCCGACCAGTGCTCCTGCCAGGCAGAGACTGCTATAGCGTTTATAGATGACAGAGAGGAAACATTCCCTTGGGAGAGATGCGATAGGTGGTGCACAGTCTGGGAGCATTACATCTTCATTGTTGCTGTGTGAACTGAATATTATACAGTGAATATTCTGATGGATGAGGAGCAAATGTTGGCTGTATAAATTACTATGGGTTGAGTCTGTTTTCTTTAGGCTTTAGGCAAAATAGGATGCTGAGGAATATCTCTGTTTGTCTTGTGTCAGTCCAAGCAGTAATTGGTAATGTGTTGTTCTCTCAGATGTAAGTCGCTTTGGATAAAAGTGTCGGCTAAATGACAGTAGTAGTAGTAGGAGTAATCACCTCTGTGCAAATCTGGACTTCCTTAGAGCCCATCTTTTGCTATTTACCCTTTACACCAGAATCATTTTATTGGATTTAGAAGATGCTGGATGAGAATGCTCTCTCTAATGCAGAATGAGATGATGAAGAGGTGACAACTGGTTCATAAATGCACAGCATGTTCGGAGGAATGATTGTGGGACGCAGACGCCTGCTGTGAAAAACAACTGAGATAGACGTGAAGAAGTCAACAGCCTGCTACTGTTTCCAAAGTAGTATATCAGTGTTTATTTAAAAGGAAAAAAAAAGAAGAAAAACACGCAAAACAAACAAAGCTGCATCAAAGCTAAAGTTGGAGCAGAATGTTTAATCACAACGCCTTAAGCACTGTTCCTGTCAAAACTGTATAGGGACTTTCAGCATAGAGGGAAGAGCAAAACAAAACCTATATATGTATGAAGCTAAACAAACAAACAGAAGCTATGCATCATTCAAAACTGTTATCTTGACTGATAACTTCTGTTATCTGTCTTCTGTTATTACTGAAGGAAGACCCAAAATGCAGAAGAACAAGAGGCGGCGGGACTGACAAAGTCCTTTTATTTAAATGAAAAGCACTGCACAGGAAGGAATCCAAAAATGAATAAAAACCATCTTTGTACAAGAAAAGCACACCAGAGCGCAACGGGGTACAAGAAGGTAAAACAGCGAGGAGGAAGGGAATGGGGAGCTAACTACTCAGAGGCTTGATGAGACACAGGTGTAAACAAGAGAAGTGACAGGTGTGACAAAATAGACTTTTAAAATGGAATAGCAGAATCAGCAAACCCAAGAAAAACAAAGAAACCCATATATATATATATATATATATATATATATATATATATAGGCAGCTTGTCCTGGTTCTCTTTGTCGATTATCTCTTGCTTTATGGCAAAAGCTGGAAGTGGCACTGACCAGGGTGCCAGGGTGTGAATGGTTCTGTCATGATTGGTCCTCCAGCCTTCAGTGGTTTTCCACTCCCCTCTCTCCTGCTCACTCCATCTGCCAGCCACGCCCACCTCGTCACTCACTCCCTTCACCTGCTCTCCCAGCTGCAGCCCCTCAGCAATCAGGAAAGCATAAAAGCTCCTCTCTCCTGCACTCTCACTGCCAGATCGTCACTCTATGTGTGTAGAAGCAAAACCCTTCAACATTCCCTGTCTTGACTCCCTGTTGCCGACCCTGCCTGTTCCTGGACCCTGCCTTGTCTCCTGCTCTCCGTTGCCGACTGCTGGGTCCCTCACAATGCGTACACCAGCCTTGATGTGTGCATGAAAAACCGCAAGTTTTTATATTCAAGTCACTTTTTGGACATCCAACCGAAAGCGTTGAAAATGGCGTACACACATTTGTACATGAGGCCCCTGGTGTGCAAACAACTCCCAGTCGGTTCTCTGGAACCAGTCCTGTAGCTGGTGTGAGGCGTCCTCGGGCCAAGTGGGAATGGTCGTGGTCGGAGTTTGTTTCCATAGGGGGGTGTATGCAGGTATCAGTAGCAGAATCGTGTCATCAGATTGCCCCAGATGTGCCAGTGGCTTGTAGGCCTGCCTGATGTTAGTGTACAGCTTGTCCAGTGTTTTTTCTCCCCTGGTTGTGCACTCAATATGCTGGTGGAATTTGGGGAGACCTTCTTTCAGGTCGGCATAATTAAAGTCCCCTGATGTTATGCGAGCAGCCTCAGGATGTTACTGACGTTGTCATCCAAAAGCCCCGGAGCCAAGCTAGCATCAGCACCTGGTGCTATGTACATGGCAGTAAGCGGAACGGCACTAATCTCGTGGGGCAGGTATATGAGTCTGCATTTAAGTGTCATGAACTCCACGTCCAGAGAGCAGTGTCTTGCGACTGCAGTGGAGTTGGTGCACCAGCCAGTAAGCTTGATAGCTGTGTCCGGTATAAGTGGGTTCAATTTATTAGTTTTGCATGAACCCATGACAGATTATTTCTGTGGGTTTGAGACCAGGCCAGTGCTATGCCATGGTGTTAACTGTCTTCTTCCTGTGTATAAACTAAGAACCTATAGGATGCTATAGGACCTATAGGATGCTGTCAAACATGTTAATTTTACTGACTGTGACCTTTCACATGACGATAAATGGCACATCAAATTGGCCATTTCAAATACCTGACAGATGTATCCTCTCTTGACACAACAACTGTGTAATAAGAGCAAAAAAAGTGTTAAATCACATCAAAAGAAGTCATAATCTAATTTCATTTATAGTGTTCAATAACCCTGTTTCTTCCCTACATCATGCTCAAGGCGTGTGATCAACAACGCTTTCTAATTGCTACTTATTTTTCTTTAATGGTTGTTTTTACCAATTCCTTAGAGTAGCATTTAAAAATAGCTGATTTCACATATCATCAACGCACTTTTACTTAACAAGGCCTTGCAGGAGGGCTGTTAAAAGATGTAAATCCTTTTACAGGAAAACTGTGATTAAATCTCATGAATATCACAGCATGATATGGAGGATTGCTCCTCTGCTCCCTGCGAAATCTATGCTTTTTTTTCAGATGTAGGTTCAAAGTAAAACCGCACACTCGCCGTCTTCATGTTTACACATTGCAGAGGGATAATGAAACTGAGATAAGCTCAGTTTGTACTATAAAGAGACCTAATTTTTCACAAAAAAATGAAAAACTCCAGCATAGCAAATGTGGGCAACATATAAATTAATGTTTTTGAAAATAAAATACAGAAATGCAATGTGTGAGTGAAGAATCTTTTGTACAGAATGCTTCGCTTAAGGATATTCAGCATGAGCCCAATGACTCAATCTCGCTGTTGTCTCAAATCATTAGATGGTTTTGTTGATATACATGTGTACTTGCTGAGGGGATTCATCTTTGTGCAGTTGATGACAGTCTAAAAATACACAGTTCTGATTCCTATTCCACCTTACTCCATCTTCTGCATCTTTCGCTGTCACACCAACCAAGATCCTCTCAACAGATCCCGATTTTAGTGTCCTCTTTGGTCTCCCCCTCTTTCTCCTGTCAGGAATCTCCAGACAAATTCACTGTCCCTCCTCTTCATATGCCCAAACTGTCTCAGTCTAGCGTCTCTTACTTTGTCTCCCAGATGTTCAACCCCAGCTGTTCCTATCCATACTCATCACCCCAAAAAGTCTAGACAATTCCTCTCTCATATTATTTATATATATATACATACATAAATAGATACATGGACAGATACATAGATAGATGGGAAGAGCAAAGTCACCAGGGAAGGCTATGGATTACTGAGCACCAAAGCCACCATCCAGGGTGAAACTACAAAGATCCAGGAATACATCAGGAAGATAGTTCCTGGGCATAAGCTGCTAAGCGAATGTCTCCAATGCCAGAAATCCAGTGTGGAAGAAGATGTGGAGGAGGAATCGTCATAGACAGAGAAGCTGGACCGAAGGACAGCACTGAGGCATTAATCATGGCAGCACAAGAACAGGCCTTGAGCACAAGCGCAATAGAGGCCGGGGTCTACCACACCAGACAAGATCCCAGCTGCAGGATGCAAGATGCTGGCAGGTAAACCATACATGTAATGGCACAATCAGCTGGCAGTTATTGTTCACAGAAAGTATGGGTTGGAAGTCCCAAAGTGACGGGTGGCGGAGAATGAAACCGATGAACAGACCAATAAATTAACCAACCGGACATAGTGGTGGTCGATCCCAAATGAAAGCAACGTCATGAGGAAGGAACCCAAGAAAATTGAGAAATATCAGAGGTTGAAGCTAGAGATGGAGACGATCTGGAAGATGAAGACAGCAGTTAAAGTGCTGAGTTGGAGCCCTTGGAGCTGTGTCTTCCAAGCTGGGAGAGTGGCTCCAGCAGGTCCGAGGAACAACATCAGAGATCACGGTCCGAGAGAGAGTGAGAGAGGGAAGGTGAGAGAGCACCATAATCTTTAGGACACAGTCAATGAAACTAAATAGTATAATCATCCTCATTTCTAGAGGAAAAAGTAAAAATCACACTCGATTGATTTTTATGTCGACTAATTACCCCCTTCTCATGTACCAGTGATGAAGGGTGATACGTTTTTGTTTTTTTTTACGATATGTTTTGTATCATTGAAATGTCTACCATGAGGTCCACCCATCTTTTTATCAGCTCCTGTTACTTGTTTTTTCATTATCTTTGGTCGGTTATCTTTTGGTATCTTGGTCTGGGTAATTTTCAACACCTTGCTCTTGACCAGCGTTCTGGCACATCACTGCTATAACACTTTAAACACTGAGGTCTGTCCCACGCAGGATGTGAAAATTCATCTGATATCGATTAGCTTCACTGATTGGCTGCATTGACTGTCAATAAACCTTTCAAAATGAGTATTTTTTTTTAATCCTGTCAGGATGACCATGCTGAACAGCCTGAAATACCCTGAGGGAAAATAAACTAATGGCCTCTGCCCACTGGGAATCGTCCCGGTAGGAACAGTCTGGACAAACAATCCCTGGATGCTGTTCTGAACCCTGGAGACCTGCTCACGAGGGCTGTACATCGTCTGCTGCTGAGTTATTGACATTAAAGCTGTAATGGGTTAAAAGCTAAGTGTACAATGTCAGTTTTCTGGGTGTACATATCTATATCTGTTTTAGAATGTTGTATACTATCATTTTGCTGATGAGAACATCATTGTATCAACCAGTGATGTATTGTTTATTTAAAGAAGTATATTTTTAGATAGGCTTTTTAATATTTTCTCAAGGTCACTGGTCACATCGGGCTGAAAAAATAGCAAAAGAGAATAAAAAGGCAAATTAAGATGGCTTGAGAAAAAAAAAGTCATATTTTTATTTCTTTTAAATAATAATTATTATATTGTGTAGGACAAATCTAGGACAACCAAAAAATAATTTGTTTATGATCTGACCGTAAGTACATTTTAAGGCTTTAAAAAAACAAACATTTCTTTGACTCCTTTAAAAGATTGTTTTGATAGAAAATATCGGAAATGTTTTAATGGAACACAGTACAGGTGAACGGAGGAAAAAATGAATGAATTTATATGACTATGAAACTTTCCCATTTACTTGGTCACCTTCCAACTGGTGGGATTGACAATAAATTGGAAAAAGGTGGAACGATATGAAAAATGCAGCAACTAAAAACAAAAAACGAACTATTTCTGTTGTTATTTTGTCCACACCTGTCTGAGACACATTTTTTACTCTGAAATTCTCTGCTGAGAACATGTGAGGACTGTATATATATATATATATATATATATATATATATATATATATATATATATATATATATAACCAGTCCAGTACCCACATGCTGAGCCTTTGTTGAATATCCATGAAAACATGTAGTCTTGAAGTCAGCATATGTTGCTCTAAAATCATCATTCTTTTCTTGCTTTTCTTTTTTTTGCCAACATCACAGACACCTACATTACTCTTATTCAGGGCACTGCTACACCTGCGTACCATCAGACAACAGTCTGGCTGGGCTTTTCGTCTTTGCTATGAAGCACAGAGAACACATTTCTTCTAAAAATTACTTTAAATATTGAAAATCCACCTGATACATATTTTCAGTGTGTGATGGATCTGCCCCAGAGGCTTCCCAGCCTGAGGAAAGCTACACCACCTCTGGATAAGGTTTGACTTCCCAAAGCAATGCTGCCTCTTGTGGTCACATCAGCTGTCGATGGATGCCAATTCTTGATGAAGCACCATCTTCGGGGTCGGACGTCATGTGTCCAGTTTATCAAGAGTGTAGAACTTCAAAACTCACTAACCTTTGAGAATTAAACCCCTATTCTCCAACCCAAAAAGCACTTACTTAACTGGCCTTTGAGCTGAGCGTAGGTTTTGTTCTAAAGGTTTTAATGTTTTACATGTACTTATAGCAAAGAAAACAAGTACAACACAACAGCTTAACATACTTTGTTGAGTTGACCCCTGTTGCCTGAAGCCACAGATCCCTTTTTTACACTGACCTACTTCTTTACACAAAAACACACCTTTTCAGCAGGTGTTGTATTAGGTGCTGTACTTTAAAACTGTGGTCATCAATGAGTTACCTTTTAAAGTAGACCACAAGTGGGAATTGAACCCACCTTGTCACCAGTCCTAACTGCTTACTCATCACGCCAAGTTATTTACCAGTGCAACAAAGCAACATCTACCATAAGTTATGAAGCTCTTCAACAGACAAGGCTATTCAACAACACATTTGTTCAGTCTGTTAGGTGGTTTAAACCTGCATGCTCATTGATATATATATATGTGTGTGTGTGTGTGTGTGTGTGTGTGTGTGTGTGTGTGTGTGTGTGTGTGTGTGTGTGTGTGTGTGTGTGTGTGTTTCTTCTTATTAACGTTTTTCTTGTGCACGTTCAATGTTACAAGTCGTTCCGTGAGCGATAGCAGAGCTCAATTGTATGTAGTTAATGTGTATGTCTGCCTTCCTTTTTTTTTATTTTTAAAGCTAATTGCAAAAATTTTACCTTTATCCACCATATGGAGCCAGTTGAGATTTACCTCCTCTCTACCGGGTTGACAGTGCACTTTACTGTAATTTACCCTCTGTCCACCAGATAGTGGTAGTGTTCTAGAAATAAAGGGATGTCCTCTCACTACACACACATTCAGAAATGTGGTCTTTTTCATATGTTCATAAGTTCTTTTCTTCAGTATCATGAGATAATTTGCACCTTAATTTTCAATTTACCCTTTTTTATACATCACAATTCCTTCTCAAAAGACAGGTAGTTGTGGTACAACAAATCTAGTACTGTTGCAAGGAGAGCAGCCAGCTAGTTTGCACCAGGGCAACTGGCCCAATCTGAGTGAATACCGGTGAAGCAGAGGTCATATTCACATAGAGACCGTACTCAAACCATCACAGTCCACTAGTCACAATCACTCTCTTCCACAAATATTTATTTTTTCTTCTTAGTTTTAAGTGTGACTTTAAACCTTCGCATATCACAGAATTCAGAAATATTAAAGTACTTGTCTGTTCTTTTTATACATACATAATTTTAAAACAGACTCTTCAATTAAAGGCCTTTAATATTTACATCTTATACTTGTGGATGACAATTAGATCTCACTAAAAATATTGATATATTTTATAAAAGTTCAGCTCAAGTATGATGACACTGATCATCAATATTTATGTTTGTATTCTTTTATTAAACTGATAACAGAGGTGGCAAATCCGGCTTCAGAAAGTAAAAGTCCTACCATGTATTTGTTCTGTCCATTCACTCAACCAGCTGATTCTAATCAGCACAGCTCTTCAGTCAGGTAGATGAGCTAATTAGTGAACTCACCTGGTTTTAGTGAATGGACAGAACAAATATATGGCAGGACTTTTACTTTCTGAAGCCGGATTTGCCACCTCTGCTGATATATATATATATATATATATATATATATATATATATATATATATATATATATATATATAATATTATAAATAATTGTTTATTAGACTGATAAACAACTGATATATATAAATATACATACTTGGGACACAGTTTCCATCTACCTCTGTGCACCATTGTATGGCAAAGAAAAAGGAAAGGAAAACAAAAAAATATTTTCAAAATGGAATACCCACAATTTGAAAACAGAATAAAGTTTTCGAAATGAATGAAGGAAGAGCGGAGGATGCCAGGAACTCCTCTGGCTTTTTATGGATTGCTAAGAAAGTTTTGTGTCTTCAAACTTTTTTTTTGTCTAACAGTTTTACGTCTTTCTTTAACTGATCTGTCTCTTCAATTCAATCCAATTTTATTTATATTTATTCATAGCGTCTACAACAGAAGTTGTCTCTGGGGACTTTCCAGAGACCCAGAACATGACCCCCGAGCAATTATTAGCCTAGATAAACAAACTCTTAATGGTAAGACTAATTTTCTGTCTTGATGTTTTCACTTTGCATGTCATTGTGGTCTTGTTGTATTTATTTGTGCTGGTCTTCAGGCTGTTATTTTGGTTTTATTGTCTTTTTAAATCTCATAAGATAAGAGATAATGCAGGAAAAGAGAATTACAATACTAAAAAAGAAATATGCCAAAAGTAAATAAAGTGGAACATGAGAAATTAGCACGACATATGCCAATTAGAATCAGAACCAGAATCAGGTTTAAATATATATTTTTTAAAGTGGAAGGTGCAGCAGTATGAGGTAGACATGGATATTGAAAGGTGCATTGTTACAGTATATGATTCTGATTCTGATTATTATTATTATTATTATTCCTATTATTATTCCTATTATTATTGCACAGTGGTTGATTGGGAGGTTAGTCCCAATTAACCTCTCCACAGACCTAATTGTCCGTTGCACTCTGGGCCTGTCTAGTTGGCAAGAAATGGCAAGAAATAAAAATATACATACTAAATATAAGTAGAGTAATTAATAAAATTGTTTAAAGACATATGTCCTGAATCTTAAAATAAAGTGTAAACATTTGTTTTCATATGTACAAAACCTAGTCAACGAGTGCAGAGTATAAAGGTTGGACTTCCTCCGGTGACAGTGGAGGTCACAGAGCGATTATTATCGTCCACGTTTGTTCCTCTCAAAAAGGCTGTAACATAATTCACAACAAACTCAAGCCTGATCCAGATAACTGCTCCGAAGAACGAGCCCTTCAGGGACCAGCCGGATTTATGGGGTTTTACAGCCACAGGAGCTGGACAGCTCGACCCCCTCTGGAGACCACAGGATCCCAGGCATATTTATCTCTATGGCATTGAGGTCTGAACACCTGGTAAAAAATACAGAACTTGGTGTTAAAAGACGGGAATTTATATGAAACAAATCTGTGTCACGGTACCGGTTTTCATTCGACATTAACATTTCCGAGCAGCACTTAAAGTAGTCAAAGGATGAAACGCTGCATCATCACCCTGCGACACGTCAACACGCAGCATGTTAGCGGCAGCGGCTGAATAATACCGATTAAACTGACGCAAATAACGTTTTCTACCAAATTTGGAGTTGTTTTTTTCTGTCCATGAGCACGGCGAACTTTTTTGTTGATGTATGTGAATTAGTCGTGTAGTTTCATTGCTGTTTGCGTCAGAAATCGGAATTATTTGTAAAAATTACAAAGAGCCGACGTTCATTTTTACCCCAAAACAGAAACAAAGCTGTTGTTTAGTGTCAAGATGAACGAAGAAGGTGAGGAGATTTATGTGTGCAGTTTTCTGTTTTGTTTAATGGTTTTGACTAGTGTGTTAAGTTATTTTCCGGGTTATTTACTGTTGGTGTATGGTCCCGGGCAGAGCTGGTGGAATACTTCGGGGCTCAGATGAGCAAAGACCCGGGCATGGCCTCAGCTGTGGCAGCTATCGGAACCCTGCTGGAGTTCCTGAAGAGAGACAAAGGTGGGTTTCACACCATAAGCATCCACGTTCAAACGATACAATTCAGCCTCAATGTAACTGTTATTCACATGTGCACTCTGGTCATTCAGCTGGGAAATGAGGAGAGGCTTTTTATTCTGTTGTGGAAGAACATGTCATCAAGATCCAGCAACGTGGATGAAATAGAAATAGAAATAGAAAGCCTTTATTATCATTGTACAGGTACAGTGAAATTAGGCAGCAGCTCCGTCAAAGTGCACACATGCAAAGACAATGTAAGCAAGGAAACATAAATGTGTATATATATATATGTACACACACTATAAACAAGAGTGAATGGGAGGATAAAAAATGTACATAGATGGGTGGGGGGATATTGCACTTAAATGGATGGAAGAATAATATTGCCCTTGAAAGGATGGGAGTATTGCACATAGATAGTAGAATATTGGGACATTGTGGATAGAAGGTAGAAAATATTGCACAGAAAATATGAGGTAGCTTATAGGTTGAGAAAGTTCACAGCTTTGGGGAAGAAGCTGTCCCTGAGTCTTTTTGTACGGGTTCGTAAGGACCTGAAGGGCCTCCCAGAAACCGAAACCGGGGTGGGTGTTGTCCTTTAAAATGTTCCTTTGCCCTGTTGAGGCAGCGGGAGCTGTAGATGTCAGACAGGGAGGGCAGAGGGCAGCCAATGATCTTCCGTGCCGTGTTTGCCACTCTCTGCAGCCTCTTCCTGTCTGCTTCCGTGCCACACTGTCACGGCATGGGTCAGCAGGCTCTCTATGGTGGACCGGTAGAAGGTCACCAGCAGCTGTGTATTCAAGTTCACCTTCCTGAGCACCCTCAGGAAGTGCAGCCGCTGCTGAGCCTTCTTAACCAGTGCAGTTGTGTTGACAGACCAGGAGAGGTCTGCAGTGATGTGGACGCCCAGGAACTTGAAGGACTGCACTTGCTCCACACTCGGTTCCGCCTGAAATCCAGGATGAGCTCTTTGGTTTTGGTGGTGTTCAGTTCCAGGTTGTTCAGTGCGCACCACTCACCAAGTTTAAGGACCTCATGTAGCAGTAGACAAACAACAAAATAAGCACACACACTTAGACTAATGAACACAGTTGTGACGGGATCAGCTAGTTAAATGTGTTAACTATGTTTCTCTGCCCAGACACAAAACGGCTTTTGACGTGGATCTTTGTAGTTGAACACATTCTCCACACTGGAACACCTCCACCACTCCCGTTGCCAGAAAAAGGCCCAAAATATAATAAAAGACACTTCACACCCCGGACACTCGCTGTTTGAACTGCTGCCATCTGGGAAACGATACAGACTCATGAAAACGAGGACAAACAGACTCAAACACAGCTTTTATCCAACAGCAATAACCACCTTTTAGCAAAAACAGAAGCTAATATGCAATAACAATAACAAAAATGATTGTATGCTGATGAAGGTTCTTGTGGGGTTCGTGTGTTGATGTGGAAGGGTGAATGTGTCTAGAGATATATATATTTATTTTATTTGTTTATATTTTAAATTACATTTTATTGGATTATTTTCAGTTATTTTATTTTTTTATATATGATGCGCTGACTGGAGAGCACTTTTAATTTCGTTGTACATAAGTTATAATGACAATAAAGATCTATCTAGCTATCTATCTTGAAGAAAAAAGTGGTTTGGTCAGACAGGCCAGCAATCCTTGGTGAACAGCTGGATGGTTACGCTCAGCAAGTGATCCTGATATAGAGCGGCTGTCTGTCTCCTGCTCTCCTCATCTCAGTGTGGATGACGGGAATGCATCTTTCAGGTCCAGGTCCATCCAAAGGCATTCACGTCGAGGCATGCAGGGGTCCCTCGTTCGGCTTATCTGGGACTCGGAAAGTTTGTGGGTCACTCGTTGCAGCGCTGTAGACTGGTAGGGCTGAACGATTTTTGAAAATAATCTAATTGCGATTTTTTTCAATATTGCGATTGCGATTTAATATGCGATTATTTTTTCAAGGTCCTCTTCTCATGTATTTTTCAACTACACAAGCAATAAATCAGTCTGTTTTATAAAAAACAATGTCAGATTTATTTAAAGCACAGATTACTACAATAAAGAAAACAAATCTGTGGCTTTACCTGTTTAACACGTCTACACACGTCTGTACACGAGTGTTATGGGTCGTTCTCTGAACCCAATCGCACAACACCAAACCGGGTTAAACTTTAGCCAAAACTAGGCGTAGTTTAATAGAAAAACACAGAAAAACTCCCACAGGGAACAAAAAAACCTTCCTCACAGGGAACTCAGAACTTCTTCACAAATAACTCAAAAATCCCAGCGAGAAAAAAACCACCAGCAAACTAACAAACAAAGCTCAGAGTTAACCAAACGAACCAGCAATGAACTCGCAGCCCCGCTCTTTAAAGGAGATCTATTATGGCATTTAATGTATATTTTAAACAGGCCTTGAATGTTTTAAAAACAATCAAATGCTTGTTTCAGTGTGGACAGAGAGCTTCCGATGTCACGCAGCTCGACTCGATAGTCGGACGCTCGCATGCATTTATTACACGGTGTAAACGGATCTTAAAGCCTGAATTACGGTTCTGCGTTAAATCGACGCGTACCCTACGCCGTAGGCTCTGCGTTGGTGTAACGCGGAACCATAAATCAGCCTTTATTCTGGCGTGATCTTCGCAACAACGGGCAAACAAGTGATTATGTACATTCACTGAATGAATATTATGAAAATAAAATATATATTTCTCGCTAGAAATGTAATCAAAACGCTTTTTTATGCAGAAACTAACTCAAAATATTGATTTTATTCACTAAAAAATAGGAAATGTCCGCCATGTTGGTTTTTTTTTTTATTCAGTCCGCAAATGACGACGAAAAGCATTCTGGGAATTTTTTCTGTCCCTAGATCAGCTAGCGTGCATCGGAAAACACTTGATCCGTAGGGACAGATTCATAGCCACTACACTAGTTTTCTTCACTACCCCTAGGTGCAAAGAGGTATTGGGACACCACTACCCTCACGGGAACGCGCAAAATATAGGGGTAGGGGTCAAAACTAGGGGTAGGGGGAGTATTGGGACAGGGCCTTTACTCTTATCCAAGTTTAATGATAATTTATTAATATCAAACCGTATCTTAAATTGACATAACTCAAAAATGATCTCAGCCAAAAGCTGCTGCAAATTATCCCCTTTGCAGATACAATTGGAATAATCTTTTTCAGAAAACAAAAGCACTTGGAGTTGTTGCCTGAATACTAAATCATTTTAATTACAAAACAAAGTGTTTGTAATTGAAAAGCTCAACAGGTGGGAGTCGGTCCACACAAATGAAAATAAAGTCTTATTGATGTAAACTGAAAAACAGCAAGAGTTCCAACTTTCTGCTCTAGAGGTGCAGCATGATTTGAAGCTGCTGGTGGGATGAAGATGAAGTCTGCTCTGACCTGGATTTGTGATGTCACAGGACTCTGCACACCTGAACCCCCCCCGACTGACTGAGTTTATTGTGTTTGTGACTTCAGACACTTGGATTGAAAATAAACTGTTTGCAGATATTCTAACGTTTTCCTGGTTTGTCAGGAAGTCCTCAGCCCAGTCTAACGATGTGTGCCTGCAGGTGAAACCATCCTGGGTCTGAGGGAAAGCCTGACGTGGGCCACAGCTTGCCTGAAGAAGGAGGACTCCTCTGTGGCCGTCTCCTCTGGGGGAGAGCTCTTCCTGCGCTTCATAAGTCTCACATCGCTGGAGCACCAGGTGACGTCAGCTGAACAATGCTTGATTTTATTTCTGTTACCGTCCATCTCTGGCGGCTGCAAGAATAAAAAACTTTCATCATCCTGATGTGGATCTGCGGCTGTGTTTGGGATAATTTCCTTGCATAACCCCGTCTCAGGCCAGATGTCCTCATGTCTCTCTAGAAGATTCTGATCTACAGAGGACTTAATGTACCACTCAGAGACTGACAGGTGTCCAGGTCCAGACCAGCGTCCCTCCACCACCGTGCTTGACAGTGGGTGTGAGGTGTTTCTAGTTTCCTCCAAACATGGTTCTGGACATTCAGACTGAGAATGTCCAATTTGGTGACAACGTCTTGTATATTTTTAATTTTTGCTTGAAGCCTCCAAATAAAAGTTTACAATTGACACTAAATCAGAGCCAAATCTCAGAAGAAATCCAATCCAGGTATATTTTTTATCTCGTCTGTATGTCAGTTTTTTCTCCCCAAACACAAATATCACGCCGGCATGTGCAGGAAATGCCTGGTGGTGCCCACGCTGGTGATGACAGTTAATTTAGAGCTACAGTTTTTCTTTAAAAAGTAGCACTTTCCCTGTCTGGTGAAAATAAGCTGCCTGCTCACTCCTCAGGTTAAGAAGGAGACTTGAGCTCAGTGCAGGTCCTCCCAGGGTTGGTAGAGGGAGAGCAATGCCTAGGACTGTCACTTAGGTAGGAGCACTGGGTGATAAAAGGGGGGGAAAAATCGGGATAAAAAAAAAAGCACTTTCAAGTTTCAGCCTGAGTCAGGCTGTTGCAATCACAGTTACAATAGAAACCATTAAGTGCCAGCCTGTCACCTGAAAAACAGATCTCATCTCCATGGAAACCAGTCATAAGTAACAGCTGTTAAATGCTCTATTATACCCAGACTTCTATAAGTTTGTCTTTAAACCTTTTAATCCATAAACAAGTGAGGAGCAACTGACGGCAGCAGCTGCAGTCTTCTTTCTTACCCTTATTGTATTTGAGCCCTTTAAACTTAAACTTAATTTATTTATATAGCACCATATCATACATTTAAGAATTGCAACACATGGTGCTTTACATGCAGAATAAAATCAATCCTGAAGCGGACGGGGAGCCAATGCAGCGTTTTTAAAACAGGTGTAATGTGCTCCCGCCCTCTGGTCCTCGTCAGCAGGCGAGCGGTTGAATTCTGTAGTAATTGTAAGTTCTTAATACTCTTTTTAGGAAGACCAGAGAGCAGGGCATTACAATAATATAAATGACTAGAGATAAAAGCATGCATCAGCACCTCCGTGCTGGCCTGAGAGAGAAACGGGCCATTGTGATCTTTATACATGAAAAGTGGTATAGCCTACAAATAAATAAACTTTATTCACTTGTCTGCCTGTGCTCTCACTCCTCAGGATCTGTCTCGCTGTAAGAAGGTGATGGAGGAGCGAGGAGAGCTTTTTCTAGAGAAGATCTCCATGTCCAGGAACAAGGTCGCTAAGCTCTGTCACACCTTCATCAAAGATGGCGCTGTGAGTACGTGCCCAGTCTTGTTTGCTGCTCTCGCTCACAGACATGTCGGTCATCTGTCTTTCTCCGTCGTCCCACAAATTATCTCAGAAAATCCTGACCCACTCGTACTCCAGAGTCGTCCTCCGAGTCCTGGAGAAAGCTGCGGCGGAGAAGAAACGCTTCTCTGTCTACGTGACTGAATCGCAGCCAGATGGCGCTGGGTGAGTGGCTGGGGGGGAGCGTGGACGATGTGTTTTGGTTTTATTCTGAAGAGGCACAATCTCAGAGTCCCATTCAACAAACTGATCACATATAAACCCTTATTGTTGTAATTTCGGACCCCCAAGCAGTTGCAGCTGGCAAATGGCTTTATCGTGTTTGTATTTTCTCAGTGTTTCGTAAAGCCACATGCAGGGATGCCATTTCTGACCACATGGGGGGTGTATAGTGTTGTGATGGATTGCTTGCGATATGTCACCTTCACCAAAAGCAGTATCTGTCGATCCCGATATTCCCGGTCACAGCGTGAAATCCATCAATTCTCCAATATCATGTACACAACACTGACATTGTATTATTAGGTATCAAAATGAGGAGATGAGAAAGTATCATGAATTGACCACTGTTTTATTGCAGGCTGAGGCAATGTGCAATATTTCACACTGTAGAGACTCTTCTGCAAATTACTTCTTTTGGCAGTAGTTATACACAACACTTGCACCAACACAGACAACAGTAGACATGTCACTCTCTTAGAGTTGATGCAAGTTGTAAACTATAAACCTTAGTTTTCCTGTGGAAAAGGAATAAAATCTTAAAATAAAAAATGAATTATGAAAGCTTTGCGAAAGCTTTAGCGATAGCATCTGCCGTGTGTGATGCACGAAACTCTTGAGTGAAGCACAACCTTTAACACTAGAACTCCAAATGTCACTCGTGAAACCGACTGACACGATTGTCATCCTGCACAGAGGTGCACTTTGTAGGGATTTTCTTGTGATATGCTGCCTCCATGTGGCCAGAAGTGGTATTTGTACATATCTCAATGTTGTTAATTGTTTTCTGTTCAGCCAACAGATGGCAGGAGTTCTGAAGAAACTAAACGTTCCAGTAACTGTTGTCCTGGATGCAGCAGTGGGGTGAGCCAAGTCTTGCTACAGATAACTGCGTAAAAGTTACTCGGCTGCATGAACTTCCCTCGTGTTTTTTCACAGGTATGTGTTGGAGAAAGTGGATCTGGTCATCGTCGGAGCAGAGGGAGTGGTGGAGAGCGGAGGAATCATCAACAAGGTAGTCCCATTTTTGTTTTAAACCAGTTTTACAAACCAGAGCTTTGCTCCACGAAGCCTGTTCAACGTACGCAGGGCTCGAGATGGTTTCACGAGTCAAGTTGTCAACACAATCTGCAGCAATAAAAACCACGAAGCTTAAAGATCCTTGTTAATAATTTCTATGGCTTTAGTTCTTTAAGAACATGTTTTAATGACATCTTACAAAATGAAAGTTTCACTTAAGGGCAGGGACCGTTTTGAGCATGTGGCCCTCAAGATCCGGCCCTGGGTGCACAGTATTTCTTTGCTGCCAGCCTAGTTTCTTGGTGTGGTACATCGTAGACCTGCTCTGAAAGCCGCCTACATGTCTGTCACGTAATGTTCTGAGGCTGATGTAAATATGTGTTTTCCAGCGTAACTCCTTTTGTTGTGGTTGAATTTGCACCGTGTTAAAGAAATATGCCAACATTTGGGAGATTTGCCATCAACCAAAGAGCTTGACCAGCCAGTATTTTTTCTTACCTGTGCATCCAATAACTCGTTCTGACAAATTTCCCGCCTGCCTAATGCGGCAACAGTAGCTTTGCCAGATATTCAACACAGGGATGAGGATGTTGTTTCCTTCTACATCTCCATTCAGAAGAATTTCCCCCTTCAGGATGCCTGTAGCAATTCCCTAAATGTTGGCGTATCTTTTTAAACCAGTTGTCCCTTGTGCTTGATGAGTTTGTTGTTTGTTTCACAGATTGGCACCTATCAGATGGCGTTGTGCTCCAAAGCTCACAACAAACCCTTCTACGTCGTAGCAGAGAGTTTCAAATTCGTACGTCTGTATCCGCTCAACCAGCAGGACGTGCCGGATAAATTTAAGGTCTAACTTCCCTCTCAAGTTGTTTTTTTTCTTCTTCATCCATTCAGATTTCCTGACATGCTTTTTTTCCTGACCTCTACAGTACAAAGCTGAAACCCTGAAGGCCGTGCAGAACCTGTCAGAGGAGCATCCAATTATCGATTACACGCCTCCTTCTCTCATCACCCTCCTCTTCACCGACCTTGGAGTCCTCACGCCATCAGCCGTCAGCGATGAACTCATCAAACTTTATTTATAACTGTTGCTTCACGATTCCCCAGTAAAGTTCCTTAAATATCAGAGTTCATCTCTGTCTTGAGTGGGTTTGTCTTTGGTTTGCTTGTGATCTGCTGCTCAAAGTCTTCTTCAGTTATGTGACCTTTCTTTAGCTTCTTGAGGAGGCGAGTGTCGTTCAACAGCTCCTTCATATCTTCATCGTCCACGTCAGAGCCCTGCAGACACACAAAAAGAGTCAAATACATCCACGTTACCTCAAGGTCCTATATTCCTGAGTGTAAATACCTCATTGTGCTTCCGCTTGGCTGCCGCCTTTTTCCGGCGGTCCTTCCTGGTCTTCTGTTTGGACCAGGCCTTATTCTTCACAAAGCGCCTCCTGGGTGTCGGGTCCCTTTCTCTGAGCTCGGCCAGCATCTTCTGCCTCTGCTTCTCCCTGTGCTTGTCCTTGTAACGGATGGTGTCCGTGTCCAGTGTCGTCTCCGTGAACTCTGCAAACGTCTTCCCCCTCAGCTCAGGCATCTTCGGCAGGCGGAGGAGCGCGAAGCCGCGAGCCAGTGAAGCGTAGTCCAGGTCTGGATGGAGACGATGTTGGAAGCACACACTACATTTGTCAAAGGCTGAGCAGAGTTTTTTTGGCTTTGAAGTAACTTTTTCTTTCTTCTCCCACCTTTGACTCTGAAGATGAGGCTACACTCATGTTTGGCATAGGCCTGCACATACGAGACGAAGGCCCTCATGCCTCTGTCGAACATGGCCCGGTCCGCCAGAGCCAGGGCCTTTACTTTGGGCAGCACGTCCACCACATCCTTTATCAACGCCATCTTCTGGAGCGGACACTGGGGAAATGACAAGAACATGTCCGATAAAGTTGGCACCGATTAGTTAGGAGGTTCAGTGATCTGCCTTTAAGTCATTGCGTTGTCGCGCCTCCTCCTTTACGTTCACACAGGAAATTCACAGCCATCATATCGTGTAAATGCCAGTCTAAATAACTTATTTTCAGTGTTTTATCAGTGTAAATTATGTTTTAAGACTATCTCCTCCACCGAGTTTAAAGTGATCAGTTGCACCGATTTCACCTTCTGGTTGATGGACAGGAAATTGACGTAAGACTCCTCCATCGGCAGCAGAAACACAAGGGCGTCGCCATAGTTACCGATCCGTGCTGTCCGCCCACATCGGTGCACAAAGGCGCTGAGATGCAGGAACATGACAAGTGCACAAACAGATGAGCAAAGATAGGTAAAGAAATGGATTAAAAAAAAAAAAGATCTGTTTCCTTAAACTCAAAGTAGGGTAAGTGATTTTTGTATGACATCGCATTTGTTGATGTGACAGAGCAAATCCCCTCCCTCCTGTTGGTGATTTTAATGGTTTATGGGACGGGTCCCCAGTCTTGTTTCCACTTCACAGATCCAGATTTGAAAAATCTAAAATAAAAGGCACAATCTTCCTCCTGGAGACCCGCCCCCAAACCCACACACTCCAATCCCTGTTCAAGAGTGAGATACGCCAACGGTGCATCGCCTTCTCTAGAGTCACTCAGCGAAAGGACTGTTATTAGACATGTTTGTTTTGTCTGTTTAGACAAGAGAGCATCTAGAACAGGGGTATTCAACTATATTCGGCCGGGGGCCACATCTGCAAAAGGACTGTATGGAGAGGGCCGCACAATTTGAAAATGTGGGGGTTTTCAAAATGTATTTTGCACTCAAAGACGAAGACTTATGTATATATAATACATTTGTATTATACATTTGAATATATCTAGTTTACATATGAATTATGTATTAATTGTCTCCAGATTTAGTAATTGTGAATGTTAAATATAATATTCAAATAAAGAAATATTATTTTAAATGCAAGTTAATTTTGAAACCATGCATTGTGCAAACTTAATGAAGTTGATATTGACCTACTTTTAATAAAACACGCCATAATGACAAAGCACCACTTTCCACCAAGATTTCCTTATTTGAATATTATATTGAGCATTGGGCACAAGCATTTCAGTCCATAGTAGCCAGTTTGATGTTATAAATAAGCAACTAAAATATTAACCATAAGCTCCTTTATTAATGACACATCTGTGCATTATATCAGCGAAACAAAACAATCACATGAAATTATAGGAGGCTTAGAAGTTCCATCTGAAATGCAAAGTCCTCACTTATTCAAATGAAAAAAATGTCAGGCCAATCCTAGAAGCCTAATGATGTCAACACGTCCTCTGTACAACGGAGGTTAATAATAATGTGACAAACATTAACACTGTGCAACACTGGCAAAAAATCTGGAAATTTTTTATTTTTTTATTTTTTTCAACAAACACCCCCTTTTTTGAAATATGACCAGGGGCCACATAAAAGCTCCTGGCGGGCCGCATGTGGCCCGCGGGCCGCCAATTGAATAGCCCTGATCTAGAACTTAATTTGATCCTTTTCAGAAAGTGTGTCACTTTGTTGATGTGATTCAGAGGTGAAGGTCTGCTCACCTGGCGCTGCTGGGAGGGTCATACTGCAGAACCCAGTTCACGTCGGGGATGTCGATGCCTCTGGCCATGACGTCGGTGCACACCAAGATCCCGCTGCAGCGGCACACAAACCAGTCTTAACATCACACCCACAATGACGGCACCATCACCCACCAACTCTGATTCACCTCTTCAGCGCCCGAAATTCTGCGAAGATGCTGTTGCGTCTGTTCTTCATCTTGCCGTGAATGCAGTGGACCGTGACTTTCTTCACCAGCACCTCCAGAGCTCGGCCATAGAACTCCACACAAGCGCAGGTGCTGACGAAGGAACCAAGTAACCACAGAGCATGTCAATCAAAGCATAGATGCTACCTTTAGTCCTATGGGGTTGTTTTAACATTACGACATGGTTGCTGTGAAAAAAAGTATCCACTGCCTCTGTAGAAACACATTTTAACCACTCAAGGTGACTGAAATACCTGAATAAAAATAACTTGACTTAGTCTTAACAGAACTTGGTTCAGGCTGCTGTTACTTAACATTGAAATAAAGCCCGGGCCCCAAAAAAGTCCTGCGTTTTATGGAAAGTGGACCACCTCTTTGCTGAATGAGCCACCAACTGGTAAAACTATTTGTTTTTCCAATTTAAAAACTTCCAAAATGTATGTCGACGTACCTGAAGAAAACCAGGAGTTTCTCATGCTTGTGTTGCCTTAGAAAGGCCACCAGGATGTTGAACTTCTCCTCCGCTCTACACATCTGAAACACCAGGACGTCAGTATCGCGTCTTCACATCATTTTTAGACTAACTTATGTGAAGTGACCTACTCACAGTGTAGTAGTTGGACAGCCTGGACGGGGTCTTCTGCACAGCGGCGACGGCACTGGCCACGCCCCTCTCTTTGACTGTGATGCGTACAGGGTTCCTGAGGCCGGCCCTCACCAGCTTCTCCAGCTCCTGAGTCTGAGTGGCTGAAAACAGACCTGTCCGTCTCTGTTTGGGCAGGTGGCTTAGGATGGTGTTCAGACTGGACGGATGTGCACACACACACAGAATACTTAGTCAGGACAGGAGGTTATAAGGGGTGGGACATTGTTTTTTTTTTTTTTAAAACAAAAATGCTTAGATGTGGATATTTATACTTTTTCCAACCAGCCTCGTGGTGGTCAGTCATATTTATCCACCTCAACCGGACCTGGTGCCCCCACCACTTGCAGTCGTATCCAACCGGTACAGAACATACCGGACACTTTACAGCAGCATGTGAGTAGGTCACTTCACATCAGGGCTTATGAGATGACTGAAGTTGGTTCTATCACCCGTTTCAAATGCTATCAGTCCTCTGAATAGGAATTTATCATGTGTAATCAGAGCCTTGAACGGTGTGAGTAGATGGGATACTGTCTACCCGGTAGATTTTTGTCATTATTCTTTGGGTTGATAATGGCTTTCTCTATGTGGTAAGAATTTGGGGTTTAGGTTAAGGTTAGGTTTAGGGTGAGGGTTAGGAGGGGCCACGGTGGTGCAGCCGTCTCACAGCAAGAAGGTCCTGGGTTTGACGCTGAAGTGAATCTACTCACACCATTCAAGGCTCTGATTACACATGATAAATTCCTATTCAGTGGACTGATAGCATTTGAAGCCGCTGGTTCTATCATGTTTACACTGAAATGTTGAAGTTACTTGACAACGAAAGTTCAAGCTGAAGTTGCAGAAGTTTGATGGTAAAGTGACAGAGTTATTAATCATTCTAGATTACAGGAAACAAGTCCTGTTTATTTCTGTGGTAAATGTAACTTTACTGTAACGGTTCGCACAAATTTAACTTTACTGTAACGGTTCGCGCTGGTAGCTGGCGGCTTATCACCTGAACAGTCTTCAAAACACAAATCAACTGTCTATGTTCCATAATTTTTTTGCAGAGTTGGAAAATAAACGTCCACTGACTGAGAAATAATATTTTATAGGTTTTTGATTGGTTCTTCTCCCTTCATGATCAGAATTATTGATCTCTTGTCTCGTACCTGGCCTCGAATCCCATGTCGAGGAGTCTGTCGGCCTCGTCGAGAACCAGAACATCCAGACTCCTGACGGCGCTGGCCAAGTCCAGACCCTCCGACTTCCTCCTGAACATGTCCTCCAGGCGGCCGGGCGTCGCGATGACAATGTTTGCCCTGACACACACACACACACACACACCTCTTTAAATGCATCTGTAAAAGTCTCCATAAACTGACCATCATTTAATTCGTGAGTTAAAATTCAGCCTCAGACTATATAAGAAGAACTGGACAACTTCTGCATCAGCCGTTACAGCGCCCTGTCTTTATTTTAAATAACCCATTCTGCTCAGATCTACCCAACCTGAGGATCAGACCAAACCTTTCGCCACGTATTTTCAGCAGAAACCATTTCTTGAGCCATCACGTACCCTTGATCCTTGAACTTCTCCACATCCTCTGCCGGGTTACTGCCTCCAATCAATAAGATCTGCCTGAGAAACAGAAAACAGTGAAACTGATCACAAACGACTTCTAGGAAAAATAAAGAAATTAATTCCAGCTTGAACAACCGAAACGGTTCACCAGATCTTCAGCTCTGGCAGACAGATTTTTTAAAGTATTTTCATTACAGATGAAGTTTTTGAAGTTTAGCCCAAATTCATCATGAATTTCAAAGAAAGTTGGAGAACATTTACAATGCTTTTCCTTCATATTTCATAGAAATCTCTTCACCCAGTGTTATTTTCTACTCACGTAAACTGTGGAAACTTCTGGAGGAACATGTCCATCACTTCACTGATTTGGAGAGCCAGTTCTCTGGTGGGAGTGATCACCAGAGCGCCGACCTGCAGGGAACATCAAAACCTTCACAACGTTAAAACTGAACCCACAAACCCAAACCTCAGAGCCGAGAGCATTCCTCGCAGGCCGGACCGTCTCACCTGCATCTTCTTTAGTTTCTCCTCTCGCTTCAGGAGCAGCTCGATGACAGGAATGACAAAGGCGAGTGTTTTTCCACTTCCGGTCACCTGGAAACAAATGAAACACAGTGAGACACGCAGAAAGAAATCCGAGTACGCAGCAAGAAGTTCTGACTCCTGGTTCCAATCATCTCTGGGGTGGAGGTCATGGAGACAACAGACATTCATTCAGACGTTCATTTAAAATTCCTGAGTCATGAAAGACACTTCAGTGGAGCAAACGTCAGAATTTTGACTCATCCGGTCCACCGTCCTCTAAACTCCTGGTTCCTCCACATCCAATATTTAGACTTTCCTGGTGGTCGCTACATTTGAAAACTTTTTCAAAAATCTAAATAAATAATAAAAAAAATAAAAAAATAATAAATTTAGTAAATTTAGTAAAACACTTTGACCATATCTAAAAAATGCTAAAAAAAAGTTATCTTCTGGTGTTTGTGATTGAAGCAGATGCAGATGTGTATTTTTTCTACCATTAACTGGAAATTAAGATTTATTTACTTTTTTACCAACAGAGACAAGAAATTCAGTTGATTCTGAAAACAGTTTTCTTTCACTGTCTTTCATTTGCCTGTCCAGCACTTTGGACCATGTTGGTGTTTTTAAAGTGCTTTATAAATAAAGTTGTATATTTATGTATTGTACTGCCGTGCCTGTTTTACTCTTTTTGCTCTTTGCTATTGCTTTTATTGTTGGTTTTATTCTGTTTGCTATATTGTTTTTTTCACTGTCTTAAAGCTGCTTTGTTTTTATTTGCTTGCTTTCCTTATCTTCTCGACATGTAAAGCACTTTGAGTTACATTCTATGACAGGAAAGGTGTTATATAAATACAGTTTTTTATTATTATTATTATTATTATTATTATTATTATGTGTGTGTTGAGTGTACTGCTGCCGCACAAAGCGAATTTCCCCATTGAGGGAGGAATAAAGGACAATCTAATCAGAATTACCAAAGGGAATATGAAATAAACTGATTAACTCGCAGACATGTGCTGGTTTTGGTTAAATACAGTTGATAAACACTCACCGCCTCAGCAGCCACATCCTTGTTGCTCATGAACAGCGGAATACACGCGGACTAGAAAAGAGAAGCACCCAGAAAAGAGACGGCGTTTGAAGTGAAAATTGGACAAAGACTTGGATTTTTAAAACAGTAAAATCACCTGCACAGGTGTCATGTCAGTGAACTTGATCTCTTCGAGGGTTTGAAGAATATTCTGGTGAAGTTTAACAGATAAACTACTCCACGCGCTCTCCCTGACCACGTCCATGTTGGCTGCCACTCCGCCCTCTTCCGGTCCGCTCATGTTTACATGCCGTGTAGAAACTGAAGCCGTGACTTTACGCACCAGTGTTGTTTCCAGTTCTGCTTTCTAATGTTTAGCTACTTTTAAATATTTGTATCTGTTCAATTTGAAGATGTTATTGATTTTATGAGTTTGACAAATTCTAGAAATAAAAAGGTAAGCGTTCAAAGTTGTTTTTTCATGGAATACAGGACTGTCTCAGAAAATTAGAACATTGATAAAGTCCTTTATTTTCTGTAATGCAAAAATGTCATACATTCTGGATTCATTACAAATCAACTGAAATATTGCAAGCCGTTTGTTATTTTAATATAGCTGATCATGGCTTACAGCTTAAGAAAACTCAAATATCCTATCTAAAAAAATTAGAATATTCTGGGAATCTTAATCTTAAACTGTAAGCCATAATCAGCTATATTAAAATAATAAAAGGCTTGCAATATTTCAGTTGATTTGTAATGAATCCAGAATGTATGACATTTTTGTTTTTTTTAAAATTGCATTACAGAAAATAAAGAACTTTATCACAATATTCTAATTTTCTGAGACAGTCCTGTATATTTTTTTCATATTTGTGGTTTACATTAAATAAATAATAATTATTCGTCAGTATACACACTGAAAACACACTGAAATGTGTCCTTTTACTCTGGGGAGCACTTAGGGTTAAGGGCCTTGCTCAGAGACCCAAGGTGGTATAATTTGGTTGCCATCTTCGGGGCACAGATCCAAGCCCAGCTCTGTAACCACTAGATTACCACTCCCCCTAAAATGTGGTCTCTTCATTTAACCCATCTCTAAATCGACTAGAGAGAAGTGGGCGCTTTGCTCAGCGGCCCAGGGTGGTTCACCTTGGTTGCAATCTGGGGGCTTGAACCTACCTGGGTCCTCCTTACTCCAGTCCACTTCTGTAACCACTAGGTTGCCACTCCCCAAAATAAATAATCAAATGCTTTTTGTGATATTTGAAACTAATTCTGTGATGTCATCTGCTTCTTTTTTTGAATCCTAGTTCAGCTGTTATGTCTGACCAGTGAGCATTTGCGGTCAAATGTACCTACATGTACAACATGTATTTTTAAATAGCTTTTTTATAGATTTTAGATCAAGAAATATCAGTCTGTAAATAATAAGTTAAAAGCACTGCAAGTAACTTCTATAACTTACTTTTCAGATGATTTCAGAGTAGAGAGGAGTAGGTTTCAGTAAAGTAAAAATGGTCCAATCACACAAAATAAAGACTAAACATGAGAAAAGCTTGCATTCAAAAACTTTTTTTACCCCCCAGTTTGCAAGGTTAAGACACAAAGAAAGATCTGAAAATGTCCCAACTAACTGAGGAAATGCTTCTTTTAAGTTTGTAATTGCAAAGAAGCTGTTATGTCGGGCGGGTTCAGCTCCAGGTGGTTCTGGAACAGTTGGTTTCCCCACCCCCCACCATCCTCAACAGCACTGTCTCCACCACAGACTCCTTCAGGTTCCTGGGATCCACAATCTCCCTGGACCTGAAGTGGTCCACCCACATCAAATTTGTCAGGAAGAAGCTCAGCAGAGGTTGTACTTCCTGCGTCAGCTCAGGAAGTTTAACCTCCACAGCAGCTGCTGACCACCTTCTACTCTGCCATCATTCAGTCTGTTCTCTGCACATATATGGATATATATATGGATATATACATATATATATATATATGGATATATACATACATATATATATATATATATATATATATATATATATATATATATATATATATATATATATATATATATATATACATATATACATACATATATACATACATATATATATACATATATGTATTATGTATGTATGTGTGCGTAAAGATCATTAGTGATTGGTTGGACTGCTGTTCAAGCTCAATCCCACTATATCTTATTATATTTTTAAAAGTATTATGCCGCCGTGTTTTTTCTTTAAAAGGAAGAATCGTGGTTCATGTGGTTCATGTGTTTTACTGTTCTCTCACTGACCACCCTGGACCTTCTGGTCCTCCTGGTTAGAGACATTCTCCATCCAGAAGATACAAAAATTATATAAATGTTTATATAAAATCTCAGCTTGAGGGAGTAAACGTAAGCAGTAGCTGAACAAGCTCACATTAATATTGTATTTATAATCTTCAGATGAATCAACACAAAAAAGGAACATTTTTATTTATATTCGTGACTGAGAGTATCAGAGACGGATTCCTGCAAAAGTGAACATTAGAAAATTAAAGTAAAACGCTCAACAGCAATCACGCATGAAATTAATTAACCATAAAAATGTTTTTTACTGTCTTGTTTTAATAGTCTTTAGAAAAAGTGTTTCAATGAATGAAAAACAGCTGAATGTGACAAGATTAATCATTGGTAATGACACTTATCAACAATAATTATTAGATAATAAATCATAGTGGACTTACACAGACATAGTGAGCGTTTAGTTCAGTTGTAAAGTTTCAGTGTACTTCCAGGAACGTGCTCCATTGTCAGACATGACAACACATTTAAAGCCAGAGACTCGAGCACTTCTTGTCAGAGTGTTTGAGAAGGCACCAACATCACATTCAGATAATTTACATCCGTCACAAAAACAAAGTTATCAGCACGTAACATCAGGTTTGTATGAAACAGTAACGCTATGGTTTCGTCTTCAGCAGGAAGTGTTAAAAATGCATCTGAGTGAAAAATTCTCTTCTGTACAAACACAGACCCCGAGTCAGCAGGGCAAATATCCAAACTCAGCATTTAGAAGATGGGAAAAACTGTCCAGGTGAGAGAAACTTGTAGCCATTCCCAGAGGAAAGTCTGATGCCGCCTTTAGAGTTTGTGGGAGGTCCAGCAGATGAAGATGGAGGCGCTCCCACCTCCTGTTTTTGGTGACCGTTTGGTCTGCGGTCAGAGCTGTCGTCCTCAGGTGTGTCCATGTGTTTCCTGGCAGACTCGTGTCGAGGAGAGAGATCCAGCAAACTTAAAACATCTCTCTGAACTGTACTCATTTTCTTATTCCCTCCTCGGAATAAACTGCCCGGGCAGGGCTCCTGTTTCTGACCGGCACCGGACCTGAAGGTTCTCACGTTGTTGACCGGATGGGATTTATTATCTTGCATGGACCGGGTGAGGTTGGGGGTGTTTGCCGGGCTGGACGAGGCTGAAATGGACCCTGCAGAGGAATAGGAAAGGGCTGGAGACGGGGCGGTGCCGGCAGGAGAGTGTGAAGGTGAGATGTGGGTAGTGTAAGCTGAGCTTGAGTATTTAAGTTTGAGCGGAGCCTGCAGCCGCACATCATGGGAAACCACAGGATGGGGTGAACTCTTCTCTGTGACCAAGACTGACGAAGAAGGGGAGGCGTTGGCTGGACTGTTGTAGCCTGAAGCGATTTTCTGCAGCGAGGAGGAGCGAGATGGAGGTTTAGGTCGAGTTGGAGGAGGTGTTTTGACAGAAAGAGGAGACAAAGACGCCTGCAGACTGGCCCTGCTGGGAGGTCTGCTGAATGCACTGGTCTCAGAGGGCTGAAACCGCCGCGCTCCACCTGCAGGTGTGAAAGTGGGGGTTGTGGGTGTGGACTGAGACGTCTGTCTGCTGTGAGCGTCTTCCTGTCCCTCGGCTACTCTCAGAGTCTTCCCTCTGACGTGTGCTTTCTGCAGGCTCTCCACAGCTTGCATGTGGTTCTGGGTCTCTTGCAGGATCTTCTGGGCCAGTTCCTGTGGATCCATTTGTCCTGCAGGCCCCATTCTCTCCTCCTGAGATTTGACGGTGCTGTCTGTCTCGGTGCTCGACTGATCCGACTCAGAGCTGCTGACCTTCCCTTTCCCAGTCCGTGGAGGAGATGAGCTGAAAGAGATTAAGTACAAGAAGAACATATAGTTGTCCATCAAAAATCTGAGTTTATGACCTCATGGAGACCCTCAAGGGTCCAACTGTTTTTCAAACGCTAGATATTTCCTACAAGGTCAAATAATACACAATAGCAATGTTGTCAACGACAGCTATGAGACAAAACTCGATACACAATTTAGTTGGCTTCTTCACCAAATGACAGTGGTCCATTACACTCACTCCATCAGTGGTTAGAACGTAGACTGCAGAAGAAGCAACAGACAAAAATTCTGTGACGGCATCCACAGGTTTTCTGTGGAGTACTGTTGAAGCCTCTTTTTCTTCATACTGTGCAGTGCCATGTTGCAAATGGGTGGAACCAACAGACCTGGGAGGCCCAAACTCCTGGAGGAGCTCGACTTGTTTCAGCTCTCGATGTTTCAGATGTTGTTTTGTTAGAGGAATTTAACATTAAGATGTTTGACAGATCAGATCTGAATGAACATTAGTTACCATCAGTCCAACCAGTCAAGCTAACGTGGCCTGATTACGGTATCGGGACTAAGGTGGGTGTATTCCATCATTTCCAGGTCTGCTTGTTGTCATTTACCCATTTTTGGATTAACAGGAGTTGGGCAGTGTCTTTGGCCTAACCCAGCGGTCGGCAACCCAAAATGTTGAAAGAGCCGTATTGGACCCAAAACACAAAAAACAAATATGTCTGTAGCCGCAAAAAATGAAAAGTCTTGTATCAGCTGGGGGGGGGTTTTCATTATGCACTTCGAGAAAAAGTCGAAATGTCGAGAAAAAAGTCGAAATGTCGAGAAAAAAGTCGCGAAATATCGAGAAAAAAGTAGAAATGTCGAGATTAATGTTGAAGTACAATTTTGAGAAACAAGTCGAAATGTCGAGAAAAAAGTTGAAATTTCGTGAAAAAGTCGAAATGTTGAGAAAAAAGTCGAAATGTCGAGAAAAAAGTCGAAATGTTGAGATTAATTTTGAAGTACAATCTCGAGAAAAAAGTCAAAATGTCATGAAAAAAGTCAAAATTTCGAGAAAAAAGTCGAGATTAAAAAGGAAAGGAAAAAAGAAAAATAGAAAAAAAGGTAAAAAAGAAAAAAAAGAGGGAAAGGATAAAAAGAAAAGAAAAAGAAGAAAAAAAAAAAGGTCAAACATTTCTAAAGAAAGCTCCAGGAGCCACTAGGGCGGCGCTAAAGAGCCGCATGCGGCTCTAGAGCCGCGGGTTGCCAACCCCTGGCCTAACCCTATTCTGTCTCCAAAGTCTCTCGAGTGAAGTTAAAATAATGATGCTTATTAGGATCCCCATGTTATACTCCTCAATGAATATTTTATGATAGAAACCTGAGAAGGTTTCTATCATAATCAACTTAACTTACATTTCCTGTCTGATCTTGGGGCCGCTGAGGCCTTTGAGGGGCAGCGGCGGTGCTTTCAGGGGGGATGTTGGTGTGCTGATGCTTCCCTTGGATGAAACGGTTAAAGGAGGGCCCCCCACTGACGTTTTCCCAGCACCCCCTCTGCCATGTCTGTGTCCTGCAGGCAGCGGCAGTGTGTCACATTCCCTTCCTCCTCGTCCCAACGGCTCACTGCTGATGATGGAGAAGCCTTCGTACTCCTCCTCCTCCCCTTCCGCTAATCCTCCCCCGTGATTGTTCAGGCGACCTCTCGCCAGGCCACCTGACTGCCGGTGTGAGGCGTACAGGCCGGCTCCTCCGCAGAGTCTCTCTGGCTCTTGTTGATGCGAGCGCTGGCTAGTGATGTCGCTTCCTGCAGGTTCAGGACGGGACAGGAAGCTGAGAGAGGAGGCGAGGGAGCTGAGGCTGTAGACGGAGATAGCGTCGCAGGAGAGGTTGTCGGGACACACGGGGGGCAGGAAGGAGGGCTGAGGAGGGTAGCAGCTGAGAGACAGCGGCAACGACTGAGGCTGCGAGGCCGACTGGGATGAGGACAGCGACTCCAGGGAGGAGGAACTGTCCATACTCAGCCGCTTAGGAAGTTCTGTGGAGTCTGCAGAGAACAAGGGTGACTCAGTTAGTTACTGGAGTATAGAGATAAAGATGTGATTAGGAATTATGAACGACTCTCACCGAACAGCGCAAGAAGAGACTGGAGGGCGAAATGCATGTTGCGCCTGCTGGCCTGTTTCCCAGTCTTCAGGACGACGTCTTCCTGACCAACCTCACACAGATCAAAACCTGACGAGACACAAGACGTCCTTTACCTGAACCCTCCTCCGGTATGTCACATTATACATCTGCATTACGACTGTGTGGACATACATTTTTCTGAGGTGTTACTAGGGGTGGGCAAAAATATCGATATGGCAATATATCGCAATACTTTTCCAGCCGATTCAATATCGATATTAAATATTTGAATATCGATTTCATATTCATTTCAATATCAGGGCCCTGCACTGAGCTCAGGTTTTATTTCACGTTTTATTTCATTGTATAATTTATTTTTTATATAACACAATTGCCTGTCCTTAAAAAATGAAAAATAATGGACAGAGGTTTATTTATTTATGGATTTATATCTATAGTGACTGATCACTGTGCCTGTCCTTGGTTTTAGTACCCATCTTTCTTGTGTTTATTATCATTTGCCACATAATTAAAGCAACCTCATACTAAATTTAATGTTAATTTCATATGATGTAAATAATATGAAAAACATATACAAATATGTTGTAACTTTAGCTTGTATAGTTATAATAAAACATTGTTTTGACTCAGTTTGTCCCATGAATTGTCACTATAATCTGATGAACGTGCAACTCGGATTTTAAGATCCATCACTATCATCTGATGTACATATATACAACTTGGATTTTAAGATGTGTAATGCATTTTTAAATTTTTCGGTGAACTATGTAGAATATAATAATCGGGATATCGCATAATTGGGATATCGCAATGTGTATCGTATCGTGGCTCAAGTATCGTGATGCGTATCGTATCGTGAGGTCCTTCCCAATACCCACCCCTAGGTGTTACTGTTTCTCAGACGCTCGTTCTTTACAATGATGTTAACGAACCCACAGCTGGGTCTCACTGGGACAGGACTCACCGAGCGCAGCCAGGAACTCGTGGCAGCCCGGAAGCCTCCAGAGCTGCACGCTTATCGACACTTGAATGGGAGCCAGCGGAAAGTCTTGATCTTTGTCACCCGACTGCAGCTGCACCAGGACTTGGTGAAGCTTCGGAAATAAAAACAAGAAGACATGGGTGGACGGTGTGGATGCTCTCCTTTCTGTCCCACTTATCTCTGTTATCACATTTGAAGATGTACAAGGATCACCCATCACAGGGGTGCTGTTTGAGCTGAACAATAGCAGCTAACATCTGCCTACATCTGTCACTGACGCTAAGCTCCTGCAGCACTCACATCGCAAAGGTCCTTCAGGTGAGTAAAAGTGGCTGAGTGAGAGTCTGCTCTTACCATTCCTGCCACGCTTTTAACCGCCTGTGACACGCAAGTATGAGAGAAGAGGAAACAAAACTTTAGCGTTTTTTTTTTTTAAATTGTCTGTGTTAATCACTGCAACACTCAGTCATGCAGGAATGTCACCCTGAAGGATGACGGCGGCGGGTGAAATTTATCCTGCAGGAAATGGAGGGACATGACAGTCGGAGACAACCATGACACCAAGTGAGCACGTATGACGACGTGCTTTATTTCCTGTACTAATGATCTTCTAGCAGCTGAACAACGATTTAACAGGTTGTTAAAAAAGATGAGAGATGACACAAACCTGTGACCATACAAGATGCCACCCCGCTCCCATCCCCCACACACACACACACCTGAGAAAAGCTACAGAATCTGTCATTTCTGAGGGAAAACCTTGTGTTTTTTCTTCATCGTCATTTGACTGATTTATTACATCTTCTGTGCAGCAAATCCATGACAGCACTTATCAAAGTATTTGTACATGTTTGCACTGTGAAGGGAGAACTTCTTGCACGACTAACACGAACACGAGGAGCTGCTGGGCGTCGTGACGGTACCTTCTGAATGAGCTGGTCTCCTGCTTCAGACGCCGTGACGAGTTTACAGAGAGCCTGCAGAGCCGGGGGGGTCAGACCTGGGGGTTCACAGGAGCTGAGTTAGACCCTCAAACATCTGGATGAGGAACAAATCAGATGTGATGTTACAGATCCCGTCTGGGTTTCTTTGCTACTTCCTTTCCCACTTTTTTTTTCTCAGCTGTTCCCTAATCTCGGTTTCTGCCGTCTGTGTTTCTGGATCGTCATGAGTGTTTGATGTTGTGCATTTGGGTCCAAACTTTGAAGTGAAAAGATCCATTTATTAGGAAAAAGGATTTAAAAATAAAGAGATCTCAAAATGCTTCCTGGGTTTTTTTAGACAACTGTTTTAGATCCCTCATTTTTTATTCTTCAGGTGTCCGAATAATGAGATGAGAATATTTTGGGTGGATTCCTGCTCCGATGCTTGTGAGTTTCTCCACCAAATGTAACAATGACTTGATGTTCATCAGACCACAGGACACATCTCCTGTAAGGAAAATCTTTGTGTCCATGGTCATCTGTAAACTGTAGTCTGCCTTTCATAACAGCAGTTTTGCAGTAGCGATTGTATCCAACGATGAAGCAGGCTTGTGAAGGTCCACAACCCTTTTCCTGATATATTGACTGATTTTCTTTCTAGATATAATCCAACAAAGCTCTTTTGTTTTAAGGCGTGTCTTCAAATCCATCCACAGATCCTCCAATTAACTCAAATGATATCAGTCAACCTGTCAGAAGCTCCTCCTCAAATCATCACCACGTGGAATTCATCATCATCACCGTCAGCTGATTTGAAATAAACTTCTGACTTTGTAGAAAGTTTCATCTACTTTACCATTTGACATGGAGGAACAAAACGCTTTTTTTGTGTAAAATGTCTGGTTGTAACTGTTAATGTGGTTAACTCCGATGAGACTGAATAAGCTCAGATACCAAGTAGAGACTGCAGGGTGGTGCTGCACTGCTGCAGCCGATCTCCAGGGTCCGACGTCGGGAAAAAAACGGCCGCAGGGAGTCCTGCACCGCTACCAGAGAAGTCCAGCCGAAAGCCCACGGCCGACAGGAGGGCCTGCCATCCCGGAACCCCCCCAACCTTACCCAGAGGAGACAGGAGAGAGGGCGTGAATGAAGAAGAAGGACAGAGGCTGAATCTTACAGATGAAGGGATGGACAGACCAGAACACGGACCTTATTCTCAACGCTTTGCTGCGACGTGTACATTGGGTTACAATGGCCGCCCTGGATGCGCTGCAAGGACTTCTCAACCTGTAAGAGAGCCATCAGGAGTTCTTCAAGTTGACGTTAAACATTATACATGCAGCAAAACATAAATTACCAATTTTAACTAATTATTCCTGGCATTATCATGATATATTGTTTCATATTATTATATTAAGTTATGAAAACTCATGGGATGTTAAACTATAGTATTATTATATTGTTATATATTATAGTATGGTGATATAATTTGGTTATATGTTATAATATTTTATAAAAATAATGTTATATTAGGATATTACTATATTATTATGCTATATTTATATGATATCATGCTACACCAGTCTATATGATAATTATTTATTTGTTTACTCTCGAATGAATATTCTCAATTTATGTACCTATTTTCATCATCTTATTTACACTCACACACGGCACGCACACACACACACACACACACACATACTGATGTTGTCTTTTGTCGTTGTTTGCACTGTATGTTAATAAAAAAAAATTAAAAAAAACATACATGCAGCAGTGACCACCTACACAAATGATAACCAAGACAGCTTCTTTGGAAAAATCTAATGTGTAATCAGAGGGAATACTCGCTGTTGGGGCTTCAGGCCCATTTGAATCTTGTTTTCAGTGAGGGAAGGATAGAGCAAGAGATTAAGAGGCAGACAGAGGCGGCGTCTGCAGGAGTAGGGACTGTTGGGGTGAACACTTATACGCTTGAGCGATGGGTAGTGACCGAAAGAATGAAAACATGTATGCAAACAACTGAAATGAGTTCCCCTTTTGGGGGGGCTGAACTCTTCCTCAGAGATAGGAGGAGAAGTTCAGTCACCCAGGAGAAATGCAGAGTAAAGGCGCTTCTCCTCCACATCGAGAGGAGCCAGAGGTGGTTCTGGTATCTGGTTAGGATGCTTCCTGGACCGCTCACCAGCGAACGCTGGTGGCAGACACAGGACACGGGGGAGGAATTCAATCTCTCGGCTGATCTGGGAACACCTAGGAGGTGAACAAAGAGATGGATGTCTAGGCCTGTGCTTAGGCTCCTGACCTGGATATGGATGGATGGAGGGAGGGATGGGACTGCACAAGAACCTCTTTATTCAAAAGCCCCTGGGAAACTCTGCTCTAGTCTTCTTTCATACTAAATACATACATTATAATTACACACCCTGTACGAATCCTGGACTGAACTGTAAAAAAGTGTCACTGATCTGTTGTGTTTGAAACAAAAAAAAACCTGAACATTATATTTCGGTCCCTGCTGGGGAGTTTTCTGACCCAGGATAGCCTCCTCAACCACCCACAATGTCTTTTCTGGAACAGAGAAATAAAATTTCTACGGTGCATCACTAGGTTTTTGAGAATATAATTACTCTAATACTCGGTTGATTGTAAAGTGAGAGCGAAAGATTCTGTGAGACCAAAACTTGTTTTAATCCAAACATGTTGAAGATAAATTACGCAGGAACATTTCACAAGTTGTGAATTTTAACTGGTTAAAGAAATTGAATGTAAAGTCATTTTAATACCAGATAGTGATGGATTATGTTCTGTCTGCACTCACCAGGTGCAGCAGCACCCTGAGGGCATCCCTGGCCTTCTCTGCGTACTGAAGGATCTCTGCCAGGGCTTGTCCGACCACAGACATGGGACTGTTGAGCTTCACGTCACCGCCAATCAGCATGTAGCCTGCAGGAGAACACACACCAGAATGTCATCCTGTTTCTGCAACTGCACATGAAACCTGCAGGACTGACTTTTGGCCACTTGGGGGCAGTGATGACGTGGGCTCGTTTTACAGGGCACCTTAACGTGATTTCAGCCAGTTCACTCACACAATGAACACTTCAAATGTTTCAATAATGATAAAACACACCTTAATGCTGGTATAAAAGTTATTATAGGAAATAGACTGAGATCCTACAAGCAGAAGCTGAGGAGGAGAAGGGAGTTTAAAAGTGGGCATGAGTTTGGTGGGTGGGAAACATCCGAAGGCATGTGACAGATGAGTAACCTGCATAACCAGACCAACTAAGGTGATGGGCTAGATTGAACTGGTGGAATAAACCATGCAGGAGTGAAAAGTTTTAACTATGTAAAAACTTAGCATTGAAAGAAGGTGAATCTTCTCCCTTGTAAACTTGTGAATTTGTGCAACAAAATGTTCTGAACTGCAACAAGAGTAGCTTCTCAGATGTAAGAGCCGACACTCTGTATGTGGTCACAAGTGGTATTTTGTGGTTTTTACGTCTCTTCCTGTTACCTTAGATAAAGTGTGAAAAATCTCAGACCAAAATTGAACCAGAGAGAGGCAGCTCCAAAACATATGTAAGTAGTTTGCTGTGATCTGTTGACATCGACCGCAAAGAGGAGACACTGTTTCAAACATTTTCGCAAGCCAAGCTTTAGTATAGTGGGCTCGATGGAGAAGTCTGTATTACATAAAGCCATGCCCACAAATTGAAGATTTGTGCACTCTTTTTAAAATATCCTCCCAAACATCATCTGAGATCACCTCCCCCAAGTCTGTCTCCCAAACTGTTTTAAGTACGGTAGAAGAGCATGGGCGTAGTTTGTAGATAGAAAATAAATAGGAGAGATGGCCTGCTTTAATAAACAGAGAGGTTTAAGAAATGCCTCCAATTCTGAAGGCATAGGAAGAACAGGGAATTCTGGAAATGAGGTACGGACGAAATTTCATACTTGAAGGTACCTGAAAAAGTGACTGTTAGGGAGTGAAAATCTATTCACTAGTTGCTGAAAAGAAGCAAAAATAGAGTCAACATAGAGGTCTCTAAGGGTTTTTATGCCTAGCCTAGCCCATATAGAGAAATTGTTATCTAACAAAGATGGTGGGAAAACAAGGATTTGCAGCAAGTGGAGCCCCAATAGAAATTGTTTGTAGATCAAAGTGACGTCTAAATTGAAACCAAATTTTAATACTAGAGGCCACTATAGCATTGCCAGTATAACTACAAGTAGAAAAAGACAGAGGCAAATGCAGTAAAAGCCTTCAATGAAGTCGGGTGAACAGAATTCGCTTCCAAAAGCAACCATGATGGAGGAGCCTCAACATCTCCATAATTAACCCAAAAGGTCAAATTTCTAATATTTGTTGCCCAGTAATAATAAATAAAGAATGTTTGGCAATACCATCCCGCCTAAAGCTTTGGGCCTCTGTAAAAGTTGCCAGTGCAACCTGGGAGTTTTCCCGTTCCAAATAAAATCCAAAGTTAAACTACTTTACGAAAAAAACGAAAGAGGAAGGAAAATGGGAATGCATTGAAATAAGTATAAAAAGAATGTTCATTTTAACTGCATTTATCCTGGCAGATATGGAAAGATTTAGTAGAGACCAACGTTCAAAATCCTGTTTAATTCTTGAGTGCAGAGAAAGAAAATTTTTTAAGAATATCCAAAGTTTTGGTAACATATACCCCAAGATAAATAAAGCCAGAGTTTGAGATTAAAGGGCAAATTCTCAAGCAAAAGTGAGTCTGCATCTTCCACTCCACAAACTGTAAACATCTCACTCTTGCTAGAATTTAATTTATATCCAGAGAATCTGCTTAATGTGTCTAAGATTGAGAGGGCTGCAGGAATCGAACGTGACAAGTCAGACAATAACAACAAAAGATCATCTGCGTAGAGTGCCACCCTCTGTTCCAGACCATTTCTCACTATACCACATATCGCAGGATGAGATCGCAAAGCAGTTGACAGAAGCTCCATCACAATAGTGAATAGGAGTGGGTTTAAAGGGGAACCTTGCCTTGTAGAACGATGTAAAAGAAAATATTCAGAGTTTATACCATTCGTCCTGACCATGGCCTGAGGAGATGCATATAATAACAACCCATGAAACAAAATTTACCCCAAAACCAAATTTCTCCAAAATAAAAAAAAGATAATCCCACTCTACCCTGTCAAACACCTTCTCGGCATTTAGAGCTATAAGACTTTCTGAAAGAGCAGTTGGACGGGGATTGTAAATAACTTTAAACACCTTCCTAAGATTAAAAAAGGAATGTCTGTTATGAATAAATCCAGTTTGGTCTAAAGATAATAATTGAACGTAGGACAGCTTCCAAGCGTCTGGCTAACAATTTGCACAATATCTTGAAATCAACATTCAACAGACTGATGGGTTGATATGAATCACATGATAGTGGGTCTTTGTCCTTCTTTAAAAGCAGAGAGATGCAAGCCTGGTTTAGGGTGTGGGGAAGTGTGCCAGCACTGTAAGACTCAGTTAGCATCTCTAATAAATGGGGGCCCAGTTGTTTCCAGAACGTTTTATAAAACTCGGCTGGAAAGCCATCTGGGCCCGGACTTTTACCACTCTGCAACAATTTAGCTGCTGCCTCAAGTTCCAATACTGTGATAGGATGCTCCAGTTCCTCAGCTGCGACCAAGTCTAGAGTAGGAGTGGTGAGCCGATCGAAAAAGGAGTTCATATCCGCAGATGTATGGGGACAATCAGATGAATATAGTGTTTTATAGAATTCGCTAAAACTCTTATTGATGTCAAGAGGGTCAGAAGTCACACCTGAGCAGGTCTCAATTTGAGGGATTAACTGAGATATTTGACGTACCATTTGACGGGCCAAAAGTTTACTAGTTTTATCTCCCTGCTCATAAAATTTGGACCTTGAGTGTAGTAGAAGTTCAGTGGTATACTGTGACATGATAAGATCGCATCAGCCTGTAATGAAATTCGCTCTTTATAAGTGGCTGGTAGCTTTGAAACCGTATATGAAGAGTCTAATAGTGTAATGCATTGAGATAACTTGGCTAACTTCTCTTTTCTAGACTTTACATGATGAGCATTATAGGAAATAATCTCCCCCCTGATAAAGGCCTTCATCGTTTCCCACAGCACAGACGCTGTTATCCCAGGGGTTTTGTTAACATGGAAAAAAAATGTAACTGCTCAGAAATTAATTTAACCAAATTTGTATTCAACAGCAAATGTGCATCTAGCCGCCATAGAGGCCTTGAATTAACAAACTTCTAAAAATAAACATTCATAGAACTTGATGCGTGGTCTGATACAAAAATCGGGTCATATTTACAGCCAGAAATGGAAGATAACAGTTTGTTGTCCACTAAAAAGATAGTCAATTCGGGTGTAGCTATGATGCATACAGTATGTGAAAAAAATTAGTAGCCTATTCCTTTTTGATTGGATTGAAAAAACTCCAAGGGTCAACAACATTAAACTCCTTCATAAAGGTTTTGATCGCTTTAGTTGACTTTGACTGTGCAGCTGGGATTGAGGAAGAGTGGTCTAAAGAGGAATCCATCCAACAGTTAAAGTCCCCACCTAAGATTAAACCATATCTAGATAAGTCTGGTAACAATAAGAAAACCTGTCTGAAGAACGACTCATCGTCCCGGTTGGGAGCATAAACATTTGCAAGAGTCACCTTGATGTCAAAAATGTGTCCCATGACACGTGTAAATCTGCCAGGAGAATCCGAGATTGTCTTAACATGAACAAAAGGGATATCCCTATGAACAAGAATAGAAAACCTCTTGATTTACAAAAAAATGAGGAGTAGTACATTTTCCCAACCTAGTTCTTTTTCAGTCTGACATTATCCATTTCCTTTAAGTGAGTTTCTTGCAAATATATTATATGAGCAGAGAGATGACGCAAGTAGTGCATCACCTTACTCTGCTTAATTGGATTATTTAAGCTTTTACGATTTAAACTCACAGACTTTTCTTTAAGTTGCGACATGATACAGGTGTGTACCAATTTTCGTGCATGTACGTCAAACAGTATTGTGGGGCTTGAGGCACAAAGTTTTGTAGGGGGCGCTGTTGAGCCATTTTGCTACGCCCATTAATGCAAACCATTAAATATCAAATTTTTCACCAGGCCTGGCTGCCGTGCAAAATTTGGTGACTTTTGGGGCACGTTTAGGAGGGCAAAAAGGCCCTTATTTCGTCGGAAAAATAAAAATAAAAAAATTCCTACAGATACAATAGGGCCTTTGCACTGTCAGTGCTGGGGCCCTAATTAACGGTGCTATCAAGGTCTGGACTGTTCTTTTGATGACACAGCTCCTTGTATCACGGTGTGCTGAAACAGGGTAACATCTAAAACATGCAGGACAGTAGATCTCGAGGACCAGGGTTGAAGACCACTGATCTAGAGTCAGTCATCTCCTGTAGCCGGATTCTTCTTGAGGCTCTCGTTGACAAACTTCAAATCTACATAGAGTGTCTTTAAAGACTTGATATCAGTTAGTATTCAATTTTCTTTTCTAAAAAGACAGCAAAAATGTTCCTGAACCCTTTTATCAATGCTGGCTGTAGCTGTATCTTTATTTTTACTCAGAGTAGTAAGACATCCGTGCTGAAGACGTCAGAGAAAAATATTTTTTATTTATGTCACACTTGAACCAGATTCTTTCCAAAGAAACCAGGTTGACCGAGTTTTATAAATAGAGAACTTGAATTTCTCCAAACCTCTCAATGTCCACGTTCTAAATATAATCAGGTATCACAAGTCTGGTGTGATGACGTATGATGTGATTGTTTTTTAAATAATAGTTTAATCAGTAATACAGTAAACTTTACAGCTGTTCATAAATAATCAGCCTCTCTCGAGTTTTTATATTTCAGTTGCTTAAGTTTCAACACCCCCAGATGTGTTTGACTGAAGTTCATTTTTAATTCATTCTTAATGAAAACGTTCACTTGAACAAACGAGCAGCTTTAAACCAGTGTTTAATCAGAACCATGGTTGAGTGTTGAGAGGTTTGTTTGTTCTGCTCACCAGCCCAGTTGGACGGGTGGGAAAAGTGTTTGCTGTTCTGCAGCGCCTTCATTGCCTCCGTCAGAGCCGCACTGGCTTTGGTCCCGTTTAGGAAGGCGGTGTACAAGGTGTGTGTGAACAGTTTGGCGGCGGCGACTGGTACGGGCCACAGGGAGACGCACACGCACTGGACACCTGCAGCCAGGAGGGCTCGGGTCAGACCCACCACTCCGTCAGCCGAGATCCTGCTGCTGGACTCCGGGTACAACCTGAGGCGACAAACAGTCAGAGGTCACACGTCAAGCCTCAGAGTTAGCTGAAGCTCCATCTGGGACAAGTTCTACCTCAGAACCACCAGTTTGACGGTCAAACAGAGGTCCAGTATGTCCGCAGCAGTGAGGAGGAAGTCCTGAAGCGGAGGACTTTCACACACACTGTCCCCGTCCTCGTTCCTCTCGTCCAGCCCTCGGAGCCTCTCCAGGCTGCTGTGACTCTTTGGAAACCAGCCCCTGAGCGCTCCATCTGCATCCACAGATTTCCCTTTGGCCACGCCGTCTGGCCCCTCCCCTCCGGCTTGCTGTTGGCTCGGGGTGAGGACCAAGGCAGCGAGCTTCCAGGATATGTGAGTCGCAAAGTGAACGCACTCTGCCTGACTCAAGGCTGCCAAAACACGCTCCTTCGTGGCGTTTGCCCCAGTCAGCGGGTGACATCCCAGCTGTTCCCCCAGCCACAGGGCTTCCTCTTGGGCTGACGGTAAAGGCCCCCACAACCAGCGGTCCATGACGCTGGCGGGCAGGCGCGGCGCTCCGATCACTGCAGTCACCGAGCCTCCATCCGGGCAAAGCAGGGGCCCACCGCGGCGAGGATGAGGCTGTGGGAGTTTTAATGCAAATTAGTTTTTTTAACAGAAAAAGTACCGTATTTTCTGGACTATAAGCCGCTACTTTTTTCATAGGTTTTGAACCATGCGGCTTATACAAAGGTGCGGCTATTCTGTGGATTTTTCTTCCACTGCTCGGGGCGCTGTAACCGGAATTAGAATCAAAACTAAGACAAAATAAATGCAAAGAAGAATACGCTACTTCTTCTTTAGCAGATAGAAGCAGATTTCAAACAGATAAATAGATAAATAAATACCGGTTATTTTCTCTTGGTTCTGTCCCGGTTTTAATCAGCAAAGTTGCTGCCGTGTTAAAAGACACTGTTAGGAAAGGATCTATTTAGGTACAAACATGTACATCATTTACAGTTCAAAATCCTTCTGTACATGTAGTAAAAATCTAATCTAACAACATAAATATCTGCGGCTTGCATATTTTTTTTTTTAAATAGAGCGGATGCGGCTTATATACAGGTGCGGCTTATAGTCCAGAAAATACGGTAGTTGAAAACATCCCCGAACGCAACTAAAGAAACCTCCATCACCTTGGCTGTGGCTCCCAGGCTGGCTAAAGAAGGCACAGAGATGAGACTGAACCTTTCATACAGGTATTCGTTGGAGGAGCTGCCTTTGAGCAAGGCGAACGGGATCAGGTACAATTCCCCCTCCAGAACTAACAAGAGCTGCCTGTTCCTGCCAACTGGTCCGCTGCTGTGCATCAGGCCCTGCACAAATTCACGAGGTAAACAATGACACAGAGATGGCCTAAAAACAAACCACACAGAGCTGTTTGAACCAGGGACCTGTGCCAGAAATGCACGCGTACCACTTCCATGGGCGCGATGAGTAGATCATAAAGGGCTCGCAGAGGAGGTTTGCCAATGCTACTTGGTCGACAAAGAGGAGATAAGCCGTCCTTCATAGAAGATGCTGTGGTGCTGTACAGACTCGTCATGCTCTGACAGCTTCTGTTAGAGGTGAAAACACACACACACACACACACACACACACACACACACACACACACACACACACACACACACACACACACACACACAGGGATGACATGCATTACACAACCAGCCAGTGAGTCTTCATTCACACTGACAGATCTGTGAGGACCAGGATGCAGCAGAATGCAGGTCTGCCTTTGTTTGTTTTAAAAATACAAGCTCCACAAACAAACAAAGGTTGGATTATATTATAAATAAAATGAATGTGGCATTTTTTTTTTAATGTTGCTTCCACCATTTAAATGTACTTGCTGACTTTCAAAGCTTCAGATTCGTCATAAACCCAGTTGTCAGGACGCGTAGCCGTCATTTCAAGAGCTGCAGAACCGATGAAGCGCTCTTTTGCGGTTGTCGATTAATAAGAATATTGATCAAACAGAACAATATGAGATGTTTCACAGGCAGATTTTAAAAGTCTTAAAATTTTTTTTAAAAACACTTAAAATGGAACCAATAAAATATTAAAAGAAATAAAAGAATTTTAAATAAGAAAAATTACAGTATAAAATGTAAGCACATATGCCATAAGATGGCAAAGTCTGTGATTTAAGAAATGCTGAGAAAAATTCATTTAACACAGCTGCAGCAGAGCATTAATTAGTGTCTCTAAACAAATCAAACCTGTTAAAGAGATTATTTCTGGACACCATCCGGAGATAGCCTGACGGGTCGGTGTTGTTCAGGTCCTCGAACTGCTGCTCCAGCAGATCTCCAGCTTCACTCTCCGTTTCGCTGCTGGAGCAGGCTCTGGCGAGACGGAGAACAGGAGCACATTCAGGAACTTTTAAGCCATGAGTCTCCCAGACCACATTTAAAGGCAGCGGATGATCATTCAGCAGTAAATCCCTCATGTGATGCAGTATTAATGATTAAGTAGTGTTATAACAACTATATCGTATTAATGAAGAAACAGCTGGATACTAGATTTCAATGACCTCAGACCGTCTGACTACGCCACATCCAGTGATGCCGCAGACATGGGACATTTCCATGACACTTTTGTGATTAACTGGATTATTGACACATCAGAAAAACCACCTTGTTAAAGTGTAAAAAGGTTTTTGTGACATCTGGCAGTTTTTTCAATTCAAGTTACGCCGCTCCAGATGCAATATTTAGTTCAATTGGTTTGCTATTTTTTTTATGTAAATGATTACTCAGCTGACTAGTAATTATCTACCTCTTCTTACTTTTTCCCTTTTTTTTTTTTTTTTTACCCTCTCACCCCTCCCCAGTTATGTTGTACTTCATGTCCCTTTTTTTTATTCCTTTCTCTTCTCCCTCCGGCCCCATCTCCACAATCTGTTTACTCTACAACTGGCATAGAACCTTAAATTCCACAACCGAACAATACATGTGATCTGGTTTTGCATTGCTGCAGCCCATTCCATCTTCACTCTCCCCTCCCCTTCCATCCTCCTTGTCTTTCCCCCATTATAGCACTTTAAACCCTCAGCACTTTAATCGTAACCAGCACTTTAATTTGCTCTGGCACTTTACCGCCTAAACTTTTAACTGCTAAATGTGAAATGTGTGTAATGTATTCACTATTGCAGTATATGTAAATGTCTAAGATCGTGTTAGTAAGATTGATGTGTCAGGTTGTTCTCCTGTTCCTTCTATCTTAAATAGAAGCAAAATAACAAGAACAGAAACTTTTTGCACGCTATATTTGTATTTGTTCTAACTTGTTGTTTAATTTGTCTTTCTTTTATATTTTTAGCCGGGGGACTGCCAATGGAAACTAGCTCTGTAGCTAAAATTGGGTGCATTTGCATTTTTAATTCTAAATGTATATGAATGTACACTGTCCGTTCCCAAATAAACTGAATTGAATTGAATTGAATTACACCATTTTAATCCTGAATTGCCAGTCACAAAGCTCCCAGGTGGCTGACTGGTGAGAAGTTGTCCGTCAGCATTCAGTCATTATGTGTTAAGTACTCCAATATAAAAGATTCTCGCCTGTGTATCACTGAGCCATCTCCAACTGATCCTTCAGCCTTCTCTGTCCATCTGAGCAGCGCCAGACTCCACCTCAATCTCAGATGCAGACAACATAGGCCATTTCCCAGCAACCTAAAATTCAAATCTTTCTATCTATCAAACGTATTAAAGGACAGCCGAGCTGAGAAAAATGTCACTGAAGGCACAAATCCAGCTGGACAGAGAAGAGAGCAGCGTAGAGAGCAGCAGAAGGAGTCATCTATGTCGAGCATGAAAGGAGGTCTTTTTGGGCTCACCATCATCTGGCGTTACACCATGTTTCCTTGCTGCTTGGCAGTTGACACTGCAGCGTTTATCACCATCATCTTGAACTTGGCATCAAGGTTTCCTCTCTTTTTTTTCCTACTTATTTGTCTACTTTTGAGCCTCTTTGTTCGGGGCCTCGCCATCGTTCTGCATCTGTAAAAACCCCTGACGTTGTTATGGCGGTATCGTTAAAGCACCAGTGGTGATGGGAACGGACAGGTCGCCGGTTCTTCGTCATCGGATGTTGAAGAAGTAACCATCTACCGTGTTTAAAAGTCCAGACCCTCAACACAGAATGAGCTCAAAGGTCTTATATTTCTGATTTGGCCCATGGGTTTGAGTTTGACCCAACTCCAAGTGCATCACTGAGGAAGCGTCCCTACCTGCTCTGATGGATGTCCACACCCAGAGCCTCCCTGGCATTGGTGATGTACTGCTCCAGGGACAACGGGCCTGCACCCTGCGGGGTTCCTCCTCCGTCCTGAAACTCGGGCGTCTCCGCTCCCGCCTCTCCCAGATACGTCTCGTGAAACTTCACGATACCTGTGTCGGCACCAAGCACAGCGGGGCAAAGCAACATTTGTGCAGCGTTTATAAATACTGGAAGCAAATCCTCCAAAGGTAAACCTGGGTAACAAACCGTTACGGGAGATTTTTTTTTTTCCTCCAAGGGTGGCCTTTGAGGAAAGGTTATTCTGCCACAGAGTGATTAGATTCCAAAGATTTATTTTCTTTGGAGAGAAATTACCTTCCAAATGTCATCATTGTGGGTTTAGTTGACATTTCACCCAAAAGTGGCACACAAGGAGAGATCGTGATGAGTCAGACATGTATGGAGCTAGAGCAGTCTCTTAATTCACAAATGCACAGGACAAGATTCACAAATGCACAGACCGATTCACAAATGCACAGAACAATTCACACGTGCGTAGGACAAGATACACAAATGTATTTTTGATGCACACACAAATATAACCTGATTTACAAACGTGTTTTTGTCTGTGAGCTGCGCTGGATTTGCATGTGACTTTTGAGACTCCCCTGACGTGACTCAATCCACAAATGGGGTTTTTTTTTACACGGAAGGATCTGCAACCAATCAGATGTCTTCCTTTGTCTCAGCCAATCATAAGATAATAAGTCTCAGAGTAACCAAACACGTGCAATAAAAATCATCCAGCACCCTCTTTAATAATCATGTCTGCCTCACTCTGCTGCACCTCTCACTTTTGTATTTCCTTTGTATAATTTTTTGTATTTTTTGTATAATTTGTCTGTTAAAATTGTATATAGGGTATACTTATACTTATTCTTATTTTTATTCAGTACTGTCCTTCTCACTACCTCAAACTGCTGCACCTTAAAATGTTTATACTGTAGATAGAAATACCACATAGAAATACCACATTTGTTTATTGTTTATTTGTTTATTGTTTATTTTTACTACCAAAGAGCAAAATAACCGGAGTCAAATTCCTTGTTGGACAATGTTCGAACCTGGCCAATAAAGCTGATTCTGATTCTGATTCTGATAAGAGCGGACCCCACGTGGGGGATGATTTACTTGTAAACCAATCAGATTATAGGGGCGGATACACCTGCTGTTTGAACTGCGTTCGCGTCGTTCGCTTAGAAAAGTGATTCAATATTTCGAGTTGGTGGAGTAAAGATAAATAGACAAGCCAGCAACACGGGAGGGAGAGGAGATCACTGCTCTGCTTTTCTTGTGATCTCGGTAAAGAAAACAGCGCGATCGGAGATGGTTTGTCGGGCCGTTCAACCAGAGCCGTCGGGAGACTGGAGAGCTCTTAGTCCTCCGCCCCTTTAATCTGATTGGTTTACGAGTAAATCGTCCCCCACGTGGGGTGCGCTCTTATGATTGGCTGAAACAAAGGAAGACATCTGATCGGTTGCAGATCCTTTCGTGTTAAAAAAAACGTATTTGTGGATCGAGTCACGTCAGGGGAGTCTCAAAAGTCACATGCAAATCCAGCACAGCTCACAGACAAAAAAAACATTTATAACTCAGGTTGTATTTGTGTGTGCATCAAAAATACATTTGTGTATCTTGTCCTATGCACGTGTGAATTGTTCTGTGCATTTGTGCATCTTGTCCTGTGCATTTACGGACAGGCGTGTGCATTTGTGAATCAGTCTGTGCATTTGTGAATTTTGTCCTGTGCATTTGTGGATCGGCGTGTGCATTTGTGAATTATGAGACTTCTAGCTCCATAGACATGAAAGGGTTCAACCTCAGAGGAGGATGAACGTGTATGGTGGACATCACCCCGGCATGCAGAGGACCAGGTGAGTCCTTTCTGGACTCTCTTCCCAACCACCAGAGGTTGTTTTCCATTTAAATCCCCAGTGTTTCTGCTCATCTCCCAGATTCCTGGTCTGCTTCCTACACCTTTGCCCTTCATATCCTGATTCTCATTCCAAGTTTGTATAAACTTGACCTTTCCACAGCTGTTTTTTCTTTTCCTGCTTGATCACCCGCACATATCTTTTAGTGTCTGACTTTTCTTTTGTTGTAAATCTGTTTAAAGCGTCTCTCTGTTTGGGTTTTGATTCAAGCGAATGTCTTTCTGCAACAGTTTTTTGGAGTCATTAGGTCCACTTCACAAACCTGTTTATGACTTAATGACTTGTAAATAACACCTGAAGCACATGCAGATCTTTGGAGTTTCATTTTTATGTTTTTCACACCAAAGAAAAGCTGCGGTCCCTCGACTGACAACACTTCGGTTTACTGGAGCGTTTTTTTTCCCGCTTCCTCCTTTACGTTTCTTTATTTTCAAAACTAGAATCATTTCATTTTTCTATATCACTCTTCCTGGAGTGTCCTGCTACAGTCAGAATATTCAGTCATCTTGAATGTTAAATGGGCCAGTTTAGCTCCTTGTAGCACCCTATAATGTAATAATGTCCTGAAAAGGTAATAACGCCTGAAAATGTAATAAAATTTCCACTTAACTCAATCGAAAATGTAATAAAACCCAATAATGTAATAACTTCACCAATAATGTAATAAAATATCCTGACGGATATTGTAATAACATTTTTACCAATAATGTAATACCTTATTACATTATTGGGAATTTATTACATGGTACTCAAAGTCTGCAATTTAACCCAATAGTCATTCTGGTGTTTCAAATCCAGCGTATATAACATTCTTAGATTCTTAAAACACAAAAAGTAGAACTCTGGACTGAAAATGAACATATATATTACATTATTTGTATTAGTATTACATTATCAGTTTTTGGAGAAAAAAAAAAAGACCTACCTGAAAATGTAATAAATTCCCAATAATGTAATAAGGTATTACATTATCAGTAAAAATGTTATTACAATATCTGTCAGGATATTTTATTACATTATTGGTGAAGTTATTACATTATTGGGTTTTATTACATTTTTGTTTGAGTTGAGTGCAAATTTTATTACATTTTCAGGAAATTATTACATTATAGGGTGCTACACTCCTGTCTCTTTAAGAGGCCCTTTGGGAAAGTCCCCTTCGACTCTTACTGGTCAACTAACATGAGGCGGGTTTTCATCATTGGGGGTTTGGGGGCAGTTTTAAGGGGCGGCTTGTTGGTTGAAGCGCTTGTGGACTTTGCTGCAGAGCGGCCACCCATACGCTGCTTCAATCTGAGGAGTTTTTGTTTCAAAGTGATAATCTAGTGGAAATTGTCTTCAGGCGGTTAAAGGTGAGCTACTTTGATGGTATCTATGTCATCCTCCCTCAGATCTTGGGGTCTTTAAAGAGTTCTCCTTCATTTAAAGGGTCAGTAACATAAAATTAAAGCTAAGAACACTCATGTTCATTAAAGGCCTAAACAACAAACAGTCGTGTACCTGAGCCTGGAGATAACAGCCAGCTGTACAGAAACCCCCCCGCCAGAGAATAGTAGAGGACCACGGCCCTCTGACCGTTGACCGTCTCCAAGATCTGCTCCACGGTGACCGGGATGTAAGGGTCGGCACCCGGCGCTTGCTGACTTCCTTTCTGGCGTTCAACCAGGAGGTCGGCAAATGCTCGGGTTCGCCCTCGCTCGGCTATGGCCAGCGCCTCATCGTGCCGGCCTGAGATTTAAACAAGAAAAAGGAATCGGGCCACAGTACACAAAAGCAACCAAAATAGCAATGGATGATGAGGAGTGTTAACTCACCAAGGCTGACAAGGACTCTCTGGAGAGCCTGGTATGAGCTGGTTTGCAGATCAAAGAGGGATAGCTTGTAATCCAGGCTGTGCTGCGTCTCGTGGCGAAACGTCTCAAACAGCGCAGACGCTCTGTACAACTGTAACACAATCAACACAACGCTCACATTCTACGCAGGCCCACTTCTATAGGTGCTCCAACTCGGAGTTGCAACTGACTTATTTTTAAACTCAGGTCTCAGTTTTGTTTACCGCTGTGTTACGTCACATTTCCTCCTTTATTTTGCTACATTTATGTATTTTTAAAACATAACTTTGACCCAGAATCATCTGATTCCACAACATACTGTTGCAGTCAGAACATTCAGTCAATCTGGGTGTTAAAAGGCCCATTTTAGCTCCTGTCCCTTTAAGAAACCCTTTGGGAAAGTCCCAGTTGACTCTTGCTGGTCAACTAACTGCTCAAACTTAAGTTGGATTTCCATTATTGGTTGTAGTTGCAGTTCCTCTACTGAACATTTGGGACATACATGACAATAATCATTTATATTGTAAAGATAATGCGTTTTGATGTGTTGGTATTTCACTAAAGCACTCATCAGAAAACCTGAGTGACATCACAGGGAGTTTGTCCAGTTTTTCTTATACAATTTATGGGAAGCCCCCACTTTAAAGTCTCCATCTGTGAATGGGTCACCCAGGACAGATGTTAATAATACCAGATTTAAGTAGGATCTTAATTCTAGGCTGCAATTGTGTGGATGCTTTTCATGGTGATGTCATAACGTCCAGGCTGATTTTATACATTTTTGTAAATAAACATTTTGATAGACACTGTTAGATCATGAAAAGAGTACCGACAAAAAGGTACCGACAAATACTATAATCAAAGATACCAGTTACATTAGGTGCAACACAACTTTCAGTTTTAAGAACCACATTAACCTGGTGTTGGGCCTCCTCCAGGTTCCCGCTGGCCCACAGAGACAGACCAAGGCGATGGCGGATCTTCGCTTCATCTTCTTTGCGAGCTAACTGCTCAGCGAGACGCAGACCTGAGAGGGAGAACACAGAGGAAATCAGGCGCCTGTTCATGAAAGACTTTTGACGATTCTGACAACTGTTGCGGCAAACTCGGCTGATTGGGCCCTCTGCGCTCGCCGTTCGTTTTCTCCCGCTGTTCGTTTTCTATTTTTAATCACCTGATTCAGATTCAGAGCTCATGTTTTCTCTCTTCTCCTTAGACCGTCTCCGATATGTTTCATCAGCTCCTCCACGTAGGCGCAGGCGGTCGGAGCGGGCTGTATTTAGCGCTCATTGTGCTTCCAGACTGAGCTGGATTTCATCAAACATCAGGTTTGCACACACGCCTCCCTGCCTCTGCGTATCGGCCGACGAGGTTAATTGGAGACCTCTGCATGTTTCTTCACCTCAACTCGGTGACAACTTTTTGCTGAATTGTTGAGTTAATGATCAATTAGAGGCCTGAGCGTTAAATCACAGGCTGTAAATGTGTTTTACAGGATGCAAGGATGTATCCAACCTACTCGCTAAAAACGTGGTTTTATTTCATGTGGTCTCAGCTTTGGTATGTGAGCGTTTATAAGTCCCTCGGAAAGTAATTGAAAGTAGATTATTTTTTCATGCTTTTAAAGAGCAGCCTAGTTAGAGACTGTGAACACTACAAATGCAGTATTTGGTTTCAGGATGTTGATGTAGACGTCCACAGAAGGTCAGAAGGGGCTGCATTGTAGACTTGAAAAGGCTTACGACGGGGTGCCGACGGAGGACCTGTGGTACTGTATAAGGATATCTGGAGCTGCAAGACAGTGGTGGAGTTCAAGGTGGAGGTGGGACTGTACCAGGGATCTGGTCTAGGCCCCTTGTTGTTTGGTGTGGTGATGGACAGGAGTGGGGAGGTCAGGAGTGACGTGTAACAGAAGAGTACCAGCAAGAATAAAAGGAAAGGTCTACCAGACGGCGGTGAGACCAGAGATGTTGTCTGGTTTAGAGAACAAGTTACTGCGGAAAAGACATACCGTATTTTCTGGACTATAAGCCGCTACTTTTTTCATAGGTTTTCAACCATGCAGCTTATACAAAGGTGCAGCTATTCTGTGGATTTTTCTTCCACCGCTCAGGGCGCTCTAACCGGAATTAGAATCAAAACTAAGACAAAATAAATGCAAAGAAGAATACGCTACTTCTTCTTTAGCAGATAGAAGTAGGTAGAAGCAGATTTCAAACAGATAAACAGATAAATAAATACAGGTTATTTTCTCTTGGTTCTGTCTCGTTTTAATCAGCAAAGTTGCTGCCGTGTTAAAAGACACTGTTAGGAAAGGATCTATTTAGGTACAAACATGTACATCATTTACAGTTCAAAATCCTTCTGTACATGTAGTAAATATCTAATCTAACACATAAATATCTGCAGCTTGCATATCTTTTTTTTTTTTTAAATAGAGCGGATGCGGCTTGTATATCTTTTTTTAATTATTTTTTTAAAAATAGAGCGAATGCGGCTTATATGCAGGTGCGGCTTATAATCCAGAAAATACGGTACTTCCTCTTCCTTCTCCTCCTCCTCCTCCTCCTCCCCCTCTTCTAGAGGGATCCAAACATTGTTTAAGCGGCAAAATCACAAAAGGGTTCCCAAGAAAGTTGTCAAACAGCACTTGCCTTTTGGACACTCAACATGTAAATTCATTTGTTATGTAATACGAGAACTTAATAAATATTGTTTCTTTTAGACACTAGGAGGGTTTAGTCCTGGCGGACCACTGCACCCGTCCTGTTCCCTGAGAGCTCAGTGGGAGGGGCCTTACCCTCCTGCAGGTACATGACGGCCTGAGCGTAGTTCTGCAGAGCGTGGTGTGTCCTCCCCAGGCTCCCATAGGCCAGGGTTTTAGCCAGCAGGTCGTTGGTCTGCGCAGCCACGCTGAGATGCTGCTCCTGGAAGACAACGGCTCGCTCGTAGTTTCCCAGAGCTTCGTAGGTCATTCCGAGGTTACCGTAGGCACGGCCCTGGCTCCTCACGCAGCCCGTCTGTTCCGCTATGTCCAAGGCTCTCTGGTGCCACTGCAGCAGAAGAACCCGTTTACTACGTACCACAATTCTGACTGAGAGTATTCATAAAAATATCAGACTACGGTAGGGCTGGGCGATATATCGAGATTTTAATATATATCGATATATTTTCAAAACGCGATATGGTACGAGACAATATCTTTTATATCGATTTAAAAAACAAATAAAAAATATATATATATTTTGATATAGCTTATTTTGTGACAAATTGACTTGAATGTTTTATTTGAGATTTGCACAAATGTTTTGTTATTTGCACAACTGTCAACCTCAGTGGAAAAGTCTGCCTGTTACTGTCTACACTGTATTAATTGTACAGTGTATTTTAATTTAATTGTTATGCAGGAAAGGGATATTTGTTTTATTTTATTCAAGAAGCATTTTTATTCTATATATGCAGGCAGTTTATTTTTATTTCATTTGTTTTATACATTTTGATATTGTGCAGACCTCTGTTAATAAAGGTACCTGTGTGACATTTGGCACGAGGCATTGTATTAAAACTGACTGTTTTTTTTAAGGGTTTGCCTCAGAAAAAAATGAAGCTAACAGAGATGCTATGCTATAATGCTTTGGGGGAAACCCCAATTATGGCACAGAAAAAATATCGAGATATATATCGAGTATCGCCATTCAGCTAGGAAATATTGAGATATGACTTTTGGTCCATATCGCCCAGCCCTAGACTACGCCTTTAAATCAATCTTGTTGTGTCATAAATGTGCACAAACCTGCAGAGCCGTCTCGTTGTCTGCCATGAGCTGATAAACGCCTCCGAGCGCGCCGCTTGCCTCTGCCTCCAAAGATTTATCCTGTCAGTTAAAGCAGGATTTATTACATTCCTCATGCATAATGTACTTTTAATAAATAATACAAAATATTTCTCTGTTTTTTTTCCCCCCAGTCAAGATGCAGAGCCGGCAACCGTCTGGGGGTAGCGCTGTACCCCGGCTGAGTGAGCGATGTTCAGCTGGTGCTCCAGGCAGGACAGGGCCTGCTCGTAGTTGCCTAGCTGACTGTGTAAGGTACCCAGCTCGCCGTAAGCCTGAGCCTTCCCCCCTCCTTCCCCTCCCAGTTCGTGAGCCACCACCAAGCGCTTCTCAAAGCACACCAGTGCTTGCTGGAGATTGCCCATGCACCTGCAAACAGATGGGGAAAAGTAAGAGGAATATTTCTTGGTATTTACGCGTCAGCGACACAAGTTCACATCAGCAAGACCTTCCGGGTCCTTCATCCTCTCGGTGACGGAGCCCAGGAAAATCCGGATTTGCTGAAATATATGCAGGGACTCTTTTCCCCGTAATTAACATCTCGTTCACGCTCCAGAGGACAGAAACAGCAGGTGGATAAACAAAACCCAACATTAAGCTTTCAGTCAGAGAGCGTTGAATATATATAGTCTTATATTGAAACACATGCAGAGATGATTTGTTGTCTGTGAAGCAGCTTCATTATTCCAACTTTCATTCATCCATCTATGATTTATACCTGCTTCTTCCTGTTCACAGTTACGGGGGGGTTGCTAAAGACAAGTCCAATGTCTGACCAAGTTCACGGTGGAGCAACATCTGAACATCTGTTTTGGATTTTTTTTTTCTTTCCATGTTTTCTGATGTTTTTTATCTAAATGTTTTTAGACTGTGTCTTTTGACTGTGTAAAACACTGAATTGTCTACGTTTTGTTTGTTTGACTCACAACAACGAAGCATGTGTGGGTAATTAATAAAACCGACTATTATGAACCAACAAATAATCTTTTTATTAAATATAATATCTTAAAATTCCATGATATAGTAGAGCAGAAAACTGTTTTATTTGCCTTTAAAGCCCAGCAGAAACTGCTTCCAAACTGCATTCAGGATCTGTTCCAGATAAAAGAAACCCGCTATGACCTGAGGGGGAAACTCATGTTTGAGATGACGACAGCAAGAACTAATATTAAAAAGAGATGTTCATCAGTTAAGGCAAGAGAAATTTGGAATAGTTGTAATAACAACCTAAAAATGTGTCGCTCTATCGTCAAGTTTAAGAAATTGTTTAAAGAAAATATTGTAACTAAATATAAAACACTATAATTATAAAGTATACTATCAAAAACATTCTAGGATGTGGAATGTCAATTTTATATTTTGTCTTACTTATTTTTTTCTTCTTAATGTATTGTTTGTTTCCACTGAGTAAAAGTTAATGTCTCATATTTTTTCTGATCAAAAGAAAAAAGGGTAGGCACTATAAGCTACGGCTTCAACCTACACCTTTTCGGCAAAAGAAATTTGTTTTTTTTTTCTTCCTTTTCATCTTGTTCTGTACAAGCCGAAATAAAGATTCATAACAATAACAACAACGAAGCACGTTTTCTTCACCAACCTGTGAGCATTGCCGAGCCCTCGGTAGGCTTTCTCCTGGTCCTGGACGTGGTTGAGGCTCTGAGCCACCGTCAGGTACTTCTCGTAGTACTTGACGGCCTCTTCGTAGTCTCCCAGCGAGTCGTAGCAGTCTGCGAGGTTCCCAAAGGCCCTGCCTCTGTCCAGCATGGCCTCGGCTCCACTCAGCTGCTGCAGCATGGCCAGCTGCTGCTCAAAATACCCTATCGCTTCCTCAAATACCCCCATGTTCATCTTGGTGATGCCCATGTTGCCGTGGACCTGGGCCTCGAGAGAGGCGTCCCTGAGCTCCAGTGCCAAGCCGAGCTGGGTCTCGTAGCACTGGAAGGCTGTGGCGTAGTCCCCCAGGGCCATGTGGACCGCTGCCAGGTGGCCCAGGGCCCAGCACTCACCCTGCTGATCACCCAGATCCTTGCGGATGGTCAGCTCCTGGCTGTGGAAGGATAAGGCTGGGTCCATCTGTCGAAGCAGCCTGAGTAGGAGGAGAGGGGACGGAGAGTGAACTCAAGCAGCAGTTCATACAAGAGAAGCTGTCCATGTTATGGATAAAAGATTGTTAATGTCATTGCAAGACATGTGGCACACGAGGAGAAGCAAAACAGAGAGCTGAAGTCCTGATAGACCAGAAATAATTACTGTACATCTGACCATGAAAAAATAAAATGAGGCAAACTTCCTGAAGGGGTCCAAGGTAAAATCAAGGAAGGTGGAAGTGTAACAGGATAATCCTCTTCCTTAACCCTTTCAGCCGCAGTGTCTCCGCTACTAGGGGTGGACAAAAATATCGATATGGCAATATATCGCGATACTTTTCCAGCTGATTCAATATCGATATTCAAAATTTGAATATCGATTTTTTTTTTTTTTTTTTAATATTTTTTATCCCCGATTTTTTTCCCATTATATCACCCAGTGCTCCCTAAGTGACAGTCCTGGGCATTGCCACTCTCTACCAACCCTGGGAGGGCCCTGCACTGAGCTCAGGTTTTATTTCACGTTTTATTTCATTTTATAATTTATTTTTTATATAACACAATTGCCTGTCCTTAAAAAATGAAAAATAATGGACAGAGGTTTATTTATTTATGGATTTATATCTACACTGACTGATCACTGTGCCTGTCCTTGGTTTTAGTACCCATCTTTCTTGTGTTTATTATCATTTGCCACATAATTAAAGCAACCTCATACTAAATTTAATGTTAATTTCATATGATGTAAATAATATGAAAAACATATACAAATATGTTGTAACTTTAGCTTGTATAGTTATAATAAAACATTGTTTTGACTCAGTTTGTCCCATGAATTGTCACTATAATCTGATGAACGTGCAACTCGGATTTTAAGATCCATCACTATCATCTGATGTACATATATACAACTTGGATTTTAAGATGTGTAATGCATTTTTTAATTTTTCGGTGAACTATGTAGAATATAATAATCGGGATATCGCATAATCGGGATATCAGAATCAGAATCAGAATCAGAATCAGAATCAGCTTTATTGGCCAGGTTCGAACATTGTCCAACAAGGAATTTGATTCGGTTATTTCGCTCTTTGGTAGTAAAAAAAAAAAAACAATAAACAAATGTGGTATTACTATATACATATAAACATTTTAACATTTTAAGGTGCAGCAGTTTGAGGTAGTGATAAAAGAAGGATAGTTCTGAATAAAAATAAGAATAAGTATAAGAATAAAGTATAAGTATAACCTATATACAATTTTAACAGACAAATTATACAGAAAATACAAAAAATTATACAAAAGGAAGTACAAAAGTGAGAGGTGCAGCAGAGTGAGGCAGACATGATTATTAAAGAGGGTGCTGGATGATTTTTATTGCACGTGTTTGGTTACTCTGAGACTTATTATTTGTGGGAGTTCATCAGAGCAACCGCTTGCGGGAAGAAACTGTCTTTGTGTCTGGAGGTTTTGGCGTACAGTGCTCTGTAGCGCCGTCCAGAGGGGAGGAGTTGGAACAGGCGGTGTCCCGGGTGTGAGGGGTCTGCAGAGATTCGACCTGCCCGTTTCCTGGTCCTGGACCGGTACAGGTCGTCGATAGATGGGAGGTTAGTCCCAACTATCCTCTCTGCAGTCCTGATGGTCCGTTGCAGTCTGTGCCTGTCCAGTTTGGTGGCTGATCCAAACCAGACAGTGATGGAGGAGCAGAGAACAGACTGGATTATTGCAGTGTAAAATGTGATCAGCAGCTGCTGTGGCAGGTTGAACTTCCTGAGCTGCCGCAGGAAGTACAACCTCTGCTGCGCCTTCTTCCTGATGGAGTTGATGTGGGTGGACCACTTCAGGTCCCGGGAGATGGTGGACCCCAGGAACTTGAAGGAGTCTGTGGTGGAGACGGTGCTGTTGAGGATGGTGAGGGGGAGGAGTGGCAGTGGGTTTTTCCTGAAGTCCACTGTCAACTCCACAGTCTTGAGCGGGTTCAGTTCCAGGTGGTTCCGACCGCACCAGTGGACCAGCTGATCCACCTCCCGTCTGTACGCGGACTCGTCACCTTCCCGGATCAGGCCGATGACGGTGGTGTCGTCCGCGTACTTCAGGAGCTTCACAGACGAGTCCCCTGAGGTGCAGTCGTTAGTGTATAGGGAGAAGAGCAGTGGTGAGAGGACGCACCCCTGGGGGGCGCCAGTGCTGATGGTACGGGTGCTGGATGTGATGCTCCCCAGCCTCACCTGCTGCCTCCTGTCACTCAGGAAGCTGGTAATCCACTGACAGGTGGGGGCAGGCACGGTGAGCTGGGTGAGCTTCTGGTGGAGGATTGCGGGAGCGATCGTGTTGAACGCCGAGCTGAAGTCCACGAACAGGATCCTCGCATAAGTCCCTGAGGTGTCGAGATGACGCAGGATGTAATGCAGTCCTATGTTGACTGCGTCATCCACCGACCTGTTTGCCCGGTAGGCAAACTGCAGGGGGTCGAGCAGGGAGCCTGTGGTGTCCTTCAGGTGGCTCAACACCAGCCGCTCAAAGGTCTTCATGACCACAGACGTCAGGGCGACCGGTCTGTAGTCATTTAGACCAGTGATGGTGGGTTTCTTGGGGACTGGGATGATGGTGGAGCGTTTGAAGCATGAGGGCACCTCACACAGCTCCAGGGACCGGTTAAAGATCCGTGTGAAGGTGGGAGCCAGCTGCTCGGCGCAGACTCTCAGGCAGGAGGGCGACACGCCGTCCGGGCCAGGAGCCTTCCTGATCTTCTGCCTTTTGAACAGCCGGCACACGTCTTCCACAGAGATCTTGAGTGCAGGCAGGGTCTTGGGTGGGGGGAGGGGGGTAGACAGAGGTGGGGGGGGTTGGCTGAGGTGAGGTGTGAAAAGGTGGGCAGTGGGGGGGGAAGGGGGGGATGGTGGAGGTGTAGCCGCAGGGGGGGAGGAGGGGGATGGTGATGGTGGAGCCGCAGGGGGGGAGGGTGAGGGGGGGGGGGGGTGGTGATGATGAAGGTGATGATGATGAAGGTGATGATGATGAAGGTGATGATGATGAAGGTGATGATGATGATGATGATGAAGATGATGAAGGTGATGATGATGGTGATGATGATGATGGTGATGATGATGAGTCGAACCGGCAGTAGAAGTTGTTCAGCTGGTTGGCGAGTTTGTGGTTGCCTGCAGGGCGTGGAGCTGGTCTTTTGAACCCAGTGATGTTCTGCAGGCCTCTCCACACAGACGAGGGGTCAGGGTTGGCAGAGAGGCGATTCTGCAGCCGTTCGCCGTAGGATCGCTTCGCCTTCCTGATTTCTCTTGTCAGTGTGTTTTTGGCCTGCCTGAACAGGGCTCGGTCGCCGCTCCTGTAGGCAACCTCCTTGTCTTTGCGTAGTTTTCTGAGGGTCGGAGTGAACCAGGATTTGTTGTTATTGTATGTGCAGAACGTCTTGGTCTGCACACACATGTCCTCGCAGAAACTGATATAGGATGTAACAGTATCAGTCAGTTCATGGAGATCTGAGGCCGCAGCTTCAAAGACACTCCAGTCGGTGATCTGAAAACAGTCCTGAAGCTCCAGCTTTGACTCCTCAGTCCACTTTTTAACAGTATTAACTACAGGCTTCGAGGTCTTTAATTTCTGCCTGTAGGTAGGGATGAGGTGGAGCAGACAATGGTCAGAGTGACCAAGAGCTGCGCGGGGAACAGAGCGGTATGCATTTTTTATGACGGTGTAACAATGGTCCAGAGTCCGCGTGTCCCTGGTGGGACACGTGACGTGTTGTTTGAATTTCGGGAGTTCGTGAGTGAGGTTTGCTTTGTTAAAGTCCCCCAAAACAATAAAAAATGAGTTCGGGAGTTTTTTCTCCAGGTCTGTTATCTGATCGGCGAGACACTGAGTGGCTTCAGCCACACACGCGTCGGGTGGAATGTAAACGCCGACCAGAACAAAGGATGAAAACTCCCGCGGTGAATAAAATGGTTTGCAGTTCACAAAAAGTGTCTCTAAGTGAGGACTGCAAGAAACTTTTAGCACTGTGGCATCTGTGCACCAACCTTCGTTTATATAGAGGCAGACCCCGCCGCCTTTTCGTTTCCCTGATGATTCCTTGCAGCGATCCGCTCGGATGAGCTGGAATCCCGGCAGCCGTACTGCGCTGTCCGGGACGAGATCACTGAGCCAGGTTTCCGTGAAGCAAAAGGCGGCAGATCTGCTAAAATCCCGGGTCCTTGTGATGAGCATAAGAAGCTCATCTATTTTGTTGGTAAGGGATCGGACGTTTCCCAGGTGAATGGAGGGGAGCGCGGTTCGGAATCCTCTCTCTCTCAGACGCACGAGGGCTCCGGCGCGCTTCCCCCGCTTGCGTCTCCTGTAGAGCCGGTAAACAGCGGCTGCTGCTCCGATCAGAATCTCCTTTAAGCTGTCCGGATCGGAGAAAATTGGGCAAGATGTGCCGGGAGAAGACTTCCTAATATTAAATAGCTCTTCTCTGCTGAAGGTGACCCGTGAGGGGCAGCAGAAAACAGGAAAAATAAACAAAAAGCAGAAGAAAAACAGAGAGCGAAAAACCGTGGCGGCCATAGGCGGCGCCATCTTGCATACTATCTTGCATAATATCGCAATGTGTATCGTATCGTGGCTCAAGTATCGTGATGCGTATCGTATCGTGAGGTCCTTCCCAATACCCACCCCTATCCGCTACAGTGCCGGCCCTAGTAGGATTCACTGACCGAGCAGCCTAACACTTGGTGGCGGTACTGCACCTCTTGGATTATTTCCACACAAGGTGATGGAGGTATTAAATGAGAAGATAAAGACTAAAAGGGAACACTGAGAGGGATGAACCTCATATCCTGCATCGGGCACATCCAACCAGAAGCAAGTAAACAACGTCCTGCCCTCAGATGTTTTTCGGGGCTGAGCTTACAAACACGTTGGTTGACCTCTTCATTACCTGTGAACTGATCCCAGCGCTGAGTAAGCGTCTGCCTCCATCTTCTGCTCACCGGCTTTCTGAGCCAGGCTCAGCTGCTGCTGGTAAAACTTCACGGCTCCTTGGGGGTCGCCCCGACACACGTAAACATCTCCGAGGTTCCCGAGTGCTCTGAAAATGGCCTGGAGACAAAACACATCAGTTGTTTATTCAAATCTGCTCAGCTTTTAAAGGAATGGGACTCCACGGCTGAGTGAGTGAGTGCAGCATCATCAGGTGACCTGTCTGTTATCCAGTGTCCGCGCCAGCGACAACAGGTATCTTTGACACTCCTCCGCCTTGTTGTGCTCTCCCAGAGCTTTGTGAGCCAGACCCAGGTTACAGTACGCTTTGGCTTGAGCTAGTTTGTCCTGGAGGTCTTTAGCCAAGGCCAAGTCCTGCTCATAATACCTAAGAAATTGATTAAGAAAACCAAACTGGTTTTAGTTTACACTTTGGATCAATCTAATATGAAAGACAGAAGCCTGGTCAGCAAAACATGCAACATGCAACCAGGGCCAGCCCTAGGATTTTGGTAGCCCTAAATAAGATTTTGTAAAAACCCTCCAAGCGCAACACACTGCTTACAACTGAATGAACAGACAAACGAATAATCTACAAATATCTTTACTTTATTTGGAAATGTGCATTTTTTTAAATTTGGACCAACTTTCTTCCGGACAGGTTTTTGTGGTATATGTTCATGTGTTAAATAAATTGAACTGAAACCCAGTTGGGACCCTACGTGTGAAGACCTGGTTACCAGGTGCTTGCCAATGAGCCTCAGCCCAGGTCTATTTTCAAGGCGGAGGCCCTGGTACTCTTAAAATGGGATAAGGACATCAAGTATTTATATTTTACTATTCACACAAGTCAGTGGAATAGCTCCAAATCTGGCCGGTCCACCAGGACCAATTAGCCCCGGCAGACACTAGCTAGACCCTCCAGAAAAACGCGGGCAAAAATCCTTGATTCTGCGGGCTAAAATCCTTGATTCTGCGGGCTAAAATCCTTGATTCTGCGGGCTAAAATCCTTGATTCCGCGGGCTAAAATCCTTGATTTTGCGGGCTAAAATCATTGATTATGCGATTAAATGTGCAGGTTTTTTATGTGCTTTTATGCAGTGAAATTGCGGAATATGCGGGAAGTCGTGGAATATGCGGAAAGTTGCAAAATATGCGAAATATGCAGGAAGTTGCGGATTCGGCGCTGAGCTCTTCCCTCTTAAATTCAGCGGGCTGTCTCGTCTGATCTGAGGTCGTAGGCGAAAAAAAAAAGGAGAGCGAGGGTGGAGAGGAGAGGGGCGGTCGCAGCCCGGGGGCCGGCCGTCTCTCTCCCTCCAGCCCGCGTCTCAGTGCTCGGGTGATTGCCGGGCGCACCGGCGCGACGAGGGGGACGAGCCGGAGCTCCGTCACCCCACGCGTCCGCCGCCAAGATCCCCCAAGTGGATGGGAGGCCGCCTCCGCCGGCCCTCGCAGGCGCAGTGGTACGCGGTCAGCGCGGATCCTGAGTCCCCCGGCAGAGCTGCTGTTTGGGGGGTGGCGGTTTTCTGCGAGGGGTGCGGAGGTCCCCGGGCGGGTCCCGCACGTCGCGACCGGGCGTCCCGACATGTCACTCACAACACTTCCCCCTTTTTCCAAACTTTATGCGAAAATGTGCGGCGATGATGCGGTGAAATAAAGCGAGCCCCACATAATTCACATATTCAGCGCGGACATATGCAATATTAACCCCAGTAAAAGTGATTTTTCTGCACCAGACATTGAAATCCACGGAAGGTCTGTAAATCCACGGACAGCCGTGAAATCTGCGAAAAATTCCGCGATCACGGAATCGCGGATTCCTGGAAGGTCTAACTAGCAGGTGCAAAATCTCCAGATAACAAAGCTCCGCGGATCATCTAGCATGCAAACCCCTCCACCGTGATGAGGTGATGACTCGAGGAGGAGAGAAACATAAGGTGGCTGAACCCTCCTTTAGATATAGGGTGACAAGTTCCACCATCCGAGAGGGTGCTTCTCTGTTGAACCTTCATGCTATATTAGTGTCGTCTCTTTATGTCTTCAGCTAAAGTTAGATTTCATGAGATTTCTTTGGTCTCTGACCTGGCTGCATCTCTGTATTGTCCCAGGCAGTAGTGAGCATAGCCAAGGTTGTGGCAGACTTTTCCTTCCCCTTCCAGGTCCTGTAACCCCGGGGTCAAGGCCAGGTACTGCTGGTAGTAGGGCAAGGCCTGCGCATACTCACCCCTCCAGCTGTGGAAGTTACCCAGGTTCGCTGTGGGAGGTTAGAAGAGTAGATTCAAAAGTTCGTCACTCATTTCATGGGAAAGATTTGGGAACAACTTTGTCTTTCGTCCAGCTTGCCTAGAGCTCTTGCTTCACTTTGAGTGTCCCGCAGCTCTCGTGCGATGGTCAGGTGGTGAAGGTAGTGCTGGAGAGCTCGGTCATGAGCCCCCAGTGCCTGATAGGCCACAGCAAGATTGCCATGTGTGGAGGCCTGCGATGAACGATCGTTCACCTGCAGGCCAGACAGATATCAAGATATCACAGCTCTGTTATCCCACATGAAAGCAACGTCCGTGACACGTGCCAGAATTTACCTCCAGAGAGATCTGCAGCTCTTGGCGGTGGTACCGCACCGCCTGTTCATAGACGCCAAGTGCGTTGTAGGCATTGCCCATGTTACCGTAGGCCCTCCCCAGGGCGGCGTAGTCCCCCAGCTCCTGAGCGAAGGACAGGTGGGCCTTGTGGAGCTTCAGAGCCATTTCATACTCCCCCTTCATCTGATGTATGATGCCTGAAATGGAAGAGAGAGGAATGTTTGTTGACCCACTGGGACATCCTGAAGTTATTTCTACTACATCTCCTCCAAACCTTTCTATTCAGCATCTGATGTTGATAGAAACTTGAGATAAAAACCACAGGACACCTCAAGACTCTGTCCTTCGTTGCAGCTTATTAGCCTTCTGTAAATGTTTATCTTCTTTTTCTTTGGTGTTTCCTCTTTAGTGGTCACCCTAATGGAAGCTGACCCCCTGTATTCACCTGATCCGGTCTTCTGGATCTTCCTACATTAGCCGACTCCATATCCTCCTGTCTGGTGGTCAGTGCTGCTGTCTCAAACCCATAGAGAAGAGCTGGTCTCGCTGCCATTTTGAAAACTCCAGACACTCCACTGCACCCACTCCACCGTGCCTGTACCCTATTCTTCGCCTGTTTTCCACACTCCCTTTTGTTCTGAACAGCTGAGCTGAGGTATTTAAGATTCTTCACTTTCTTCACCTCTACTCCCTTCATTTCCCTTCATTTTCATTTCACATCCCTTTTCTCTCTACCGCACTTCTTCAGGTTGTTTTCCACCTTCTTCCTACTCTCACAACACACCATAATGTCCTTTGCAAACGACCCAGTCCACGGAGACCAGAGGTGGACAGAGTACTCGACCCCAGTACTTGAGTAAGAGTACAAATACTACTGGTCAAAATTTACTCCGTTACAAGTAAAAGTAGCTCAGTCAAAATATTACTGACTTAAGAGTAAGAGTAGAAAAGTACTTGCTTTTAAAGGTACTTAAGTATCCAAAAGTAAATGCTTTTAAATTTACTTTAAGTAAAAGTAAGAGTAAGAGTAAGAGTAAATTTCCTATACTATATTTTTTCTAAATTAATTGTTGCAGGCTACTTTGGCGGTATCGTTTTGAGGAGGCTTGACGTATTTCCGCTTTACGTACATCCCAGTGGAGAGCGTGCAGTGTGATAGGTCTCCTCCTTTGACAAAAACAGCTTGTGTCCAATAGGATTTTAGGGAAGAAGAAAAAAGAGCAGACCTGAAAGTAACGAGTACTTTTCAGCCTTCCTAGAAATTTACTCGAGTAAAAGTAAAAATATTTGTCTTGGAAATGTATTCAAGTAAGAGTAATAAGTACCAAAGAAATCTAATACTCAAGTAAAGTACAAATCCTCTGGATATGTACTTAAGTACAGTACTCAAGTAAATTTACTCCGTTACTGTCCACCACTGACGGAGACTCCCATCTGACCTCATCGCTCAACCTGTTGATCACCACGGCAACAAGAAGGGGCTCAGGGCTGATCTTTGATAAAAACCCACTTACACCTGAAACACCTCTGTAACTCCAACTGTGGCCTGCAGGGCTGTCATGCGGTCAAAGATCATCCAATTCAGAGATGGTCTTCTCCACACCTTGTTTGAAACAAGTGGTCATGTGAGTTACTGTTATCTTTCTGTTGTTTCATACCAGCATCCATGCCTTGTACAAAGTCCCTTAAATCATCGTTCCTCTTGGCTGAAGCTCAGTTTGAACTTCAGTTGCTCATATGTTCTTAAATCTGTTGAGAAGCTGCATGTGATTGCATCCTTGGATATTTGCATCAACAAACACTTGGGGAGGTTTTATCAAGCGCCAACACTCCAACGTCCAGGCTGAAACCAACCAGGAACTCGGAAAAATTGCAGTTCCTTGACAGACCACTAGGGGTCGGCTCCAAATGTTAAAAAGTCCAACTTTGCAGCAGAAATAAAGCTGAATTTCACATCCATGAAACTGTTAAAGGGTGAATTATTTTGGTACCACATTAAGTAAAAGTATATAAAGCAACACATTTATCTCACTGGATCTCCTTTTGTTCTGTTCATGAGGACGCTTCACCTTCCATCCAGATTCCATCCTCAGGTCCGACATCCTTCTGGATCCAATTGTGATTTCACAAATGTCACAATAATCTAAGAAGATCCTCCATCATCTTATGGAAACTCTGCGAAAGCACTTTCAGCGTCCTTTACTTTACAAAAATAGCATACTGACAATTGCCAACCAGCTTGTGTTTCAGAAATAGTTTAGGAAATGAAATACACAGTTAGAACCTGTCTGCGGTTAGAACGGACCCAAGATGGTTTTCTTTAATGTCTAAAGAAGCTGAGGACAAGCACACGAGTACAGAGACGGGTTTATTATTTCTACTTTTCAAGGGATGATTGAGTTAAATTCCCCAGAGAACAGTTTTACTGTCATGTAAGAGGAACACAATGTCAAGTGAAAATAAAAGAGGAGAGCAGGATCAAATAGGGGGTAGGGTGGATTACTTTAAGCCTCACAAAGTTCTGAGGTCTTAACTGAGTGGTCTTCTAATAATTTAAGACAAATTACGTCTCAATTCATGAGAGAGAAATTGAATAAATTTAAAATTGTTCCAGTGAAGGAGAGTCCGTCCGGTCCAAGTCTTAAGACCACCGCAGAGCTATTAACTCTAAATCCCCACTAAGATACAAAGATACTCCACATGTACGCACGCGCGCGAGGATGGGCGTACAGAGCAGTAAATAATTAAAACACTACGGTGACAAAATTCAACAAATCTAATAATATCTGCTGCTGTGGCAGCACCGAGATCCGAGTCTCCTTCCAGGGGGAAGGAACTGGAGAAACGTTGGTCCCGGCGGCCGACGTTTCCTGTGATGAAGCGTCTTCAACCCAGATTTCAGAGACAGAGCAGAAAAAGTTAGCAAAGTTAAAGGAGGAGTTGGGGACACACGAGAGACGGATCTGCGAAACTTCACCTCCAAAAGATGACGCCTTCGACTCCGGAAACCGGAAAAAGTTCTGCAATTTGCTTTTCAAATATGATGACTTACAGGTCCTTTCTTTTATTTTTAAACAAACCAACACTGATGTTTACTGCAGTTCTACACTTGTATAACCACAGACAGATGCTTCAAATGTTTGGTTGAGAATACACCTTTCACGCCTTGAAAAGAAGTGAACATTGTACTAAAATAATTCATCTCACAGGGTCGTTGGAGATGCTACGATGAGATGAAATCAATATTTCATCCCAGACCTTCATAGCATATCATGTTTAGCGTGAAGATTCAAGTCCACAATCGATGGTCGTTCCATTTTTTTAACTCAAACTCGACTAAATGCAGAGCAGCCATTCACAATAAAAGCTGATAAATTCAATCGCGGGCATCAGAAAATCTCTCAACAGAAGACCGTTGAAGGAACAATAATTAAACTGTGCAGCTGCATAAAAAGTCACACTCTGTTTGTGTTGCTAACAACTTCTAAGACCTGAAATATGCATGAGATGTCAATCAGAGAAGACACAACGTACGCATGCTTTTGTACATTTAACAATCAGCGGGGTGACAGGAGAGGCATAACAAACTGAAGTGCAGTGTTAAAGAAATTACACCCAGAACTCTCCGTTCTTGGACTGACACACGACCCGTGACACTATCATTGAAAAACAAAGCAGTCGTGAGAGCATATGAAGACGCAAAAGTGCGAGGTGCAGAGGTGCCCACAGTGAGAAGACACCCCACAACTCTGTGGGATTTCCCAGCATGGAGGGGACACGGTTTGAGGAGCCATCAGAATTACAGGTGTTAGAAATGGAGATGTGATGACTGAGAAGACTATTGCCACAGAGGGATGCTTTATGAATAAACTGGCGAATCAAACCAACTGATCGAAAGTGACCCATGTCTAGACACGTGAAAGTAGAGGAAGCAGGACATTTCTAACTGTAACATTCAGAGATATGGCCACAGTTGAGATGAAACATTGGTCCCAAAGGGCTACATCCCGTTTTATAAACAACACCAGAACAAGAGTTACACCAACACCAAAAATTAATCAGGTGACCACCAGGGAGGGCATGGCCTCAAAACTGAGCCAATCTGACCCTTGTTTACAGCTTTTGATGGTGACCATATTTCCGAAAAACACAAAGTTTTTTTTTTTTTTTAATTTTGGGCACAAAAGGACCACCGTTAGTCGAGAGACATTCAAAAGGGGGACATGGAGCGATATGTACAAAAACGTAAAAGTAGATCCGGTTGATAATTAAAGGATAAGACGCAAGAGAGAGAATTATGGAATTATGCACGTAATAATTACTGATCTTTTTGTCCTTTGCTTTGTGTTTTAATCAGGACTATTTACTATTTATTTTTCCTTTTTTTTCTTTTCTTACTGGTTCTTTGTTGTTACATATATTTTTCTTTCGTGTTTGCTTCTTTTTTGGGTGGAAATGCTAGAAAGCATTTGTTATAGAAAGTTTAAATAATAATAATGTGAAGGTTAAAGGGTAGGCATTTATAAGCTCAGAGCTTCAGCCTACTCCTTTTCGATCCAAACGATTACACGACGACATGTTATGAATGAGTGTACCATACTGAGCACGTGATCGAAATAAATAAATAAAAATAAAAAATAAATAAATAAACTAGAGGTGAGCATTGAAAGAAGCTTCATCTTACTGTCGCCATGGTTACAGATGACATCCTCCTCCTTCACCACGACAGACCGATGCAGAGTCTACATCACGGCGGATGCCACTCCAATCCGCGTGACATCTCCTGCTCCATTCTTCCCTCATTCGTGAACAAGACCCCATAATACTTGACCTCCTCCACTTGAGGCAGGACCTGATCCCCAACCCGGAGAGGGCACTCCACCCTTTTCTGACTGAGGACCATGGTCTCGGATTTAGAGGTGCTGCTTCTCGTCCCCGCTGCTTCACATTCAGCTGAAGGTGTTGGCCTGATGGAGCCAACAGAACCACATCATCTGCAAAAAGCAGAGACCCAGTTCTGATACCACCAATCCGGACCCCCTCCGCTCCTCGGCTGCACCTATAAATCTGTCCATAATGAACAGAATTGATGACAAAGGGCAGCCTTGGCGGAGGCCAGTGCCCGCAGGAAACGAGTCCGACTTAGAGCCGACAATGCGGACCAAAACTCAACACCTCGCTTCAAAATGGAAAAGTTTCTTTAACTTCTTATGTCCTTGTATCCCTTTGAATCTGTTAAATCTCTTTTCTTATCTCTGTAAATGTTGTAAATTATTTATATGAAGTACTCCACAGAAAAACTTTGTTTGCGTACGCAGGCAACGTCTCTGAAGAAGATAATATGAATGTGATGCAAAACACAGCCTTTGTTGGGGTCAAGTTTTTCCTGCCATTTATCTTTCTCCTATGAAATCCAGCAAATACAAGCGCTGAGCAACTCTTACAGAATATGAAAGCATTATTTCAAGTGATAAAAATGGGGCTAAAAGAAATGTGGGAAAACAAGAAATACCAGAAGAACCACCGAGCTACAAGAACCGCTGTCAATGCAAGAGAAGCTGATTAATTTTTAAATAGTACCATTACAAATCACTAAGGAGCTCCTCTGGGCAGCCAGACAATGTCCTAGATTAGATATTATTTACGCTGAGAGAGGGTGATCTGTAAAATAGAAATCTGTTGTAGCCAAATCTGGTTTTAGACCATAAAAAAATAGAGAGGAGGAGAAATGAGCGAGAAAACCAAGCAGAAGACAACATGAAACGAGACAAAAAAAAGGAAGAAAGCTGAGGATGAAACAAAAGGACAGAAGGAGGTGAGGAAAAAGAGGGGAGGAGAAAAGTATGGAGGGCTGTCAAGTCAGCAGTCAAAGAACCGTAATCATCCATAAATGATGAGCTGAATCATTGATCTGAATCACAGACCGAAGTTGGTCTGTCAGGAGAATGTCAGCGACTTCAGCTACAGCCTTCTAGTCACACATCAAAGTAGTTTCTCAATCATTGCTGTGGGCTTGCTTTCCTTTCACGTACTTCACACAGCAAATTAGACGACTATCTTGTGAAGACAGCTCTCACTCGCGTTCAAACCGTCTCTCTGAGAAGTGAAGGTGAGAGGAAACGGCAGGAGCGCGAGGATGCTGAACAAGTCTGCAGAAGTTCAGAGGGGTAGAATCGGATTTCATGGGGGCGTCTCATGCAGGTAATCAAAACCATCAGATGGGGGTCTGACCAGTCCGCCTCCCATCCAGGAGAAGAAGCATGAACAGGCAGAAAAAACAGGTCAGGTTGGAGGTCGCCGCGATAGATGAAGTCATAAAAAATAACAAACTATACGCCCCTTTTACCAAAACTCTAATATAAACTAATATATTGCATATGATTATGCTCACGAGGGTTTTTTCAGGCCATTTGAGAAACCAAATATTCATATGTCATTTCCGTAGTGACACTTGAGATGAGGATGTTGGGACAGATTTGATCAGGATGACGGTAAATTAATCAGAAGTAGCCGTAGGTTAGCATAAGCTAAGTCGAGCAAGCTAGTTTTCCAACACTCTACTGTTTGTTTGGATTATCAGCAGCTGTTTACAGACTATTTTTTTTTAATCTGATGAATATCAGTAGCGCTGATGATGTAATCTCCCTGATTGTCTCTGATTGTGTTTAACAAAATCAATCATCCAAGTCAAGTCATTAACCTCTTCTCACTGTTTTTCTAATAAACCAAAAACTGACTGAGACAGTTTTATACACGCAACCAAGTCTTAAAGGGAAAGTTCGTTTTTTTACAACCTTGACATTATTTCTGGCATTTTTTATCGTCGTATACTCACCCAGGTAAGTTTGGTGTCATTTGGAGTCCTTCGGAAGATATTAGGGGGTTTTTTGCGAGCCGCTTCTCCATATAACGGTAGTGAATGGGGCACAGCGGGACACAGACGATGCAGCGTCTAAATAACACATGATTGCCGCGAAACTCGTTCATTTATTTTATGAATCACTAGATCTGCTTCCAGGACCTGTTGTCTACATCCGGGGCTGTGTGTGTAACAAATAAATCAGTTTGTAAACAAGACCTCTGAACTCATGACGTCATCGCGAGTGCGCGCACTCTGTCCTCCGTTCAGTGAGCTCTTCACAGGGATTAAAGCAAAAAAAAATATTTTTGACTGAAAAAAATTTTTCAGGCCAGTTCATATTCCCCCTCCATCTATGCACTGCACCTATTGTGAAAACCATTTTTTTTTCTGTCTTTAACATATATAAAGTGGTCTCCCCTCAGCATGCCAACTCAGAGAAGGAGGAAAGCAACCAAATTATGCAGTTTTCTGAACTTATCAATATGACTCTGTCCTTCACAGGATAAGTAAAATGGATCACTGCAAAAACTCAAAATCTTAACAAGAATATTTGTCCTATTTCTAGTTAAAATGTCTCATTTTAGTAAAAAAAATCTCATTACACTTAAAACAAGACTCATCACTGGAAAAAACAACAATTTCCACCTGTTTCAAGTAGATTTTCCACTTGAAATAAGTAGAAAAAACAAGATTTTTTTGCTTGTAATAAGAAGATAAATCTTGTCCCACTGCCAGATTCTCCTACTTATTTCAAGTGAAAATGTACTTGAAACAGGTGAAAATGGTCAAATAAGTTATTTTTCTGGTGTTATTTTTCTGGTGATGACTCTAAATGTTGAAATAGCAGTAAAACCACATTCATTGATGAAATAACATAAGGGATGGAAAGGGGGGATGGCAGTTTTACAGGGGGGATGATTTGGACCATTTTTATTTCAGGGGGGATGCCATCCCCCCTGAACTCCAGTACTGTCTATAGCTATATTCTACATCTGGGCTGATGTGGACGTACAGTAGCATAGGATGATAGGCTATTTCAGTTACTGGTATGGTTGGCTGTCTGTACAGTCGTGCAAGTTCAATGCTATTAAAGCACTTTAAATCAAAGCATTTTTTTTTTATATAAAATAATAACATTTCTACATTACATTTCTATGCAGCTGTCGGATGTCCCTTTTTTGACGCCTGCGCTGCTGAAATCAGGCGTTCCTTATTTCTATTTCTAAAAGGTGACAACCCTAGAGGCGACCCGGGGCCCGCGTTAACGGGTCCCCGGCGGGCGTCGCAGCTGGGGAGATCCGCAAGAAGGGCCCGGCGCGCGTCCAGAGTCGCCGTGGCCGACCGCAGTACCCGACCCCCCCCCACCGGTCCACCTTCCGCGCTGTGCCGGACACCGGCCCGCGAAAAGACCCCCGCCCGACGACGCGCGAACGCCGCTGGACGAAGGCCCCGCGAGGCGGGCCGAACGCCGCACCTCCGGCGGCGGGGAGGGGAGGGCGACGGGGCGACTGCTCCCCCAGACTACCCCCATGATCCAACACGCCCCCCTCTGTTCCTGATTGGCTAATACCAAGGCTCTGGCTCGCTTAATTGGTTTACAATAGCGCCAGTTTAATGCCTAAAAGCTGATTTATGGTTCAGTGTTACTCCAACGCAGAAGAACGATTTAACGCAGAACCATAATTCAGGCTTAACATGATAACGCACGTGCAAATGTTTTTTTGTTTTTTTCTTTTTTCCCTAATTTTTGAATTGACGGAAATCCGTCTAGAGACGGATAACTTTAATCCCTGGCTCTTCAGCCGTATACTCTGGCTCAAAACGTTAAGGACGTCCATCATATTCAAAGTCGTCGTCCACAACCTCAGAATTTGACAAATATTCAGACATGTTTCAAATAACTAACAGTAAACTAACAGTAGCGAACTCCAGCTGTACACAGAGCTGTGTCTGGGATGCGCGCACAGAGATGACGTTATGAGTTCAGAGGTCTTGTTTACAAACTGATTTATTTGTTACACACACAGCCCCGGATGTAGACAACAGGTCCTGGAAGCAGATCTAGTGATTCATAAAATAAATGAACGAGTTTCGCGGCAATCATGTGTTATTTAGACGCTGCATCGTCTGTGTCCCGCTGTGCCCCCATGCGCTACCATTATATGGAGAAGCGGTTCGCAAAAAACCCCCTAATATCTTCCGAAGGACTCCAAATGACACATAACTTGCCTGGGTGAGTATACGACCATAAAAAATGCCAGAAATAAGGTCCAGGTTGTAAAAAATTGAACTTTCCCTTTAATGGCATGTGGACTCCCCCACCACCACCACCACCACACACACAAACACAGTGAGTGGCGAGTTGTCCACTCAGCAGTGGAGTCGGATTCAGGCCCTCTCAGATATCACTGGGGCCGCAGAAACTGAGACTTCCTCAATAAAACATGAGTGCTGATTGTCCAGAGAGGCACGGATGCAGTCACACAGTAACATTGCCTCAGGGGCCAGGTGAGAGACCATCAGATGATGTAAAATCTCCTCCATTTAGCAGTCCAAGTTGTTCTTTTCACGGTTTGAGTTTAAATCACATTTATCTGTGTCCTTAATGCTGCAGATCGATATAAACTGAGTTGTCTAGACAACGGTCAGGACCCAGAGTCCTGGTGGCGACGGCAGAGACACAGTCTCGCTCAATTGATATTGTAACCCAGTTGTTTTTTTTTACGTTAACTCAAACAGACCCTAGATAGCAAAAGATGTTAAATCAATGTTGAATTATGGTCAAAAAAGTAGATTTTTTGTCAACGATTGATGGTGGATGAACCATCAATCAATCATCCAATTCTAAATGCTAACATCTAATCAATGTGGAATCAACGTATTCTGTTTGTCGCCGAGCAGACTTCAACATGGCTTCAACATGGATTCAGTGTTTCTGCCTAACCATATTTCAACGTTGATTCGCTCATATTTTGCTATCAGGGACAACTGTAACGCTGGGAAGGTTGACATTTTGTTCCAAGAAAAACTATTCAATAAAAATCACTGCTGCCGTGGGATTGATTATCCAGTTGCTTTCATGAACGCCTACGAGATGAGGGGTTTTGAACTCGTATCTCTGAGAGGAGACTGTGGATAAACAGAGGACTCACCGGGGAGTTTATACAAAACAACTGATCAGGAGTTTCCCCCAAACCAGTAAAACCAAGAACCCAGACCTGCAGTCTCGGGGACCTGAAGCACAGCCCATGTTTGCAATGAGACACTTGCTGAGGTTTCATCACTGACAGATGTTTTTTAGAATGGTATGGGGCTGTTTTTCAGGGTTGGGGGATAGATCCCTTTTCTTTAGTAAATTGTGATCTTAAAGTTTCAGCTCACAGGCTATAGACCTGTTTGAGGAGTTCAGCCCAGAAGAACTTCACTGAGCTACACAGATGAGCTCAGCTCCATCCAAAACCTCTGGGACGAATTGAAAGAGTGATTGTGAGCCAGATCAGTATTGGAGTGATGTGTCGCCTGGCAACAACTGTGGTGATGACATCACATGCAGTATTCACAGGTAACTCAGGTGAACTCCCTCAGTAGGTATCATGGCTGGTTTACCATCTGGGGTGCAGAGGTGCTCCCTCACAGTCACATGACCAGGATTGCAGCATGTGTTGTTAACAGACACTGAAAGCTTTCTGTCCCACTTTCCTCAGTCTCTCTAAGTCTTTAGTCCACCTGTATCGTCTCAATCCATGTAGAGATGTTGGAGTCCAGAACATGCTAATAAAACACGATACTCCTGCTGCCCAGCTGCAAGTTGATTCATCCTGCTTCCTCCTACTTCAGAGGGGATCTCACACATCAGCCAATGATGATCAAAACTACTTCCCTCTGCTCTCCATTTTTCTCCTGCTTTACAGCCTTGACCTCTCCTCTTCAACTCATCTGCATTTGAGGTATTTTCTAATAATTGGCTGGGGCCTCATCTATAAAGCTTGCTTGCGCAGAAAAAGCGCCTGAAAGTTGCGGAAGCCGCCATCTACGCAAAGCCTCGGATCTAAAAAGAAAAAACTAACCGAAAAATCTGCTTATCTTTACGGCAACCAGGACCCTCCCGTAAGAATTTACTTAAGACACGGGGAACTGGCGACGCAGGCTGTGAGGTGAAATGAAGTCAGATTCATGTCATACTCTTAATAATGTCATCACATATCACAACATATATTAGACTTATAATAAAATAGTGCTGATAACGGAGCAGGCGGCGGAGGGGGGGGGGGGGATGGCTGCCGCTCCGAGCCCACTACTCCACGCCGAAGAGGAAAAAAGAAAGTGTTCTGATTAAAATAAGGAAAGTTTGACTATATAACAATTGCGTTCATAAGGATAAAGTTTTCAAAAAAATAAAAATTAAAGAAATAGTCCCTTCTCCCCGTGTGTGTCTGCCTGTCATGCACGGGTACGTGCACTCATGTTGTTTACTTTTAAGCCGGAATTATGGTTCTGCGTCACACCAACACAGAGCCTACGCCGTAGGGTCCGGCGTAGGTTGCCCATCGCCGCGTACTCTACGCCGTAGGCTCTGCGTTGGTGTGACGCGGAACCATAAAACAGCCTAGAGCAGCTCTGAGGGGAGACGGGAGGGAGGAGGGGGAGCGGGGGCTGCCGTCCCGCCGTCCCGAGTGTCTTGATGATTTGCTGAGCCTACCGTTAGTTTTTAAACTGTAAAAAGTGGGGTGGGGGGGACAAATACATGATTTTGAAAAGTGGGGGGGACATGTCCCCCCTGCCCCCAGTGGAAATTGCGTCGTAGCACTAACGGGCAGCAACGGCGTGCTGCCACACACTCGCTTTATTTTATACTATTTATATACTTTTTCTACTTTTACTGTGACCACCAAATAATCTCGTTTCACTGTCCTCTCTCCACATCATCCACAACATCTAGATCTCAGATCTCAGTGAAATTCAGTGGCACGGTGGCTCGACAGTCTCATTCATTCTGACGCCAAACAGGCTGCAGGAAGCCACTGCGCATGCTCAGCAGGCTCATTCATATGAAAAAAATACCATTTATGGCATGAAGTGGGCGTGTAGAGGGCGGGATATGAGGCGGATTCACCTGCGCAACCTTCCAGCTGGACTGTGATTTATGAAGGGAACATTACGTGCAAGTCTGCGTGCACGCAGTTTTACAGTTTTTTGCGCCCGGCATTTTCGGCTTTTGAGTGTACGTGCAATTTTAGTATGACTCCTACGCAGTCCATTTTAAATGAGGCCCCTTCCCTCTGCTCTCCATTTTTCTCCTGCTCTACAGCCTTGACCTCTCCTCTTCAACTCATCTGCATTTGAGGTATTTTCCAATAATTGGCTGGTCTTTAGAAAGCTCAGTTGCTGCTTCTACATGTAAACAACATTCAGTTGTCATGGATACTTATCAAAGTGCCAGAATTACCATCAAAAATTCTCCAGAGACACCAGCATCCACACCAGCATGGAAAGATGTTTCAAAAGTCAGTTTAAACAAATAAAAGCTCAGTGAAAAGTTTGACAGTTTGACAGAGAAACTGTGCCAAATGAAACTGGCCTCATAAAACCAACCAACCAGGTTCTCTATCCAGCAGTGATGGACTTAAACCTACCCAGGTTGGAAGAGGCTCGGCCCTGTGCTGGTCTGTCCTGCAGCTCCTCAGCAATCTCCAGCTGGTTCTGGTGGTACTGATGCGCCCGTTCCAAGTCCTGAGCACAAAAGCCGTAGCATCTTCACCAGAAAACAGGAACTTCCTGTCGGAGTTAGTTTAAATGGTTTTCCACCCACCTGCATGCATCGGGCGGCGTGTCCCAGGCCAGCATACGCCCTCATCTCGATCGCTCTGTCGGCCAACTGCTGTGCCAGCTGCAGCACTCTGGTATGGTACGATATGGCCTTGTCAAAGTCCCGCTGAGAGTGGTATGCACTGCCCAGGTTGCTGTACGCCCGCGCCTCCTCCCGCTGGTTCTCCAAAGTCTGCCAAGAACATCAATCATCATTTTACTTTTCACACTTGGAACTAAAACCATCCATCTTTTCATCTTCAGCGCAAGAGATCTGCTGGAGTCTATCCCAGTTCTCTTCAGGCGGACTGTGGGAGGGAGCTGGAGTACCTGAAGAAACCCCTCACAAGCACGAAGTGAACATGCACACAGGAAGACCTCTGCTGGAAGTTTAACAAGGAACAAAGAAGGTTTCTAATTATCTTACAGCCAGAACTGTACTGAACTAAAACAAAACAAAACAAAAAAACAACCAAAGAACATGGGTCTGTGAAGGAGCACCTATGCACCCAGATCTCATTTGTAAACAGATTGCACAGATTGAGGCGATCTGCCTGTGGAATAAAAACCCCAGAAAAACTATGTAACATGTGTGCAACGATTTCACTGTGATGTTTCCAATATTTATATCCTTAACAAACAATTTTAGGAGGAGCGTCTCAGTTTGATAGGAAACAGGGTTCTATTTAAGTTTGAAATCAACATCTGCATTCTACAAGTGGAACATAAACCCAAATATAATCAAAAAAAGAATGTTTGCTGTTTGAATTGATCATATTATGTCTGTCACGATAATAATAGATGATAATGGATGATAAACTGGATGTAGTAATCAGGTTTATATTCAGTAGATGGCTCCTCCTGAATGCTGTCTTGTATTTTTTTTTTTATTTTAATGCCTCCCAAAAATACACCAAGTAATCCAAATGACATAAAAATCAGTAAAATTTACTTTTCTGCTTTACATAAAATCTGCTTATATGAAAAAGAGCCTTCAGTGACAAAAAAGTATGGAAAGCCTTGGAATTAACTATTTTAATTTGCCATAAAATGAGCCGCATTTTTCATCTAAGTCAAAATAACCAGCAGATAACACACAACTATTATCATTTCTCATGTTTTTGTTAAACTTTGTTAAACACACTATTAAACATTCACAACTGGGAGGAAAAAAGCAAGTGAATCGTTGGAGTTAATTGGTCGAAGCTTCTGTGCCAGAAATGATGTCAACACTGGGCCGGTCCTAGGATTTTGGTGGTCCTTAACAACCAAATCCCCCCCTCCCCGGTTGGAGCATTTATGCCAAGCACCGGCACTGGTTCAACAAGTCTTTCAGGATCCCTGGATCAGAGCTGCTCAACGTTCATGAGGAACCGGCTTCAGCTCGGTACCATTTGTCACCTTGGTCGTTCTACTCATTTCACCATTTCTGAATTAGAAGGGTAAGTTCCTGCCAGCGTGCCCCATAAACCAGCTTCGGAAACCAGTTGGGTCCAGTTCTCTGAAACTTGTCTGCTGGGTTTTTAGTTGTCTTAAGAAACTGAAGATATGGAAATGAGTCATTGAGGAAAACTAATCGGATGAACCACAAAATATACTGAGATAAATCAAGGACAAAAGAAACGAGTGAAAATAAACAAAATTAAATAAGCTCTTTACCTTTGCAATGTCCAAGTGCTGCTCGTGGCACTGCACAGCGTTGGTGAAGTCTCCCAGCGCTGTGTAAACAGCGCCCATGTTGCCCAGCTGGCGAGCCTCGGAGAGCTGGCACTGCATCTGTCGCGCCAGCAGCACGCACTGTTTATGGCTGGCCAGGGCGTTGGGGTAGTCGCCGATGGCTGTGTACACGTGGCCCAGACTGCTGAGGGTGCCGGACGCGGCCTGAAATCACACAAACAGACAACGCCAGCTGCTGGATCAAGAAACCAACCAGTGATAACAAAAAACTGTCCGCACGGTTCCCATAAACATAAGCTGGATCATCCTCTGGGTTCCATTTGCTTCTTTACTCCAAAAATAAGATGTTACGGTGAACATATTTACCTCTATAAATTACATGTAAACAGATCACTGGCAGCAGCTAATGTGTTTTGATAGGAATGCAATCCCAAACAAATTAAATTTCCTATCAGCACCATGAGAAGATGCTCATCTACATAACTCAGAGCCTGAAAGCAGAAAATGAACAGCATTGCCAAGACATGAGGAGTAATAATTAAATTATATTAAATTATAGTTTTGCAGTTTAAAGTTGTGATGCACAGTTGGATATATTGATGAAATACAAGTATAAAATGAGCGAGACAAAGAGTAAAAGTGTCATCATCATCATCATCATCTTCACCACTATGACCAGCATCACATCATGATCCTTTATCGTCATCACCACCATTATCACCATCACCTCACCATATTCATCACCACTATTATCGTCATCACCATCATATTCACCACCATCACATTAGCCGATAATGCCCCTATCGGTTTTGATCAGAGTTCTCAAAATAGTTCAAAGCAGCTACTGCAGCCAGGGTGTGCATTCCCACATCTCAGACCCAGGTCTCCCCAGGAGGCATGACAGTCTCTACAAAACATCAACACTGAAAATGGCATCGCCATTGTGAGAGTTTTACAATGTCTGAAAAGGACAACAAATTTGCAGTTGGCAAGGTGTGTGCAAAGGAGATACCCCGAGGAGGAATGTTACAAAAGAATTTCAAAACAACGAAGCTGATTAGTCATTTTAAAGTTTCTCACATCAAGGAGTATATCGGGTGTTCAAAGTTGGCTGCCGCTAAGGCAGAGAAAGTAAAGGAGCGTGCAGTCACACCGCTAACTCAGCTGAAAGCTGAAGAGAGACTTATAAACGACAGCAACAACAGCAAGAAAAATAAAGAACTACATCATAAGGTAATGGATTCATATGCCTTGATCATCAGCCTTTTTTTGTTGTAGAAGACATTGGGTTTAAACGCGTCTTTAGCCTTCATAATTAATTTTATTTTAAGATTTAATTCCTTTTTCCACAGGAAAACTAAGGTTTAGAGATTACAACTTGTATCAACTCTAAGAGAGTGACATGTCTACTGTTGTCTGTGTTGCTGCACTGCACATGTTGTGTTGTACACATAATTATTGCTACAATAAAGCTTAATCTAGTAAACTACACTTACTCTTTGTAAGCCGAGTCCAAGTCATCTCTAAGAGTCTCTAGAGTCTGAAATATTGCACATTGTCGCAGCCTGCAACAAAACTGTGGTCAATTCATGATACTTTCTCGTCTCCTAATTTTGATACCTAATAATAAAATGTCAGTATCGTGTACATGAAACAACAATATTGAAGAATTTATGGATTTCACGCTGTGATCGGTGATCGGTGATCGGAAATATCGGGATCAGCAGATACTGCTTTTGGTGATCGGTGATCCGCCCCCAAAATCCTGATCGGTGCATCTCTAATCATCACTCTGTTCCAGTTAAAACACTTGGGCATCTAATGACACCAGGAAGTGGTGATCCTGCTGATTGTGGCTGGTGGCTGCGATCACAGATCCCAGCAGATGTCCACGAGCCATCGCTTCAGATTCTGATAGGTTGTTTCGTAGCGCATGGCTGTGAAGCATGGAGGGGCTATCAATACTTATTCAGATCTTTAAAATGCTCCAGTTTGAGTCTATATCAAGTAGAGATGATTGAAGTTTATAAAATGACATCCACACTGACACACCTGCACGGCTGTGATTAAGTCTGTCTCCGTTACTTTTATATAAAATGTTAATCAATGAATATTAAGCTTCTTTGAACATGTTTTAGTGTATTTTGTTAGCAGAATAATACACGTTCACATCAAAGGGAGTTATGTTTTATTCTTTACGTTATTTTCTGAATATCTATGGATTAAATGTCCCTAAAAAATGCATTAATATGATTCAGTTTCAACCAACTGATTATTAACTGCCGTCAGTGGACGTATAGAACAAACATTCCTTTGAGTAATAGTTCTAATGAGCCCTAAAAACGGTCACTGAAAACATTCGAGCCGACCTTTGGTGAAATTTACTGCCTTTCATTAGCACCGGAGCACACAGTGCTCTTCCCTCTTTCTGTCAAGTTCTTGAGTGTATCTGTGAAAAGATGACAGCACACATCTACAGAAATCCCAGTTCCCAGCAGAGTGACGAGGGTAAACACGTTAAACCCTGCTGACACGTCTCCGGCAGAAGTTTACACAGGAAAGGGAGATTTAATAAATGACGAGGATGCTTCTGTGTGAAGAGCCAACAGGCCAGACAAGTGCTTGATTTCCCTTAAGGACACGATTTTCCCCCTAGGCCTGAAGATAAACAAAAAATCCAATCATGTCACGTCTGGTTGTCAGAGCTGCTTCACTGTATGTCTGCATACTTACCTCTGTGTTTATACGCGTTAGAAAACAGAAACTGACAGAAATGGAATCAAATACCAATATTCACCATCGCTGAGTTGTTATTTTATCCCGTATGGAGAGCTCAGGCAGGTAAAAAGCAGAAAAATCTAATAAGTAAACAGGTGGGGGGGTATGATTGTGGGTGTGATCTTCGGATTGGCAGCTGGTACAGTCAATAGCTAGCAGTCATCACTTTAGCTACTTAGTACTTAGCATTATAGTGACCACTGATCTGTGAATAAAGATCTAACGGAACATAGTCTTTCATATTTTTAATAATTTCATTTGTTGGCGTGGTGGTGGGTGTGGTTTTGGCTCAGCTGTAGAGGGGGGCTGTCTGGCAGCGGTTCAGCTGATGCAGCAGCAGGAAGTGGACCAGCTGTCATCACCCAGCCTATTAACATCTCCTGTATTTAAACAGTGACACGTAGGGACTGGAGGGGCAGTTGATGACCAGATGAAGAACGAGGAAGAAGAGGCTTCAAAAGCACTCAGAAAACCTGCAAGTGATTTCACAGGGTGTTTTACCACTTGCTGATGTCTTTCTCTTCTTGGCATTGTTTTTTACAACTGGAAGTTCTGAACCTGGAAACTGCTTTTTATAGGGTCGATGGTACCTGCCGATGATCATTTCATCAAGTCCTTTTCTTACGTCTGTATTGTGTGACGCTGTTTTCTGCAGGTTACATTTCAGCTCTCAGGTCCAGGCTCTTTGTTTGGAAACTCTCCTCCGCTGCACGTGCTCTCCGAGCAAAGCAAACACAGCGGGACATATGGATTTCTGGTGATGATCATGTTGGAGTTGCCTCGGGCTGCACACCTGTGCACGAGAAGCTCAATAATCGTCTGTCAAGAGCACAGTCAGAGCTGCCTTCACAACACATGAAACAAACACGAGGTAAAGACCAAGTAAACAAATCCAGAGATCCAGACAACACAAGATAAATTCATTTAATAAAACAGCTGGCAGTTTGTCAGACACTTGAACCTGCTGTCAGAGCAAACGAACACAAACGCACACAAGACACACATAAGAGTCCAGTCTCCCCGCTTTCACTAAAATGAATCCTCTCAAACCCTCATCCGTCTCTCTGACAGCTCTTCGATTGGACTCTCGATCCTGGATGAAATCGCATGCTGTTAAGTGGCCGCGTGTGTGTCCGAGAGTGTGCGTCTGCCTGTAGAAGTGACCCACCATCGCAGGTGGGAAGCTCCAGAGGAGCCTGAGAGACCATTACAGAGGGTGCAGTGATGAAAGCGCCCATTAGAAACAGTTTATGGAGTTTCCACAATTATCACCACATCTGTGCACTAACACGAGATCTGACAGAACAATATTGATCAAAAGGCCATGAGCGTGATTTTATATTACTTTACAGAAATAAAACATCTGGAGGCTGGTTTTCTTTGCATTGCCATCAGTCTTGAAAGGGGTGTCCAAAGTCGGTCCTCGAGGGCCGGTGTCCTGCATGTTTTAGATGTGTCCCTTTTTTTATCAAACCGTGATACAAGGAGCTTGGTCATCAACAAAACTATCCAGACTTTGATGACAAGGTGATGACGACCATTAATTTGAATCAGGTGTGTTGATGCAGGGAAACAACTAAAACATGCAGGACACCGGCCCTCGAGGACCGACTTTGGACACTCCTGATCTAGATACTGAAAGATAAGTATCAGATCAGATAGTATAAGTATCAGACAAATAAATACCCTCTCAACCATGCCAGCTTAGTCCCTCAAAGAGGAGGGGTCGCCACAGCAGATCTGCCCAGGTTTTACGCTGGATACCCTTCCTGACACAACCCGGCAGGTACGAGGAGAGGCGACGCAGACACTGCACCCACAAAGGACAAGACTGAGGCTCTACCAACTGAGATGCTCGGGCCACATTAGATAAATAAATACTTTTTTTTTTCAAAAGGCCAAAAGCAGACAGATTGTGTACTTTCACCTGTCACGCCTCTGTTTTGCAATTTCATTGGCTAGCGCTCAATGAAGCTGCAATCTGATTGGCTGCTTACAGTGAAGATTCAAAAGTTAAAAAGTGTTGTCGTAAGCCACGCCCCTCCGCGTGCACAAACCCACAGTTCATTTCTGCAACGGTTCATCTCTGTTCAAAGTGAATGGACAGCGACGTTGGTAGTGTACAGTTGTTAAAAGGAACCCTGGCTATTAAGACATGTAGTCCCTAATTAGCCACAATTGTTCTCTTATACTAAAATATGTTGTTAGAAACACATAAATAATCTAATTGCTTTAAAAATCTACAATGTTTATCACATATTTTGACCTGCGGGAGGCGCCATGTTTTACCTGCGCAATGCATTCTGGGGGCTATGACGTAGAGCGGTGGCTCTGGGAAGATAAGCCGCGTTAGTTTAACTGGGACAGGTATCCAAAACATAGATGAGCAGCACTCTCCCGGCCGTGGAGGCTGACGAGGGAGCCCATAAGACGTCTCGGTTCAGGCAAACTGGATCAAAGTTCTGTGATGCACGGGAGATCTGCAAAAATGATCAATGTCGTGCGCATCTTACCAGTGCATTAGGCTCCTGCGTAGACGGCGTAGCCTACGCCGTAGCCTGCGTAGCCTACGCCGTAGACGGCGTAGCCGGGGCTTTAGAGCCTGCAGCGCACCGCCATCCGCTCTCGCTGCCGCCGCCGGGATGAAGACGCCGGTGGGCAGGAGGCACGTTTGGGTGGGCATAGCCCACCCCTCTCCCCCCTAAAACCGGCTTCGGTGCTGGGTGATGACAGACCAGAGGCTGAGGGGACTGGCCCGGGACTTTGACGAAACGGGAGGCGCAGACTTCGCTTCAAATAGGCAAGAACATCTTTATTTAATTTAATGACGCCAGATCTGGCTGGGGTTTTTATTGTAGCATCGGCTATCTGCTAGTTGAAACGTGTGGTCGGTTAGTCTATCTGAGTTTTATGGTGTTTTTGTAGTTCATGCTGTATGGTGCGGCACTTTTTTTTTTTTTTTTTTTTACTTTTTTGTAGGTGCGCCGTCACCTTAATGTTTAGCTGTGTTTTGATCTGTGTTTCTGGTGCGCCGTCACCTGTTTAGTTGTGTTTTCATCCGTTTCTGGGTGTCAAAACAGTGTAGGGGGGCCAGCAGGAGCCACCGTCTGACGTCACTACCCAGAATGTAAACAACAATGGCGACCTACATGTTAAATTATATTTTCAAATTTTATAAAAACGAAGACATCAAAAAGGTTTTTTATATCACATTGTTATAATTGATACCAACATTTATCTTTTAAGACCTACTGGTCTTAATAGCCAGGGTTCCTTTTAAAGGACCGCTCTTGCGAGAGTTGAAAGTCTTGGCCTGATGAAACCAACAGAGCCACATCATCTGCAAAAAGAAGAGACTCAATTCTGAGGCCACCGTACTGGACCCCTCCACCCCTCGGCTGCACCTAGAAATTCTGTCCATAAAGGTGAGAGAATCTGTGACAAAGGCCAGCCTTGGCAGAGGCCAAACTTCACTGGAAAGGATTTTAACTTACAGCCAACAATGTGAACTCTGATGTAGAGGGGCCGCATAAGAGATTCCAGCACCCCATACTCCAGGAGAACCACCCACAGGAATCCCCAATAACTTCTCCAAGTCCCAAAGCACATGTAGACTGGTTGGGTACTGACTCAATTCAACTCTATTTGTAGAGCACTTTAAAAACAACACAGTTGACCAAATTAGCTGAATGTGGGTTCAGAGAAAAAACATTCAAAAATTAAAAAGATTTAAGAAAATATGCAAAACATAAAAGAACAAAAACAAAAATAAAACAGTAAAAACAAGATCTCATACTGAGTTAAAAGCCAACATGAAAAAATATGTATGAAGGGAGGATTTAAAAATGTGAAGTGAATCGGTCTGCAAAGGCAACTCGTTCCACAGTTTTGAGCGAGAGACTGAAAAAGTAATTATTTAGTAGAGTAAGCTTTTTCATGCTTCAGTGGAATATAAATGTCTCCAGCATAAAGGTGGAATGAATTCCCATGTTTTAGGAGAACAGATCCAGGCGGAAGCAAATTTAAAGAAGAGGGCCGAGAACAGAACCCTGAGACACTCCGCATGTAAGATGTGCTCTGGAGGAATCTGCAGCTCCAAGACGCTCCACAAAACCCCCTCCCACGATTGCCCACCCAGCTTTCCAGGCGACACAGGAATCTGATGGTCGACTGTATCAATGGCAGCTGTCATTACAAGTCGATTCAGTAGTATGACCGGAACACCTCAAGAATGGTGTGCTCTTCTAAAAAAGTTATCAACCTGGAGTCCACAATTTTCTCAATAAGCTTAGAGAGGAGGTTGTAGAGCAGGTCAACCGTTTCATGGCCAAGAAAACAACACTGCTCCTCTTGAATCAGAGATTTGACTTTCCACCGGATCTTCCCCTCCTGGACCCCTAAATAGACCTCACCAGGGAGGCTTATTGTTTATTGGTTATCAGTTAGCAGCCTCCTTGGTAACCAATAACCAATAACCGATGACTATGTCACAGATATTCTTATCGATCTAGTGTTGACCGAATGCATTCTTGTCTCAGTTGGCTGAAGGTGAATCATAGGTTATCTACCAGTTTATTATTATTTATTCGAAACATTATTCATAGCAGGAATCCCACTGCCTTCTCAAATCAGATTAGTTATAGTGCAAATGTTCATCATTACAGTACCAGAGCTTCAACTCAGCGTCAACTTACATTACCAAGACCAAGAACTAATTCAATGAAAAACACTGTTGTATATAGAGCAATTTCATCATGGAACACTCTTCCTTTAAATATTAGGAGCATTCCAAACAAGAAATCATTTAAAAAACATGTTAAGTCATTTTTTAGATTGGAGAGTTAATAGTGTTATGTTTTCATTTTGGGAACTGTGATTTATTCTTTTCTTTTTCTTCTTTTCTTCTCTTTTTAATTGCAATTGGATCTGTGTATGTTTTGTAACTGGAATTGTATGTTATTGTGTATTGTTGTTTATATTGTACTTTTTAAATAGGACCCCAGGAAGACTAGCCTGGCGTTTGTGCGTCGGCTAATGGGGATCCTTAATAAACATAAACATAAAAATATTAGTTTACAAACTGGCACAGCTGAGAAAGTGATCAAAATCAGAGTCTAGCCAGCATCAAACAATATTGATCACCACACACTCTTTTATAATTCCCAAGGAAAAGCACATCTAAAATTAAAAACATTTAAAAAACACCACAAGGGCACAATTACAATACAAATCCACAGAGACTTAATTAGACCTTGTATTTTCACACTGCATGACATATTGGAGAAGTTAAATGTGCTTTCAGAACATATGGGGGAGGTTAAACTAAGGTGGAGCCCCCCCTCACCCCCCCACACACACACGCACAAACAGCATGACAGCTTTAGTTTGTGCTTTGAAACACGAAAGGAGCCAAACTATAATCTGTAACAGCCATCTAATTAACTGCGCTTTTCCCAACTGTCCGGAGCATTTCAGGAGAACGGCACCGAGTTAAATGTGGCCCGGGGCGAAGAAAACCTCTTCCCAGAAAACCTGAGAGCGCGCCAGAGCAGCTCAAGGAGGGGGAGAGAAACATTCGGGCAAGGATTTGAGAGAAAAACGCAAGTTTGTTCTTCATTTCCAGTTGAGTTGTGATGATGAAATAATCTGGACGAGTCGTCGGTCTGCTGGCACTGTTGTATCCAGCAAGTTTCCTAAATATCTTTGCAATCTCTGGGTTCAGTTTCTTACAGCACGTTAGGATGAACACAATATAATCTCATCTCCCCTTCAACCATAACCAGGTCAGATGGGTTCATGTTAAACTTTGTAAAAAACTTTGCAGACCTGCAGTGGTTGGGTTAAAAAAAAAAAATCAAGAAACTACTTCCAATAAAAAAAATCTTAAAAAAAAAAAAAAATCAAAACCAGTATTTAATTATGTAAAAACTGCACCTTTAAACAGCAGACACATTTGGGCCTAATCTGACCAACGTCAGGGACCAACGGTTTACCTACAGAAACAACAAGTGCTTATGTTTTGAGCCAGATGTGGCACAGATGCCATAATGCGGCTTTGACATGAGTCTACAGGACGTTTTCTTAAAAAGAAAGAAGATTGCAGATGCGTTCTGTGTCTGGTGGAACACGGCTGAGTTCAGTTCTGTCATTCATGGTCAAACAGGGTCCAAACAAGGCTGCAGATGTGGGCCGTGCTTGCGGGCCAAACATCGTGGAGATTATTGGCAAGGAGTGGATAGGAGTAGAGAGGAACGGAGTGGAATTGAGTAGAGATGAGTGGAGATGAGTGGAGTAGAGAGGAGTAGAGCAGAGAGAAGTGGAGAGGGTTTGTTTTTAACAATCCCTTTATTGACCAATTCACAGAATCACAACACAAATGATATCATCAACCCATCCCACCCAGAAAAACCCTCAAAACTGAAACAAAAGGTCGTCATTCACCCATAGACGGATTACCGCATGGGCAAAGTGGGCGTGTGCCCAGGGCCCTGGAGCCAATGGGGGCCCTCGGCTTTCAAACATTTATTTTTTTTTTTTATGTGTAAATTAAAATAAATTTACAAGCTCATAGGGCCCAATGATAGGGCCCCGTTTTGTGTGATACGTTCATATATAATCGTAAATTGTAGGCTATAATTACGATAAAATGTGCATTGTGCGGCCAGTGTAGACTAATTCTTAATTTACCACTGTCCTGAACGCATCAGGGCTGTGAGTAACGCTGATTGGATATAAAGCCTGATTTATGGTTCCGCGTTAAATCGACGCAGAACCTCCGCGCATCGCCGCGTACCCTACGCCGTCGGCGCTGCGTTAATTTAACGCAGAACCATAAATCAGCCTTAACAGTTAATTTGCCGACTCGGCAAATTTGCGGCCATGAAGGAGATGAGCGCTAAACTTTAAAAGAGGACTAAGCATGTACAAAGTTTTGAATGTTCCCCTGTTTTCCACGTTACCTGGATTATTTTGGGTTATGGAAGAGTCAACTATGGTGAGTCAGTGTAACCTTCATAAATAATTTCTTTATCAGAAAGTTGTGGTATTCTTGACCACCTGCCTATTTGAATGAGCTTTGTGTTGTTGTCAACGAGACCGCCGAGTCTATTCTCTGTTATAGAGCTCAGAAATTATGTTATAGACCGCTGTGTCTATTTCTATCTAAATAGATTGTGTAATGTTTTTTTTTGTATTTAAACTGTATCAAAGATGGAACTGAGTCAGTCCGTGACTGAGTTTTCAGTTTCAGTTTCCAGTTTTCAGCGCCGTGTGATTGACAGCTGTCAGGCCGGTGTGTGTGTGTGTGTGTGTGTGTGTGTGTGTGTGTGTGTGTGTGTGTGTGTGTGTGTGTGTGCTTCTGAACAAGTTTGTGACTTTACTCTGCTTTCTGCAGCATAGTCCTATAGGCTTGGCTCAATAAAAGTGAGAATAAATTTTGATGGGTAGGATGATGTTGTTGAACGTTAAAATGACTATCATAATGGCCCATCGAGAATGCTCCGCCCCCTCTGAGACCCACGCTCCGCCACTCCGCCATCCACAATCACACGGTGTGATTGTGGATTCTCTGCGCCATTGTGTGACCAAACTGAGTGATTGGGGAGGGCATGCACCGTGCACGTAGGATATTATTGTAGGTAGGGGCCCATAGCGAGTTTGTGTCCAGGGCCCGTGGTCATGATAATCCGTCCTTGCATTCACCCCCCAACACAGCACAAGACCCCTCCGACAGACCATCTATCCTCAAAAGACCCCAGGTTGCCCAACATTTTGTAATACGAGTAGTCCTCTCGAAGACGGAACTTCAGAAGACCCTTCAAAAATGCAAGTGCAACAACACTACCAGAACCTAAAAAAAACTGGTTCTTCCTTGTCAGCCAGATTGAATGTTTAACTAAACCACACAAGAAATTAATAAACCACGATTCTCCAAAATTCTTGAAAAGCTTTTGAATAATCGGCTGGAAAATTTCATAAATTAACACAAACTACTCTCTGATTGTCAGTATGGGTTCAGGATAAATAAATCTACATCATTGGCATTAATAGATTCAATGGAAGAAATAACAAGTTCTATAGATCAGAAACAGCACGCACTTGGAATATTTGTGGATTTCAAAAAAGCATTTGATACAATGAACCATGATATTTTACTTACTAAACTGGAATGGTATGGCATCAGGGGTACAGTTTTACAGTGGGTGAGGAGCTATCTGAGTGACAGGAAGCAATTTGTGAGGCTGGGTGATTACTGTTCCAAATGTTTGAACATTACTTGTGGTGTCCCCCAGGGGTCAGTGCTGGGACCCAAATTGTTTTCATTTACATCAATGACTTATGCCAAGTATCAAAAGTACTAAAACCTGTTCTATTTGCTGACGACACAAATCTGTTCTGCTCTGGTACTGATTTACAAAAACTAATGATGATGTCACAACAGAATTGAGTAAGTTAAAATTATGGTTCACTGATAACAAATTATCATTAAACATGAGTAAGACAAAAATAATGTAATTTGGTAATTGGAGAAGTTGAAATAAAAGTTGAATGGGATGGCAGCGATATTGAAAGAGTAAACGAAAACGAGTTCTTGGAGTAATAATGGATGATCAAATTAGCTGGAAATCTCATATTAAGCATACACAAAACAAAGTTTCAAAGAGCAATGCAGTACTTAACAGAGCAAAATAGATTTTGGATTACAGGGCCCTCCACATTCTTTACTGTTCACTAGTTCTTCCATATTTCCCTTACTGTGCAGAAATTTGGGGCAATAACTATAAAACTAGGTTACACTCATTACTCATACATCAAAAGAGAGCAATACGATACATTCATAAGGCTGGATATCGAGATCACACTAACTTACTATTCTTACAGTCTAAAGTACTAAAACTCATGGATTTAGTGGCATTTCAATCTGCACAAGTAATGTTTAAAGCAAAAAATCATTCGCTACCGGATAACACTCAGAGATTATTCATTGGGAAGGAAGGGGGTTATAATTTAAGGGGTAACCAAAATTTCAAATCTTTATTTGTGCGTACAACAAAAATACGTTTTTGTGTATCAGTTTGTGGAATTAAACTGTGGAGTGGTTTGAATGTGGAGTTAAACGAATGTACAAACATAAAAAGATTTAAGAAGAAATATAAAGAAACGGTTTATTTGAGGTATAAAAGTGAAGACTGTGTTTAAAGATCACCAGCTGTGTGTGTTCTGCTATTTTGTCATGTTGTCTTTGTATGTTTATATACTTAGATATACGTATTATATTTATATCATAGTTATATTATATTTATATCATAGTTATATTATATTTATGATAGAGCTTCCATCTTGCATTAAACAGGTTATTTTTGTAAAAATGATATTTATTTATACAATTAGTGTATAGTATAAAAAAATAAATACAGAAATATAATTTATGTTTAGTTGTGGAAAGGGGGTGAGATTATACTTCCTCCCACTCCTTTTCGAACATGTAACTTGAAATATGTGTTTTGATGTTATTTTTTTCTTTATGTGGTGGAATGCCCACCTGTATTTGTTTTCTTATCTTTTTTCTGTTTTTTATACATGTTTGAAATAAACAAAAACGAACGAACGAACGAACAAACGAATAAGCGTATCGACAGTCTTCTCTTTTACACTGTACTTAGGACCAAAAACAAACAAATTAAAAGAAAACACCACATCAAAACAGTGAAACCATCACCGCAAAAGATGAAAAAGACTAAAAAGACGGGGACACTGGTCGAACCCCACACCTCCCCCACACTAGGATACAGGTGTGTTCTGTATCTGTTCGTAGCTATACTCCCATGTACAATCCTCCACTGGAGGTCCACTGTCCTTTTCTCAATGGGGAGCTTGTACAGGGACCGCCAACTGCTTCTCGGGGAAAACCCTGGGTCAAAAAACTCAGTCCACCCCAAGTCCTGTAACCCCATCAGAGAACGGAGGTTCAGCACCTTCAGGCAGACCTGATACACCGCTTTCTTCTTCAGCCACTGAAATTTATCAGAATGAGGAATCCCAAAAGACAATAGGCAACCCTCCTCATTCTCCTACTGCAGGGTCCACAGACAAGTTGGGAAAACCATAAATGCATTCTTCATCCCACTGGTCAGACAGAGACTCGCTTTCTGCAAAAGACTGCAAAGGCTGTGAGAGAGTCGCAGCCAGTCAGTCTGATAGATGTAATGTTCAAACGCTGCCTCAGCGTTTCCATGGATGTACTCGACAACTTCAGCAGATGGCCAAGTTTTGTGCATCTGGCCTCCCTGAGCCGGACCCGCAGACTGGAGGATTCCAGCCTCGAAGATGGAAGAAACGGCTCCTCAAACAACCACATGCCCAGAGTCTTATCAGATATGCAAGAAACCTTGAAAGCCTTCCATGCTTGCAGCACAGACACATAAAAAGGCGAAAGTCCAAAAAGGTCCACAAAAGGTCCAGGTTGCATGAGACTTGGAGCTGTTTAGCTGAAGAAAGTTTTGCTTCATCCATGCTTTTATCTCCTCCAGCCAGTTTTTAAATACAGTTGTGTGTCATCTGCATAGCAGTGGAATGACAGTCCATGCCTGCTGATTACATGAGCAAGGGGGAGCAGGTATATTGCGAACAGAGATGGTCCTAATACTGAGCCCTGGGTAACCCCGGAGGTGACCATGTGGGCCTCTGATGTGACTTTCCCCAGGGCAACATGCTCGGTTCTTTCAGTCATATAGCAGGAGAACCAGTTGTAGGCAGAGTTGGAGAGGCCAATGGTGGTGTGAAGACGCTGTAGCAGAATATTGTGGTCAACGGTTTGATGCAATAATGCACCAAAAGTGCTTATAATAATCTGAGGAGAGAACATCAATCCCTGGCTCTCGTCCAAGAGCCATCTGATTGACGGCCAGAGTCAACTCCGCCGCACTGATCTAAGGAAGACAATCCAGGAGGTCCGTCCTGCTCTCCATGCAACAAGGCTGTTTCCCTAAGAGGCCAGAATAGAATTCGACTGCATTGCCCAGCATCTCAGTCTGATCAGTGGTCAGATGTCCGCCAGGTAACCTCAAACAAGACTAGAGCTGGGTATCATCACTGACCTCCCGATATGATGCGATACGATTCCGATACACTAGGTCCCAAGTCGATATGATTTCCAATACGATTCGATACAATTCGATATCGATATTTTAGTTACAATACCTATTTTGCTTTGGCAATGGAAGGGATTCTCAAAAAAAAATAAAAAATCGAGGGGCACGGTGGCACCCCACCCTGACTGGTGAACAGAAGCAGCCTGCTCACTCCTCAAGTAAGGAGGAGACTTGAGCTCAATGTAGGTGCCTCCCGGGGTTGGTAGAGGAAGCAATGCCCAGGACTGACTTAGGTAGGAGCACTGGGTGATAAAATGGGGGAAAAAAAAAAATTGGGATTTAAAAAAAAAAAAATATATTATTATTATTTTTTTTTTTAAATCGATACTTGGATTTATGTATCGATAATCGTTCCTACAGATGTATATCGATAAAATATCGATATATCGATATTTCTAACCCACCCCTAAACAAGACATCAGTTTCTTCTGAGCAACAGACTTTTCAAGGTTAAAAAAGACAGAAGTCGGAGCATCCATGTCTTTAAGTTGGAGGGAATGGGATCAGACCAGCACCCCCATCACACGTTCATGCAGAAAAGAGCCCAGCGCAGACTTCTTCTCCCGTAACAGTCGACCAGCTCCAGGATCCGGGCACTTCAGCAACCCCTCTTAAATAGATGTGATATATTTCTACAATTCACAAACGGCAGCTTTCACTGCAGCAGTGGAATGTGAAGTATATTTTTGACAGAAAATATTAATTTGAGCTTTGCCCACTTCCCACCAGTGTTTTATGGAGCCAAAAGAAGTCTTATGCGCCCTCCACCGCTCCCAGAAGTACTCAAATCTCTCGCAAAACCCATTATCCTTGAGAAGTGTATTATTAAAATGCCAGTATGACTTAGTCCATACACCTGGTAAGATAACTAAACTTGCAGTGACAAGATGATGATCCGTAAACCCAACAGGGCTTATAGTACTACATGTAACCGCTGAAGCCAAATTACCCGAGATGTAAACACGATCCAGGCTTGCAGCAGTTACTAAATCATCCCTCACTCGAACCCGTGTATATTGTTTAACTTGTGGAAATTTAACCCGTGTGTCCAATAAATCCCACTGTGTGACAACAGTCTTAAGGCTCCAAGAAGAAAGTGGATGTGGTTCCTCATTCGTTCTATCCAGAGTCAAATCCAGAGTACAGTTAAAATCACCGGCAACAACTAGTTCGTATTGATGCCAATGTTGCAATTCCCCATGAAGATCATCAAAAAAGAAACCCTCTCAGAACCATGATTTGGAGCATAAACATTCACAAAACAAACACAGAACCACCTATCTCTGCCCTAACGAATACCAATCTGCCTGGAACGACCTAGCTTACCGAAAGGATGCTCACAGATACATTTTTCTTAAATAAAATAGCTACACCTGCACTAAAGTTGGAGCCATGGCTGAAAACAAAATTACCGTCCCACCACAACCCCGAGTCTACCTCATCCGCTGGAGCAGAATGAGTCTCCTGCAGAAAAAGTATAACAACCCCTTTTTGGACTGCAATTTCACGATTCAAAGTTCTCTTATTACTATCCCACCCACCATTCACATTCAAGGATCCCACCCTAATGCCAGGCATAAGAAGGTCAGAGAAAAGAAAAACAGCAAATGAACAATGGAGGAAGAAGCAAAGAAATAAACCTATGTGATGCATCATCATGTAAATTATTTAATTTTCCTAGTCCTCATATTCATTTTACCCCTAGCAGATTTTTTTCAGAATTGTTAAGACGGTACTGTTTCCGTTCCTCCAAGAGGTCAAAACCCACCTGTCTCTTCAGCACACTAACGGATCAAATTAACTTATCAGTATCACTGAAGTAATTGCTGACCTTAACTGACTTTTCATAAGTCTCATCCAAAAAACTGTTTATATCCTCCAAGGAATACAGATCCTTGGACCTGGTAGAAAGATCTGCAACACATGCTACATCTGATTCAGAGTCAAAATCCATTTCACCTTCATCTACACAAAAACTCTCCTCAACATTCACAGCACTGCCTCCTGCATGATCCTCAGAAACATCTGCACGGGAATGTACAGGAAATACAGCTGAACTTTGACAACAAGAAGTTCCAACTACCTCAGGATCACTACTCGGAACACCGCTAAACGTGGCCACATCACCAGAAAAATTAGGATCTAACTGTGAAAAATCATCATCATGGACAACATGCCAGCCAGCCCCGCCGCCATCATCACAGCAGAGGAGTCGCCAGCAGACCCAGCAGCACCGCCTGTCCCAGCACCAGCCGAAGCAAGATCAACAGCAGAAGAGCCAGCGGCGGAACCAGCAGGGGGCTTGACAACAGAGCCGGTCCTGGCACCATCGCTGGGACCAGCGCTGACATCATTACCCGACACACCGGCCCACCACTTATGAGGACAAACAAAACGTTTATGTCCCACGTTCCCACATTCAAAAAAGTTCTACTGCCCCAAACTCGCATAAACCATAGGAACCTTCACCATGCTTCGACCTGAACGACACCTCTAAAGTCTGTGCCGGCGACTCCAGGAACATGAACACCTGTCGCCTCATAGACAGGATATGCTTGAGCTTAGGATCCTTACCCCCCAAACTCACAGTCTTAAACTTGCTTTCCGAATCTGCTGAGTTCTTTCTTAAGCTGTTCATACGAAATAAACGGGGGTACACCGGACACGGTTATAGGCGTCGAATAAAAACCTTGTTCATCCGCAAAGCAAAAGAAATGTTATCATGTCTTACATGCTCACCTTCAGCCAAAAGAACATCCTCCATGGAAACGCCAGAGTCTGGCAGGACTATCCTGACTCCATGCCGAATAGATGAAGGTGGCGTCGTAGAGGACGCCATCCACCAACAAGCCACCAATTAGACAACAACAATGAAGCAAAATACTACAAAGTACACTTGCAGCCACTCTTTTATTTTTACTGCTCTGTCTGCAGTCGCTTTCTGCCTGGACTGTGTGAAAACTACTATTACTACTGTCATTTAGCAGACGCTTTTATCCAAAGCGCCTTTCATCTGAGAGAACACAAGCACAAAATCACATAGGAGGGTACAGCTGGATAAGTGCTGGTCAGACTGCTGAGAGTCCAGTTGGACACAGGTGCTGTCACGCCAGGGCTAGAATATATATATATTTTTTTATATATAAGAAAGCTACGTCTAAAAGTGTGTGCAGCTTACTAGATGCAGAAGTGCTCCTTAAAGAGCTGAGTCCTTAGCTTGCTCTTAAAACTAGGTACAGACCCTGCGGATCGGAGTTTGGTAGGTCATTCCACTATCGGGGAACAATGGAGGAGAAGAGTCAGGAAGCACCAGGCGTCTTTCATTGGCTGAGCGGAGCTGTCGAGAGGGAGTGTAGCTCTGGATCAAGTAGTGAAGGTAGGCAAGCCGTATGGGTAATTGTTTGGTGAGCCAAAAGCAGAGATTTGAACTTGTTGGCAACTGGAAGGCAGTGCAGGGTGATTAGCAGCGGACCCAAGAGCTCTCTTGGGCTGGTTGAAGAACAGACGTGCTGCTGCATTCTGGATCATCTGCAGAGGTTTAACTGAGCACGCAGGAAGGCCGACCATGAAGGAATTACAGTAGTCAATATGTGACATGACCAGAGCCTGAACCAAGAGCTGTGTCGTATGTTCTGTCAGGTAGTGTCTGATTTTCCTGATGTTGTAGAGAGCGAAACGGCAAGACCGGGAAACCGAGGCAACATGCTCATTAAAGGTCAGCTAGTTGTCTAACATGACGCCAAGATTCTTGACAGAAAATATGGGCTGGTCTGGTGGAATCCAGCTGCACGCTTATCTGAGGACGTAAGGACTGACTGGCTGGCAGAGGTGGACAGAGTACTCGACCCCAGTACTTGAGTAAGAGTACAAATAGTACTGGTCAAAATTTACTCCGTTACAAGTAAAAGTAGCTCAGTCAAAATATTACTCGAGTAAGAGTAGAAAAGTACTTGCTTTTAAAGGTACTTAAGTATCCAAAAGTAAATGCTTTTAAATTTACTTTAAGTAAAAGTAAGAGTAAGAGTACATTTCTTATTTTCCACATCAGTAAATTACTATATTTTTTCTAAATTAATTTAAGGATCTTTTAACTCTTGTTTCTGAGAATTAACTCTTTGAAACCAGCTGCACTGATGTGCTGCTTTTAGAACCACAATGTTATATAAAACCTGCAGAAACACCAAAAACAAATCAAATGAATGGGATCATAAGAGGACAGCAGATGATGCAGAGTTTATTAACAATCATGAACTGAAACCAAATGAACCTGCACCATCCAACTAAGTCTGGATCCCCCTCAAAGACCACTGCTTTACAAAAAACTACATCTCTGCTTTCAATAACTCAATGTTGAAGTCACTTAACTTTACAGGAAGGACATGTACCAGTACAATATAGCAATATAGAGCATAACAAACTGTCTCCCCATGTCTGTCTTGTCTGTCTCTGTGCCTGTCTCCCAATATCCGTCTAAAAATAGGATTTTAGGGAAGAAGAAAAAAGAGCAGACCTGAAAGTGACGAGTACTTTTCAGCCTTCCTAGAAATTTACTTGAGTAAAAGTAAAAATATTTGTCTTGGAAATGTATTCAAGTAAGAGTAATAAGTACCAAAGAAATCTAATACTCAAGTAAAGTACAAATCCTCTGGATATGTACTTTTTTTTTTTTTAATATTTTTTTTTTTATCCCCGATTTTTTACCCATTTTATCACCCAGTGCTCATACCTAGACAGTCCTGGGCATTGCTCCCCTCTGCCAACCCAAGGAGGGCCCTACACTGAGCTCAGGTCTCCTTCTTATCCTGAGGAGTGATGGACCGCTTCTTTTCACCAGACAGGATGAGGATTCTCCGGCCGAACGTAGCGCGTGGAAGGATCACGTTATTCCGGCCAGATCCTCCCCACCCCATCTGGCGCCCCGGTTGGCCAGAGGGGGCATGTATAGCCCAGGACTGTTGCATGTTTTTGTGAGGGTAGCTCCCATTAGCTACCCAAGGGAACACGGGGAGAACATGCAAACTCCACACAGAAAGGCCCTTTCTCCAACCCCACCCAGGGTGGGGGCACTGAAGTCATGGGAGAACTAACACGCACTTCAGCGCCCACAGCGTCCCCGGCGGGAATCGAACCCAGGACCTTCTTGCTGTGAGACGGCCGCACTACCTGCTGCGCCACCGTGCCCCCTTCTGGATATGTACTTAAGTACAGTACTCAAGTAAATTTACTCCGTTACTGTCCACCACTGCTGGCTGGACAGACAATAAGCTCAGTCTTGGACAGATTTAGCTGAAGGTGATGGTCCTTCATCCATGCAGAGATATCAGAAAGACTGGCCGATATTCGCATTGAGACGGCCGTGTCGCCAGGTGGGAAAGAAAGGAAGAGCTGGGTGTCATCGGCATAGCAGTGGTAGGAGAAGCCATGAGAGCTGATGATTTCACCTAGTGAAGAGGTGTATAGTGAAAAAACGAGAGGGCCAAGCACTGATTCCTGTGGCACCCCTGTTGCCAGCTCATGCGATCTGGACACTCGTCCTTGCCATGACACTCTGAAGGATCTTCCTGCGAGGTAAGACATGAACCACAAGAGGACAGATCCTGAAACTGCACAACGAAGAGTTGGAGTCCAGTTGGAGTCCAATCTAGGACTAAGCCTCCATTATCAATGTTATTTACAGGTTCACATTTCCCGTGACAAGAAAGTAAGAAATGGTTTAAAGCAGCATTGTATAACTTGTTTTAGTTTCAAAAACTTCCTCTCGAAACCTTTTACATAAGTCTGTGCCGGATCGCTCGTGTTACTCTTTGGAGAGTTACAGGCGGAATCAGGACGCAGGTCTGGAACTGAAGTCATCATATTCTTTCTGGAGAAGTAAGTAACGTCGCATTACCGGGAGCTTTTTCACTGTGTTCAGATGCAAGACTTCCTCTTGTTTCTTATCCTTTTATTCTTGATACAGCTGAAGCTCAAGATGTAGTGCAGGGAGGAGAACTGCCGTGAAACATCAACGCTGCACCAGCGGCTGTGAATCGTGGCCACTGGAGTCTATCACTGTGGTCTCAGAAGGTACTACAGAGTGGTTTAGAAGCCGCTGAAGTGTGTCAGCTCTGCTCCCTCAAACACATGCATCAAGTCCACACACAACAGATTGAGCTGGAAGAAAGACAGACATGAGAATGGCATAGAGAATGTTATGGTTTTGATAGTTCCTGTTTTATTTTGAAGCCCTGTCTTTCTGTTTGAGTTCTGTCTTGACTTTCCTGTGTCACATCTGCCCTGATCATCTGCACCTGTGACCACGTTTACATGCAGTCAAAATTCGGGTTATTGCTAATATTCCGGTTACTGAAACATTCAGAATATTCTGTTTACATGTGTGAGCAAACAGGGTTATCCCTGTATACATGGTAATTAATCATTTGGGATATCCCGATCAAACCAGCGACGCACGGAGAACATCATGACGCAATTCCCGTCATTTCTGCTTCTTCTTCCTGTATCCAAATTCAAAACAAATGCTGCTTCGTGCAACTTTTCGCTCACCTTCTTGTAAATCTCACTATCCCGGTACTTTCTACCGTCTACAAATGCCAAAATGTTCATATCCTTCATTACATTTATAAAATGATTAGTCTCCTCCTCACTCCAAAAGTGTGGCGTGGTCTTGCATTTCTCCGTGTTTAGAAGTATTTCCCGGACTCAAAAGAACAAGATTCCTTGCGAAAAGAGCATGCGCAGAAAACTTCCTGTTCCGTTTGATGGGGATATCCCGTTAGGCGTATAAACGACAGAATATTCAGGTTTTAAAAGGAGTAACCCAGGGGTCATATTTGGGTTTTTAAAAACCTGAATATGAGCAAATTCCGCTTATTCAAAAGGGGTTATTGGTGTTTACATGGCCGTGCAAAACCGGGTTATTGCTAATATTCGGGTTTATGGGTTTATGATTATTGACTGCATGTAAAAGCAGTCTGTGTCTCGTTAACCCTTGTGTATATCTGGTCTTATCTTTCCCCTGCTCCCGGCTGGTCCGTACTGTTTCCTCCCTCCGTGTTTTCATGTCAGGTTTTTGTAGTTCTTGATTCACGTTTAAGCTCCTGTTTTTGCAATCCTGCTAAGCAGTGCTTTTCTTTGATTTAAGTACAATAAATCACTATTTTTGGAACTCCTGCCTCCGTCTCCTGCATCTGGGTCCTACTCCACCATTTCCTGACAGAGAATCCAGTAAACTTTTAAAACATAAACTAGCAAAACTGCTGCAAAACTACTACAAAATCGCTACAAACCCACTACTAAACTGGATCACACCACTCCCTGTGGTACTCGAGCTCTAGACCACTTCTGTTGAACCGGTTTGGATTTCTACTGGGCTTGTGAGTGCTCATAGGTGTAAACAACATTCCTGTTGTCATGGTTACTCATCGTAGCAGATATGAAAAGTGCCAGAATCGCAGCTTAATAAAAATACCTTAAATGACACATCAAAAACATCATAGGAAAAAAATGTTTTTAACATAAAAAACTTCAGTAGAAAATCTCAAATCGCAAATACAAAGAAAGACAACATGAGCTGCAGTACTGCAACAGGCCGCGTGGTAACAACACGTAGTAAATGACGGACATAACTAAGAGCTGCAAATACAAACGTACGCTCTTCTGACACCAACAACCTACATCATCATGGATAGATGCGGATCCCCATCACCCCGTCTCAACATGCTGCTATTAGAGCACAGCGATTCCCGCAGGGTCATTCTCACCTTCATGTCCCGCCTTGAACAAATCATCTACTCTGAATGGTCTGAACAACAGACTCAAAGGGAGCATCTCTTGCTGTGCAGTGGATGTGTGACATTCAAGTCTGCATGTTTTCCATAAAATATCTGTGTTTTCCTTTTTTTAAACCAACTCACATGGGAGGATGGAGGTCTCTGTGCTTGCTGCTTTTATCGCCTGCTTTAAAAAACTAAAAATATGGGTTCTTAAACTTGATTTTATTCATATAACCAAATAAAACCAAATAAAATATCAAACAGATAGTGAAAAAATATTGTGCTAATGAGAAGAGACACTTCTTATGATACCACGTTCATGTGATATGCAGCCCCTATGGAGCCAAATCAAGGCCAAAAGTTTTGCTAATTTGAAAATAAAATTTGAACCTGAAAATTCTTTTTTACAGTTTCAATTTTATTTTTTTCAGTATCAGATCTTTTTTTCAGTTTCAAATCTTTTTATTTCAGTTTCAAATCTTTTTTTCAGTTTCAAATCTTTTTATTTCAGTTTCAAATCTTTTTTTCAGTTTCAAATCTTTTTTTTTCAGTTTCACGTCTTTTTTTTCAGTTCCACTTCTTTTTTTTCAGTTTCAAATTTTTTTTCAGGTTCAGACTTTTGGCCCTGATCTGGCGTGGGGGGCGTGGCCTCAACTGAGAGGGGCGTGGCATCATGAGTGACAGCAGAACAGAGAAGGCGGGGGACGTTCCTCAGTCATGTTGCCTTCAGGAAACGTAGGTTGCAGAAGTTATCAGTAGAAGTATGATTCAACATTGTATATACACCATATTCACGTGATTGGCAGTGGAAAAAAACTGATATTAGTGACACATTTCTGTTTAAAAAGCTGTTTAGACCGTACTTGGTAGTATGTGGAAGTGGGAAATGTCAAACTTTAAAGTGTGGCTGTTGAACTGTACAGTCTGGCATAGTTTATTGCTTTTATACTGCGATTGGTGCCAAGTACGGTCTAAAACAGCCTTTCAAACAGAAATGTGTCACTAATATCAGTTTTTCCCACTGCCAATCACGTGAATATGGTGTATATACAATGTTGAATCATACTTCTACTGATAACTTCTGCAACCTACGTTTCCTGAAGGCGACATGACTGAGGAACGTCTCCCGCCTTCTCTGTTCTGCTGTCACTCATGATTCCACGCCCCTCTCAGTTGATGCCACGCCCCCCACGCCAGATCCGGGCCAAAAGTCTGAACCTGAAAAAAAAATTTGAAACTGAAAAAAAAAGAAGTGAAACTGAAAAAAAAAGATTTGAAACTGAAAAAAAGATTTGAAACTGAAATAAAAAGATTTGAAACTGAAAAAAAGATCTGATACTGAAAAAAATAAAATTGAAACTGTAAAAAAGAATTTTCAGGTTCAAATTTTATTTTCAAATTAGCAAAACTTTTGGCCTTGATTTGGCTCCATAAGCCCCCATGTGGTTGGAAGTAGTATTCATACACAGAGTGGCTTTAAGGGACAGAACAATATTTTTTTATCTCTTGAAATACACTTTTGAATGTTCCTGTTTAACTGTTACTGAACACGTTCATTCTGAAAGAACCCCCAAACCCAAAAAGCAGTGTTGGAAATCTCTCGTTCCTGCTGAGGAAAGAGCTCGTATCTGTAATGTCATTTTCTGCATCGTAAACTGAAACCAGGCTTTTACCTCTAATTTAGCAATATTACAAGCAGAACAAGGTCAGACTGAAAGACTGGCCGCAGATCTATACGTGCGTTATCATATGAGCACGCCTATTCACACAGACGTGCAGCCATACTTCTCTGTCCTTGAGCTTCATGGCCAGCACCAGCTGGTTTCTGTGGTTGGCCAGAGCTTCTCTGTAGTTGCTTTTAGAGAAGAAGGCAGAGCCGAGGTTCCCATGAGCACGGCATTCACCTGACTGATCCCCTGAGGATGAAACATACAGTGTGTTCTCACTTCAGCTGTCTTTTTACCCAGCATGCACAATTTTTTGGGGCACTTTTCATACCTAAAGTCTTGGCCACATCCAGGTCCTGTTGCATGTAGGCCATGCTCTTCTCCACATTGCCTAGAGACCAGTACGCAGAGCTCAGCGCGGAGAAGACGGACCCGCGAAGCTTTAGCGAACACGTGCCGATCTTCAACCCCGCCTCCAGCACTACGACAGAGGCGCCATGGAAACCGTGGGTCAGCAGCTCCTGGCCGATGACTGACACGACCACGAATGGACTCTTGTCCAGCTTCATCTTCTGCAGCTGCTGGTAAGTGGGCTCAAGTGAGCCTGAGGAAGTGAGACAAATAACTGTAAGAAAAGAAACCTGGTACCATTTAACATGTTTCAAAAACAAAATGCAGAATATGATTCAGAGTTTGGGGTTGCTTCTTATCATGCTTGTTAACTGGTTCTGAAGCACCGATGGAACCACTTTGGTGGGAAAAGACCAATTTGAAGACAATTTAGCGATCGTCTGCCAAGCTGAATTTTGGTGGTTTGCTTCCTGGACTATATTGTAGATTTGCTCACGATGAATGTCTTGGAGGATTTCCAGTCTGACGGTGGAGCTGTGGTGATGACAACACAGGTAGCATCAGCAGGTAACACAGGCGAACCGTCCGAGCGGACGTCATTGATGGAAACTTGCATCCAACAGTTGAGCATCTGTTGTGCAGAGGTGCTCCTACACAGTTACGTTTCCACAATTACACCATCTGCTGCTGTCCAGCACTCCTGACCCACTTCTAATAATCTCTCAGGTAGACTAAGTCTTTAGTCTACCTGTATCTATCTATCTGAAATTAATGTAGAGGAGCTGGAGTTCAGAACATGGTCCTCCAGCTACAGTCTAACAAAATAGATAGTCCTCCTGTCTCCTTTGAGTGTGACAAGCTCATCCATCCCTCCGTCCAGGGATCTCTGAGGCTCCATGATGATCCAGGGGGAAAATGGTCACATCATCCCATTTTTCACTTGCTCCACATCTTTGGCTCCTCCTCTTCAGCTCATCTGCATTTGAGGTCTTTTTCTGATCATTAACTGGTAATGTGACGTCCTAGAAAAACTCTGCCGCTCCGTTACTGTGAGGTAAGCTGTCGTTAGATGAGCGAAGCCCAATCCACAAGCTGACGTGTGGCTGACCTGAGGGAAATCTGGTGTTCATTTCAGGTCTGGGGGGGGGGGTCAGGGATGTCGAGCAGAAAGAGTTCAGAGCTGCGATCTGTAAGGATTTCAACATCTCTCATGAACTCAAAACACCTGGAACAGTGAGTCAAAGCAGAGTACTTTGGCACAAGCCTCATGTACTTGGTTCATTTTCAAACATCAGCTTGATGTTTGTAAAGTTACGTTCTTGTACCGCTGCACTGCTGACACGTTGCCTCTGCTTTTATTTACTTGGTTAAATAGAAATAAACCTATTAAACAATTTGCACAACTAAAGGTTACACGTGAGCTTAGTTTAGGAATTTTGTTTGACATACTGACAAAGATTAAATATCCACTTCTTATTTACTATTTAAACTGTAAATGTATGTGCTGTATATGATTTAAATGTCAGATCTGTCATCTAAAGTTTTATTCATCCACTTCAAGTTCAGCTGCATCAGCAGCTAAGTCAGGGTTAGCTGCTGATGGATTAGTCTGACAGAACAAACATCAATACAAAAATCGATAATAGAAATAGTCGCAAACGAAATCAACTGTTAAATATTGTCAAACAACAGAGTGAGGCGTTGCCTTCCTTCGTTATTCTGCTGAGAGCTGTATATGCGCATTAGCGTTCACTGTCATCTTCCTCCCTTTCTATCTCTGCTGAGAGTTGCAGATGCCCAATAGATTACAGCGCCAGGTAAACATTGTTAGTTGCAGCCCTACAGGTAACTGGAAATGACACGTCTCCCAAAACCGCCATCTGTTTCTGAGTTGAAATTCTGATCGTCTGAAACTTTGTGATCACAGAAAGGACACATGAGATAGAAGGAAGGGAGAATCCAGACTAGTATCAACAAAAGACATCCAAAAAGGCTTCAGTGGAGCAGGGACACCAGTGACGGTCTCTGGTTTCACAGGTTTGATTAAGGGTTTTGAGCAGTCTTGCAGCTGCCTTGGCTGCTTTGAAGAGTGTCTGTTGGATGCTCCTTTAAGAGCGATCTCACAAAGCCCAGCGCTACCTCACTGTGACATCAGGAGCAAACCAACCACAATTATCTGGTGGTTATCTTTCTTTTCTGTGTACTTGGAGGGCGTTGGAACAACAGATCCAAAGAAGATGTTTTGACATCTGAAGCATTCAGGTGTGCATGTTAACACAATGCCATGAGGGAAAGACATCACATCACTAACAATCTGGAAATACAAACTATAATAATTACACAATCTTCCCAGGAGGGGTTTCAGGAAAGTTTCAGGAAAAAAAGCAAGACACACAAACAAACCACAACATTTCTGGATCAGAAAAGCTCATAGTCCTCTGGAGACCCACCCATCCCCTTCCACGTTGACCCTGCAGCTCCCGGGTTCTGTGAAGCGTACCGGCCTTCACCAGAACGTTGCAACTCCCAACAACACCGGGGGCTTCTTGACTTTGATGATTACAGGAGATCATGTTTGACGATGGCGGCCCTGGGTGGCAGAGCGACCTCCTGCCACGCATCCGACCGCCCAGGACTCGGTTACAAGCTGAGCCAGACTGTCGAGTGAGCGGCGTCTCCTTCTTCATGTTTTTAACGTCTGCTGATCTAAAAAGGGATACGCGGGGGCTCTGATGGTCCATTAACATGGTCCATTAGTGATTTTTATGCTTAAAATTGAGCGAAATAAAGATTAACTAACTAACAACGCTGGCCTTGAGCTCAGGACACCCCCCCACACGCTCCACCTCACAAGGAATAATTGTGAAACTCAGTTTGTGCATAAACAGTTGCTTTAGATCGCCCCGTTGAAGGTAAGGCCCAGGAAGCCGAGCTCCCAGTCTGCACCGCTGAAGGGTAAAAACATAATCCAGTTCTGATTGTCTGAGCTCTTCCTTCATCTTCTTATGCTGTTGATACCTGCAAATAAAAGTGCCGCTGGGTGGATCAATGACACACTGGAGTCTACCTCGTAAATATTTAATCATAAAACGCCTCGAGAAGGTTTTTCACGCCAATAATCAGGGTAGTAAAACTGGTAGAGATGCTCCATCTGTCCTCAGCTGTTACAGGGAAGTTCTTTTGTTTGGAAGTGCGGGAATTAAACTTCATCCCTAAACACATCCAGCAGGATCTCTCAAATATTAGGCAGAACTTACTTATAGCCATCTACAGACACTCAACAGACCAAATATTTGGAAGCTTGAGCTGCAGCCAATGAGATCAAGACATGTGATGATGTCACTGTGAAGTCAGCCAGGGCCGTGTATCGTAGTTCAGAGTAAATGATTCTGGATCTTGAATTCTCCTGTAAAAACTCACAAAGGACAAAGAACCCTAATGTTTTCCACTCGGGGATGGAGTTATGTGCCTCTTGGTTTCCAGAAGCTAACAGCTGGCGCTCGTTCTTCCTCCTGACATCATGCAGGTTTTGACATATGCTGAGCTACAAGTTATTTCTCTCGCATGAATTGAACTTATGACACTATGGTAACTTAATCCGACTTGATGTACAGCTTTTTGGACAGAATTACGTCTCTGAACTTTACATCGCGTAAACTCCTCTCATAGATTATCGTTCCTCTGGGAACGTTTGGGGATGAAACACTGCTGCTTTTGAGCCGAACACGCGTCTCCATTTCTCTTCTGTTGAATCAAACATGTTTGATTTATTCTCTACATCCTACTTTTCTTGATGTCACCGGTTCTTGGATTGGTGTGAATAATCACAGGAAGCCTTTTACTTTTAACCCTGTGCTTCAAGAGGAACTTTTTCCCCTTTTTTTCCGTTTCCTAGGCCCTCTCCAACAGAGTTGGTGTTTGCGCGTTAGAGCGCCTCTGTCGTTGCAGAAAAGTGCAGGACACCGTACCTCTGAGCGGTGACTTCATGGCAGCCTCCACCATGCCGACCAGCAGCTGGAGGCTCTTGGGGTCTTGTGCGAGGCCGGAGGCGAATGCCGCCAGGGCATCGGCATGGCGACCCAGGTACTGCAGGGCAACCCCCTGACGAAAGTAAGCCTGCAGAGGAAGGAAAAACAATTGTCATCAGTTTGTTAAAACTTTTAACCAGCCTTCGGATTCCTTCTCCAATAACTGTAAAGGGAGCGTTAAAAACATGCTTTTATAGTGTTTTTAAAGCACACAAATTACAACAAGTACGTACAGTATGGAGCCAAATCAAGGCCAAAAGTTTTTCAAATTTGAAAATAAAATTTGAACCTGAAAATTCTTTTTTACAGTTTCAATTTTATTTTTTTCAGTATCAGATCTTTTTTTCAGTTTCAAATCTTTTTTTTTCAGTTTCACGTCTTTTTTTTCAGTTTCACTTCTTTTTTTTTCAGGTTCAAATTTTTTTTCAGGTTCAGACTTTTGGCCCCGATCTGGCGTGGGGGGCGTGGCATCAACTGAGAGGGGCGTGGCATCATGAGTGACAGCAGAACAGAGAAGGCGGGGGACGTTCCTCAGTCATGTTGCCTTCAGGAAACGTAGGTTGCAGAAGTTATCAGTAGAAGTATGATTCAACACTATATACACCATATTCACGTGATTGGCAGTGGAAAAAACTGATATTAGTGACACATTTCTGTTTAAAAAGCTGTTTTAGACCGTACTTGGCACCAATCGCAGTATAAAAGCAATAAACTATGCCAGACTGTACAGTTCAACAGCCACACCTTAAAGTTTGACATTTCCCACTTCTACATACTACCAAGTACGGTCTAAAACAGCTTTTTAAACAGAAATGTGTCACTAATATCAGTTTTTTCCACTGCCAATCACGTGAATATGGTGTATATACAGTGTTGAATCATACTTCTACTGATAACTTCTGCAACCTACGTTTCCTGAAGGCAACATGACTGAGGAACGTCCCCCGCCTTCTCTGTTCTGCTGTCACTCATGATGCCACGCCCCTCTCAGTTGATGCCACGCCCCCCACGCCAGATCGGGGCCAAAAGTCTGAACCTGAAAAAAAAATTTGAACCTGAAAAAAAAAGAAGTGAAACTGAAAAAAAAAGACGTGAAACTGAAAAAAAAAGATTTGAAACTGAAAAAAAGATTTGAAACTGAAATAAAAAGATTTGAAACTGAAAAAAAGATCTGATACTGAAAAAAATAAAATTGAAACTGTAAAAAAGAATTTTCAGGTTCAAATTTTATTTTCAAATTAGCAAAACTTTTGGCCTTGATTTGGCTCCATAGTACAGCAGCATCAGAATCAGAATCAGAAAAAGCTTTATTGCCAGGTCAGACATAAATCAGACGAGAGAACTTGACTCCGGTTTACACCGATGGCACCATTAATACGGACGCCATACGGAAGAATTGAGGAAAGGTGACCATTTAACTACCATTTAATTAACAACATTCAAACTCGTTACAGCAGGATACTTCATAGCCTCCAGACGGTTATTTCCTCTGAAACCAAAAACTCAAGCCAAAAGAAACAGCACATCAGAAAAAAGAAAGGATTTTTAGCATCAATATCGGAAGGACACTGACATTTTATCATTTTATTCCAGGAACTATTCGTTCAGTTAAAAAATAAACTTTTTTTATTTTCACAACAAAATGTCCTAAAGTTCACATGGACTTGGACCAACACATGTTCCAAGTGGGAAGCTGCAGAGCACTTCCTCTCGACATGTACTGTCTCTCTCCCGGAAGACTGGACTTTTGTCCCCGTATGTAAGGGAGAGTCCAACTACCTGACGTATTCAGCCACTTGTATTCATGATCACATCCATTCAGTCGCTGCCCAGTGCTCGTGACCGTAGATGAGGGCAGGAATGAACATCTACCAGCAAATGCAGAAGCTCTCCTTTCGGCTTAACTATTTCAAACGGCTGTTTGTTCTGAACAGAGCTGTAAAAACATGACGTAAAGAAGAAGCCGTCTCTCTGTACCTCTGGTATTTTGACCAAAACATATCACAGATATTTCTTTAAGACCTCACGAAATTGTCACAACCATTCCAACTTCATTCAGTGAGTTTCAAACTCACAAGGACAATCAAAGACACTTCTGACCTCCCTGTAACATCGTCCGTCTTCCCATTAACCCCTTCCTCTATCATCTTGCCCTCCCCTTTTCCCATTTAACGTAATCCGTTCTGACAGCAAGTGGATGAAGACAAAAAAGAAGGGAATGAGATTACGCATTGGGCCGGACCGCGCCTGCCACTTTCTGCTGCTGCACCGCCTTTGTCCCATCCTCGTCTTCAGACAGATTCATTCAAACTAATTGAGTCCGGGGTTGCGTCTGACCAAACATGGGACGTTCTCGGTGTGTTCGTGTCACCGTTGAATGTCAACAGGCCACTGGGTCACTCAAAGTAGGATAAATGGTTGCTAATTACAGCTGCAGCCACACGCCTGAAAACATTCATCACACACACCGGAGACACTAAAACATGGTTAATCCTAAAGCTTTTTACTAAAACCAAAGGTCAAAAACAGAAAAGGGACCAATGGGTTCAGTTCTCAGAGAAACGCCTGGTTTAAGCATCTTAAACGTTATGCTTGAGCTTGTTTCTAAGAGGAAAACCGGAATATTTATCGAGCATTGTTGCAAAACTAGTGATATCACAAGCAGATCTGCAGAGAACTCTAGCTCCAGCTCACTGTTGTAAACCTGCACGACTTGGAAATATGTCAAATAGGTAAATATGACCCATTGAAATTAAACAGTTATGTGTCAGAAAGGGGGAAAATAATTCATAACAGCTGATTACAGGCATTCATTCAAGTTACTTTACTTTAGAAGACAGAAGTTTATGGTTGGAGGATTCAAAATCAGAGAATCGTGTTACCTGGAGGCCAATCATTTGTAGTAATTATGGAGGTTGTTTGTGATTTTAATCTTTTTATATTCTTTTTATATTCTGTCAAACACAAAGTCTGATCTGACAACACAAAGCCTTCAGAATACAATGAAAGCACCGGTTACATGTGCTGTTCAGCTTCCTGTTACCATGGTAACCTAAGCACATGTACCGGTATGCCACCTTCAGGTTTTGTCACCTGTGATGTGATGTGTTGTCACTGAAGTCCAGCTGCAGAGTCTGATCAGATGCTTGTTTCTACTACAGTCTGAAGTCCTGCAGAGGCTAGTTTTACAAACCCAAGGAACCATCCAGATGTCCCCTGTCCTGGTGGTTGAAACCCAAGCAGAGAAGTGCTTATAACACATCCACAGACTGAGTTCAGGGTTTGTTCTAGCTATTTAAACCTGGTAGTGGACCACGAGGGTATGAATCCAGCACTGTGGTTCCTCTACTGGGCACTAGGAGATTAATCCAGCTGGAACTGGGCCAGGTGGAACTGTAGAGTTGTAGGCGATGCATTTCTTTTTTACCAAATCAGGTAAATTTATATAGAGCAATACATTTGTCAATAATTAGGGGTGTGGACTTTTGATTGGCAGCAACCACAGCCAATAATTAGCTGTCACCACTTTTACTACTTAATGATTAGTACTGTATTAATTTCTGAGTTGTGAATAAAGATCTAATGGAGCATAATCATTCATATAATAAAGAGAATAAGCTTTGTTTCGCTTGTGCTAACCAAACGTGGCGGTCATTTCTGATTTTCCCATCAAAACCACGTTTGAAAGAGAAGGTCCTGCAGCAAATGTTTGCTGGCAGCTCTGCAGTTTCTCTGCTGTGGATCAGCTGAAGTTAAGGCAGCTAAGCTCAAATAGCTAACTGTGATTGACATAAAGTGGGCGTGATCCAGTAAGCTTCCCAGACATGTTCTCTTCACTTGCAACATGCAGTACTAGGAAAAAGAGGCATCAAAAGCAGTATTCAGAAAACGTGTAGGTGACATCATGGAGGGTTTGTCCAACTCTTCTTATCCAGTCTGTGGTCACAATGCGTCCTGGGCCACGCTGAAGGGCATCCATCATAACATAATCTTCTTAGTAGACAAAAGGACATACAACAGAAAAAGTGGAGCCATAACAACTAACAGCACACCACAAATTAGTTCTGCTTTTAAAGTTCGACAAACAGGAAAGGTGTTCTTTTTCTTCTGTTTTTTCAGCCTCATGTCAAAAACGTGCGGCGCACAAAAAACGTACGCCACTTCCTACGCTCACGGTCGGATGTCACAAAGAATCACAAACAATCAACCACATGATCTGAAAATACAACTAAAGGCAGGAGCTCAACGATGGAACCCACAAATCCTGATGGCAGCTTTGGCTCCGTTAGAGGAACCTGCTGATGCATCAGATCACACTAATCTGCTGGTCCAGGACTAAGACTGGCCCATCAGCTGGTTTAGGTACCAAGAGGATCCTCCTGGATCTCTGCCCTGAGCTGGACCAGCTGCTCCGGTTCAGACCAACATGATGCTTCAGCTGGAGCTGCTACAGGTCGGACATCTCTGTCACCATGACGACCGTATGGGACGAATACTGGAGATTAAAGCCAGATCCTAAAAGTTGAATCACATCAGTTCGTACCTGGTTGGTACGAACTGATGTGATTCAGCAATGATGAATAAAGTTTTTATTGAATGTTTAGGCAACTTTCAGAGTCTGATATCGAGTCAGCTGCAGGTGCTGCAGGACTCCAGAAAGCGTTTCTCCGGTTATGGAGGCCGGGACCGAGACCGGTTTCTCCTCCTGCGGATGCAACACTGAGTTAAAGCAACTTTGCTCTTTATTTCTCACGTTTGCACCTCGATAATCACGTTGGCACAAGTTGTCTTTCTGCAGCGGAGGAATCAGATCGTGATGCTTCATGTTTTAAATATAAATGTATATTGTTCACATTGTTATACTTATGAGAGAGGTGATCGCGGACATCCACAATGTGTAGGACTTAATAAACGTGTACATTGGTCTTAATCCGTCAGTATATAATATGTGCAACAATAAAGCTGAACGAGGAGCCGTTTTTCATCCACCAACATAAATTCTGAGGTCGGTTCTTAAAATACAAACAAGAAAATCAGGGTGTAATGATGCACTAACGCTGATCATAAACATTCACAAACCCGTACAATCATAATAAAACCACAACTCTTCACGGAACACAACAAAAAGCAAAGAACAACAATAATGCAATGCAGCTTAAATCAGAAGAAATGCCCCGTGTGAATGTGTTTGAATGTGTATGAATGTTGGTGGTGGTCGGAGGGGCCGTTTGGCGCGATATGGCAGCCACGCTTCTGTCAGTCTGCCCCAGGGCAGCTGTGGCTACAAAACGTAGCTTACCACCACCAGTGAGGATGTGTATGAATGAATAATGATCTCTGTAAAGCGCTCTGGGTGCCTTGAAGGGCGCGATATAAATAAAAGTCATTATTATTAAATAAATTATTTATTCCAGCTCACAGCCAAAGTTTTTTTTTATTTGTTTTACCTGTTTTTGCACATTTCTTGTTAGGATGAGCGGTTTTTAATGGATAATTATCTTCATTATCATATTCAAACGTATGTATTTGAGGGAGGAGACAGGGCGGAGTGTTGTGCTCCCCCATGTGCGCTCAAATCCATGCTGATTGGTATGTACAGAGCAACCTGCGTGGATTTCAGCGTACACACAGTTTTGTACATCTGAATTTTTGAGTATGTGTAAATTCCACGCACGGTTTCACGTTGAAATCCACGCACTCTTAGTACATGAGGCCCCTGGTGGAGTTTAGTGCACTGCCGCCTTCTGAAGGTAAAAAACAACAACGCATTTGGTCTTAGCAAAGGTGAGATGAGATGAGATCGCAGGTTGTCCGTGGAGACGCATGTTTATACCCAAGTCTGAATGGGTGCTGTCCACTTTTAACCAGATTACACTGGCATGATATTGATAGCATGTGTACATGGGGCCTGCTGTGCATCCTTGAATTTCTTGCCACAAAAAAAAACAAAAAACTGAAAAAACAATCTTGCACAATGGAGAAGATTAAAAAAAATATTATTTGATTGGAAGATTGTTAATTGCAATTGCTTTGTGAAGCATGTCTACCAGAGGCTCCTGAACTGCTGAAGAACTTAACTAGAGATGTTCTTCAATGCCAACAAAGACATTAGCCACAATGCCAAAACAATTAAAAACACCTCAATTAAATGAGGGACTACAAATATCAAAGGCTCAGAAAGCTTCATACTCACTACTTTCAAACAAGAATTATGCAGCGAGGGAATCATTGCAAAGTAATTTTGAATATACTGGCTGAAAAAGTCAGAAAGTAGGACAACCGCTTTGTTTCAGCTCCCGGCATCGATGCCAAGCGTCCAAATTGAGGAGGGAGAGACAGCCACCTGCCCTCTGACCCTCATCCAGGCTGGAGAGGAGAACAGCAGGGCCAGACTGGGATGAGGAGGCGGGCCCATAGCCACGGTGACATATGGCCGTCCCACCTGTCTGCCTACCTCTGCTTAGTACTCCCCCCTCAAACCTGTCACCCACATGCAGATTTGTCTGCAGCACTGAGGTGCAGTATGTCACATTTGAACAATTATATCTATCCTGAAGCTCCTGGGAAGATAATTTCAGTCAGGAGAAGATGATTACATCAGAAGAGGAAGGTTATGATCACCCAACGGTGGGAATTATCTCTGCACGCGTCTGAGTAGCAAGCGTGCAGCACAATAGGTGAGGAACAGGTGTGTGTCTGAGACATTTATCCTGTCAGGGGTTGTAAACGTGCCAGAGACAGACGTGGAGTGACAGCAGGAAGAGCCCCCCGCCCTTTTGCTTTACTGGCAACTCTGCTTGCAAAACAGACGCAGAACACAAACACACGCCGCTGACACCTCTCAAACACTCAAACACGCCCTCTCTGCAGTGCTGCAGAGCATCTCTAACAGCCCCGTCAGGTTCCAGACGGCCCAGCTGCTCAGGTCTGCAGGTTTAACAGCGATTCCCAGTTGAGCTCTTGGACAAGTCGTCCAACACAGGCTGACAGCTCCGTGCCGGTTAAAGTGAATAGATCAATAAAAAGTACAAGACTTCAGTTAGTGCCTCCTCTTTTTGTCTAAAAACATAATCAATAAATGACCAAATCAAACTCCATCTTAGTATTAAACAATTTATGCCATTAAACTTTTTTTTCACTGTACGGAGTTCTGTTTAAATAAAGAAATAAATAGACATAAAAACAAGTGTGGGGAATACTAAGTACCCCCTTCCTGCTTCAATAGGGTACGCTGCAGCCGGGTGATCATCAGTTCATAAACTCATACCGGAAACAAATACGTCAAGTTATTACACTTAAAGGAGGATCTACATGATGCTGCATCGTGGGGTACACAGTACTGCCCACATGATTTGGTTCCTTTTTGCTTCATTTCTGTTAAATAAATAAAAGCAACGTTTCAAAAAGTAGTTCTTGCTGTCGAGCCTCATGGTTTGTCAAACAGCGATGTAAATGAGGTGGCTCGCTGAGTTAATTAGGTTTTACGTGAATGTGCTGCTCCCGTCAGCTTCGCGGAGCTTTTTAACTCCGTTTGACTCCTGTTGCACTCACGTTGTCGTTTCCATCTGCAGCAGGCAGCTGCTTTCAAGAAAATAAAAAGCGCACACGACCAGCTGAGCAGATAAACACGGTTAGACAACAGCTGGAGAACTCAGGGGGGCATCTACCAGCTAAAGAGCACATCTATCCCAACATCCTCGTCTCAAGTGTCGCTACAGAAAAACGAGGCCCCAGTGCATCCAGGTAGAAATAGTCATATTAACAAGACCCGTTCAGACTTGTTTACTGAGAACAAAACGGATCACGTCTCATCCGCAGGTGAAGCTGCAGCTGTAAGATTACAAACCTCTGAGGTCCATTGTCCAGTCTGGGGAAATGTTCAAAGTTTTTTTATTACGTTTTCCAAAGGAGACAATGTTGGTTTGTATAATATAGATTATTGACAATAAAAACTGAATCAAAAGTCACCAGTTAAAGATGTCAATCACTGATGAATCTTGTTAAAAATATCAAACTCGTGGTTCCCGGCTCCTTCAGTCGATCAACGCAAGAGGAGGTGTTGACCACAACCACAATTATGCGTAAATGTGTGGCTTTTAAAAATTATACCTGATGAATTACAGAGCAACTTTTACAAACCGGCAAAAAACTGTTAAATAAAAATAATCAGCATCTGACTTCTTGACTGAGAAATTTATCACCATACAACGTTGGTCTGAGTTTATAGATTTAAAGTCATTAGTTGAGACGTCTGGATCGGAGTCGGGAACCAACGTGCTGACGACCCGTTGGAGAAGGAACAGAAACACAGAAGCGTCTGAGAGGTGCAGCCATGGAGGTGTCGGACGCAGCGAAGGATGCTCACCAGACGAACAGATGTTTCAATTACCGCTCATAAGTCACATTAATCGAGGACAGATGGCGGCACAAGTGGCAGTGAGGGGGCGGGGCCGGGCGAGAGGGGCTCACATAAACCAGACATGATGGAGATTGATGAGTTTGGAAATCAGTGAATCTGCCTCAAAACAAACACGCCAAACCTTCAGAGCTTTTTTTATCTGAAAATTAGATTTAACCTCTGCTTTTGTTGTCGCTTCAGTTTAGAGGATAAAACAGATGGAGGAAGGATGCAGACGGAGTATGGAGCTGACAAACACAGCACATGATCCGAACGTGAAGGTCGGTGTTGGCAAAGGCTGCAGAGGAGAAAAGAAGCATGAAGAATGGTCCTTCATTTGTCTGGTGCATAAGTCCAGCTCTGATCCGGTTTGAACCAACATTAGCGCTGCTGAACTTCTGACCCCTCGCTCTAAAATCTCAACAACCACATATAAACTCACCTAAACTCTAATTATAAGGAATAAGAGGCTCCGTTAACATCCCACTGGCTGCTGAAACAGTTCAAGTCCTGGTTGTCTCCAGGATCAGACTTCACGATGGATGCTGCCTCAGAAACCTGGATTAGTGCCTGTTTCTTCTTCACTAACTTTCATCTGCGTTGAACAAATGCAGACATTCCAACTTCCGGATCGAAGGCAACACGGATGTAAGAGAAGATGCAGTTCCTCGGGTGACCACTGGGATGTGACTTCACACTTGAGTCCATCTCCTCCGATCTCTCCAGCAACTGGCTACATCCATCATTTATACCCGTCTCCTCCTCCTTCGCCCTGCTGCAGAGGAAAGCGCTGCGCCCGCTAGAGGGCGCGCATCTGAGCTGTATGTTACTTTGCTACGGAAACAAGAGGGGTCAGAGAGCCGATAACTGAGAATAAAACAACGTGACAATTGGAGGTAAATACGTTAAATAGATGTCAAACCTCGTACAACTGTTTCACATCTAGTCTTTGTCAAGCGGTCGGTAAAACATTTACTTAAAGCGTGAGGCTGCGCTCTGTGATGGACATTCTGCAAACACGCCCTCTGGCTCTGATTGGTGCAGAGGTGGTCAGAGTACTCGACCCCAGTACTTGAGTAAAAGTACAAATATTACTGGTCAAAATTTACTCCGTTACAAGTAAAAGTAGCTCAGTCAAAATATTACTTGAGTAAGAGTAGAAAAGTACTTGCTTTTAAAGGTACTTAAGTATCCAAAAGTAAATGCTTTTAAATTTACTTTAAGTAAAAGTAAGACTAAGAGTAAGAGTAAATTACTTATTTTCCACATCAGTAAATTACTATATTTTTTCAAAATTAATTTAAGGATCTTTTAACTCTTGTTTCTGAGAATTAACTCTTTGAAACCAGCTGCACTGATGTGCTGCTTTTAGAACCACAATGTTATATAAAACCTGCAGTCTTGATTTGTTGCGGCTCTGTCTTGACAAACGCAGGCTACTTTGGCGGTATCGTTTTGAGGAGGCTTGGCGTATTTCCGCTTTACGTACATCCCAGTGGAGAGCGTGCACTGTGATAGGTCTCCTCCTTTGACAAAAACAGCTTGTGTCCAATAGGATTTTAGGGAAGAAGAAAAAAGAGCAGACCTGAAAGTAACGAGTACTTTTCAGCCTTCCTAGAAATTTACTCGAGTAAAAGTAAAAATATTTGTCTTGGAAATGTATTCAAGTAAGAGTAATAAGTACCAAAGAAATCTAATACTCAAGTAAAGTACAAATCCTCTGGATATGTACTTAAGTACAGTACTCAAGTAAATTTACTCCGTTACTGTCCACCACTGGATTGGTGGACCTGCAAGTGGCAGCAGAGGAATGGATTTGTTTCAGAGTAGTTTATCTATTTATTATCAAAATCTGACAAAAACACACCAACCAACTGCAACTTTCAACTGGAAATAAACATTTACAGTCATGAATAAGTGTGTTGCTTGGATGTGAGGCAACAGCCTTAATAAAGACTGGAAAGTTCAACAGGTGCATCAGTAACAAAGATACAAACAGAGAAAAAAAAGTACAGCATCATGAATTAAAAGAAAGGATCTTTTTTTAATGACTGAAACCAGCAGGCTGGCCCTGCTCCGCTCACACCCCACATCTCCCGCGGCGGCTGACGTAATGACCCGCCGAGTGAGTCGTGGAGCTTGAAGAGTGAGATCATTATTTAAGAGGACGAGAGGGTCCAAAGGAGTCATTAAAAACACAGAATCTGCATTATGGATGCCTCCTTCTAGATTTAATGCTTTACAGCAACCTGGAAACACATCAACCGGTACAGATAAGAAACAAAGAGCTGCTGAAGTCATTCGAACCTGTGAGGGTGAGTCAACACGGAGAGATGCTGCTGCTCTACATCAACACGGAGAGGCCTTTTTTTTGACTGATTTCAGGAAGAATCTAGATTATTTACGGGTCTGTTATTTGATTTTTGCTTGTAGTTATCTTGGTTTCCGACAGATCAGTCATCTTAGCGACCTACAATAGTACAGTAGAAGCTTGTCAAGTCTCATTCTGGAAGGATCGTGCAGTATTTACTGGGGCCGCAGAGATAAGTCAACATTCATCAGTGCAGAAGTTGCTGTTTTCTAGTTAATAGTTGGATGGAAACTTGGCAGCAGGTAACATCACACAGTGATAAACATCAAGTCCAGCTGGAACAAGGGTTAGGGTCTGACAGCCAACCGCAGTTATTGTCTAAAACAATTTTCACATTCAAGGATTTCAAACCCTGCATATCGATTGGATGGTAGAGCTAATGTCCTTGATTGAATGTTGTTATTTAATGTAAAATCCACCCGTCAAGCACAGACAAGCCAATGGCTGGAGTATCAGTTCCACAGGGACCACTACTCGGACATCTGTTCTTCAAGTGTGAGGTGATTAAGGAAATTATTAACTGGATTGTTTCATTATAGGGGCATAAAAAGTAACAGAGAATAACAGTGACATCATTAATCTCACTTATCTTACTTCTTCAACCATCTACCAACATTTCATAACTGGACAGGTTTGTTTGAGAGACGAAACATGTTCCAGCTGCCAAAAAAAAAAAACACACCACCCTCCGGAAAGGAAAAGCTGAAAAAAAGTTGTCCCTGAAAAACCACATAAAGTCTCTCTAGAAACCGGTACCACGCTCATATTGCCTATGTGGACTAGAGAAGATGAAAGGATTTGTACAACGTCCCCAAACACATGAGCACCGGCCACCGCCTGTATATTGGTGCATGAATATTAATCACAGTCTCACTGAGACGCCGACTCATATCCAATAATTGACTTGGAGCCACCATAACCACCGTTTCCCTTGGGACCAATAAAGATGTGACACAGCCAGCTGTAGGTCCCCTCCACATGGCCCTGCAGAACTAGAATGGCCTGACGAGTTTGTGCACTTTAATATGTGTTTGACTTGTGGGGGAGGGAGGCGCAAAGCTTTGAATTATATTTACGAAAACATAAAAAGCTTGTTCAGGTGCAGCGTTTCTATTCTGTGTTTATGTGTTTTAGTTTGTACCAAAACACTCAGGGGTCATCAGAGTCAGCGTGTGTCGGGGGGGGCCACTGAATTTATCTGGAGCCGGCAGATTGGATGTCGCCGTCGGTTTGATGTAAACAACCTGGGTGCAAAGTTGACTCCCGCCTTCATTAACAACGGCGGACGGGAAATGTTTCGGCTGAGCTGGAAGTGGTTCAGCCGCTTCAGGTCTCAGGTTTTACAGAGATGCCACATGCAAAAGTTGGTACCTCCTTTTTACCTTGCCATTGTTTGTTTTGTTTTAACAAAAATGAAGCCAAAGAAAAATGCGTGGGCACACTAAGCACCCCCTAAATCTTATAAGATTTAAGAGGGCCAGTAATTATCAGCCCTTAAACTCTACAAAAGCAGATGTTTTGGTAGTTTGCATGTCTGGGGTTCAGACACATTCAGATATGTGTTAACACAATGTCAAGAGGGAAAGACATCAGCAATGATTGTACAGCAACTGCTCCTGTCCACCAACCTTTGAAGGCATTAAAGATCATTTTAAAATAATGTTGAGTTCAACGTTCTACATTGATAAAGATAACTCCCAAGTGGACTCGTTCAAGGCCCAGTTGACAAACCTCCCAGAAAGTGGATAACCCAGAGAGTTCACTCAATGGTCAAAAAAATTCCACCTTCCACAGAAACTCTGCTCAGAGGAACCCCAAAGGCCGCCCAAGGGCAATATCTCAGACTCTACGGGCCTCATCAAAGCATGTTGAATGCTTGACTTTATGACAGTTGACTGAACAGGGCCTGAATATGGTTTATTCCCAATGTAAGGGTTTGACACTTCCCCCCAGTTTGTGACTTTCAGTTTCTGTCTTGCCCCGCCTGTGTCCCATCTGCCCTGATTGTGTCTGCACCTGTGTCTCGTCATGTCTCGTTATCCCCTCAGTATATCTTGTCTTGTCATTCCTTTGTTCCCTGTCGGTCCATACTGGTTCTCCCTCCATGTCTCCTCGTCGTTTTTTCCTGTTCCTGGTTTTTGGTTAATCCTGCTCTGCAGCGCTTTGTTTTTGCCTTTTTGGATTAAAACCCTTGTTTTTTGAGAACTCCTGCCTCCAGCCTCCCTCTGTCTCCTGCACTTGGGTCCTAGCAAACCAAACCCCAACACCCAAGTTTGTTGACAGGAGAACGCTTCTTCCTCGTGTGAAACAGACTTGTCGTCAACATTATCTCCAATTCTATAATAGTGACCACCTGTTTGGAAACTTTTTCCCAAGATACTCAACAGCCTTCGGTTCATCTGTGATCAAGGGGGAGGGGCTTCCAAACAACGAATGTATTTGTTAGAGAATTAAGATATTATACTCCCAGTGTTGCTATCTGTGCCTCACATCCTCTGGTGGGTTGGCCAAATATGTGGTGGCAAAGACATCCAACTATTTGTTTACAGATAAATAATCACGAGAACAAACCGGAGAGTATGAATTACAAATTAATGTCAAGGTCAGAGAATCAAAGCCGTCCATTGGAGAGGCTGCTGCTCAGAGTGTCAACGTGCTCCATCATCCCTTTGAAATGTGATGTCTGGAAGTTGGCATGAAGGTGCAGCTGACGCATTCTTCCTGCTTAAAGAGCTCCAACTCTCCTCACAGCAGCTGCTCCAACACCTGATCCCTGACCTTCAACCCATCCGGCTTCTAGGAAGCACATTCCCCACCTTCATCAGACAAACACGTGCACCACAAGAAGTGCTTCCCACATTTCAGGTCGTGTAAGAGGACCAGAGGGGGTCGCGGAGTCGGTCTGAATTAAACGAGGCGATCTCACCATCACACAAACACGTACTCCACGTTAACTCCGACACACACCGAAAGAGACCAAAAGAAATTGCCTCTCTCTTCTCTCTGCTCTCTGAACCCAAAGTCATTCCCTTGATGTGTGAAAACACTATCAGACACCATCTCTACCTCCCTCAGCACAAAACACATGAAAACAGTGGTGCTTCAGAGGAAAAATATGCATGGAGGGGAAGTTGGGAGGACACGCGGCCTTCTGATCCTGTTAACTGCAGCGCAGCGGAGGGCTGCATCTCTTTCACTGGGTAATTAGGCTGTCACTCAAGCAGCTGCTGCTGCTTGAGCTCCCGCAGTGGAAGGAGCGACACTTTGATTGCCTCTGTGATCTCTGACCCAGACGGAGTAAGTATACCTGCCTGGAAAGAGTTTGAGGTCAGTTTGAAGATCTGGCTGCGTCTCTGCATATCTCCACTCACCGCTCTGTGCAGACGTTTCAACACATCACGCCAGGCAATCCAGTCTAAGTCCATTAGTCCCGCTGACTTCTGCTTGTCCATGTTTGTGTTGTGGGTGTAAACTGTAAAAGAGCAACTGCAAAAAACCCTCTGCGACATCATCCACAGGTTTGTGACGTACAAACAGGAACCCCTCTTATCTTGGACTAGATAGCTTTGCTCTGGCCCCAGTTGTTGCCTCCCTGGCGCCTGGTGCTGAGTTGAGCGAAGGGTAGAGGAGTCAGGAGGCGTGACTGAGTGGTTCTGGGTAACATGTTGCTCCGCTGTCTGTTTGGTTGACCTCACTGGCTTTGCCAACATCAGAAGCGCTGGATGAAGCAGCACTGGGTGCAGGAGACGGAGCGGGTGTCAGATCCATGTTTATCTGAATAAAAACGGTGGACTGGCCTCCCCTAAATCGTGCAGCACAAATCAAGACATGACCGGTCCAGCCATCCTCCGCTACTCCTGCTGTCGTGGTTGTTAACTGCAGGAACTTGTTTTTAGGTTAATGACCTTTATCATTTAAGTAGCCAGTTGGATATTACGGTTCCCTCAATATGATCCCTTCAACTTCCTTGTTTGGTCATGAATAAGGGCCAGTCCCTATACACCCCCTAGCCCTACTTTTCAGCCCTACCCCTAAATTTTGCGCGTTCCTGTGAGGGTAGTGGTGTCCCAATTCCTCTTTGCATCTAGGGGTAGTGGACTTTTCGAGGGGTAGTGTATATGAATCTACCCCTTCACAGCTAGGGATTTCAGATGCTGACTTCGCGACCGAGGGCCTGAGAAAATGTCCCATAATGCTTTACGTCATCATTTGAAGACTGAATCAAACAAAAAAACATGGCGGACATTTCTTATTTTTTAGTGAATAAAAATCAATATTTTTAGTTAGTTTCTGCATAAAAATGCGTTTTGATTACATTTCTAGCGAAAAATATATATTTTACTTTCATAATATTCACTCAGTGAATGTACATAATCACTCGTTTGCCCGTTGTTGCGAAGTCTTTTCAGATCTCGCCAGAATAAAGGCTGATATATGGTTCCGCGTTACACCAACGCAGAACCTACGGCGTAGGTTACGCGGCGTAGGGTATGCGGCGACCCCGTAGGCTTTGCATCGATTTAACGCGGAACCATAAATCAGATCCCGAGCCGGCGGCTCTAGATATCCCCCGAAAACTTTGGAGCAAATTTCTTAACAGGCGTTATTTGGATAAACTGAGCCCAGGTTGGGGATCTTAACGGTTACTTTTATGCCTGAAAAAATATTAAAACTTAATAAAGTGGAATATTAACAGCGCTACAGCAGAAATTAAAACTTGCTTTTAGCTCTCTGCTTTCTGATATGGTGTTACGTATGTGCAAACGTAACTACGCAGTCGCTTACGTACCCGAACGTAAACCACGCAGTGACGTAGCAAGTGGTGTCCCAATCCCTAGGGAAGATTACAAGGGCCCTACCCCTGTGGCTTCATTTTTAGGGCTAGTGGTAGTGAGTGAGGGCTAGTGGTAGAAAGTAGGGGGTGTATTGGGATTGGCCCTAAATCCCACCCAGGGGGACTATAAGAGTGTTGATGCTAATACGTCCTACTTCTCTTATATCCAGGGATCACTGTGTCCTTCACCAGTTTTGATTAAACTGATCATATGATGATAAAAGAGTGGGAAATGTCACGTCATTCCCTAACTTAGAGATCTTTCATCTACTCCTTCACTTTTACAAGTCCTACGCTCAACAACGAGCAGAGTCAACGCCCCTCCTCGCGTCAACCCTCGCTGTAATTAGAGCCAAATCATCCCGGAGTAGGCGGGGAAAGGTGGAGGACGGGAGGGGAGTTAGACGAAGCGCCAGCGATTCCTCCAGGGATAGCACCATACACGCTGTCCTCACTCAGTGAACCAGGGCAAGGAGAAAACAGTCCTAATGATTCCCTGCAAAGCTAATTAGAGCCGCTCTGTTTCCAATCTAACCTGATCATGCTCACAGATCGCAATGATTCACAGAGACAGAGAAGAGTGCTCAGTCATTAATCTGGCATGCCTTTGGTCATCTAACATCCAACACCCGTCTTATCTTGGACTAGATAGCTTTGCTCTGGCCCCAGTGCGCATATTGTTTCTTTGATTCTTGTTATTCATATCTATTTTTCTTGGGTAACTGATTCATTGACAGCCCGACTAAACCAGTTAAAGGATTATTGGTTTCAGATGCAGCAGATTACGCTGGGAAAAAAAAGAAAATGTGTGCAGCATTAATGCAAAAACATGTGATTAGTAGCGGTCCTTTCATCAAACCCATCCTCAACTGCAGCTCAACAGGGCACCAATCAGGATCTGGATTCATCTGTCTCTAAGAAGTCTGCTGGTCAATCTCCAGCTCCATCACTCCAGCTACCCATAGTGCCGGTCCTCTCCAGTGAACGGAGATGGCTGTGTCCAGAAGGGCATCTAATCTCAAAACACATACCCTGTAAATATGTGGAGCAACATGAGCTACTCTGGTGGTGACCCTTGCAAAGTGAAACGCCATGTCACATCCCTCGCCTCTGGGTAACCACACCCACTTTTGGGTGAAAAAGAAGAGGCGCCACCATACCTAAAAGTTGCTACGTTGCACTTTGCTTATTAAATAATTAAATTAAAAAACACAAGTACACATGCCCGATGCCTTCCAGAAGGTAACTCTGGATCCTGGCCTGGTCATCTCTTGCAACAGCTGCGTTTCCCTTTGTGGTCACATGCCACCAGCGGTGAAGCTGGTTCAGAGAGCTACGGTGAACAGCAGACGAGACCCAAGAAAATAATGATGGAAGACCAGACAGAGTAACCTTGGACAGCCATGAAACCGGTGACTAGTCGGTGGTCAGCTGTCAGCCTTCCATCGTTCTTCATTAGATCTGGATCTTAGCAACCTCAATGTCCAAAGACATCAGGACAATCGCTGTATGGACCCTGCTGATGTCGCCATGAGGAACGGAATCCCATGGAGCAAAAAAAAGATTCCAACACCCAATTTCACAACTGCGACAGGAAATTACTTTTTTATTGCAGATTATTTGTATATGCTTCACCACCGCCAAAACCCTTTCCTGCAAAAACAAACTCGTCTGAAGTTGATGAGAATATCCTCCACCAAAGACGGGCTGCCTGACTGAACCCAAGGATAACCACTGGCTTTAATAACCACAAAGACACCACACGATACAGATGTCTTGGCAGTAAATAATCTTTCACCTGCCAAATAAACAACATCCCAATATTACAACATGACAGCAATAGGAAATATAATCATAATCACATAAAACATAATCACAGTGAAACGCATTTCATTCAAAACAAATTTGTTTTTCCAAATCACTTAATATGGTTGCTCGGTTAATTCAAACGCATTTTTACATTATTTTCCTCTAATAACAGTTTGTTTCTGCTGCAGCAGATCACTCAGGTGCATTACCAAGGACATAAACATTTGGCCGCCGCCGTCACAAGGAATAATTACAAATGCAACTGGTCCAAAAGGGCAATTAATTTCCAGAGATAGTACACCTCCCCTGTCCCCTCCCCTGCCTCCACGTCTCCTATATGTTCCCAACTGCTGATTGTATTCTTTCATTAACGCTCGGGGCTCATCAGTGAGCATGCCCCACTTTACGATCAATTTGGACGAGCTGCTTCTGTATGAGCGGGGTGCTGAATTGAGATGTCACGCCCATTGTCTGACAATTACAATTCAATTTAGCCGAAGAAACGCAGTGAAATGTGATTATCGACAATAGATGGTGTTTGTGTGTGTGTGTGTGTGTGTGTGTGTGTGTGTGTGTGTGTGTGTGTGTGTGTGTGTGTGTGTCTGTGTCCGCAGAGAAAGTCTGAGCGTGCAATCGCCACGTAAAGAGATTGGGGATGTGTTCCACCTCTCACTCAGCACTTTCATATTCTGAAGTGGGTTCCAGTTCGTCCTCTTCTTCCAGGTCCTTCAGGGACTCCCCACAGTCAGTTGGTTTAGCTTTTTCAGACAGCGTGACATTTGCACCTCCCCGCTGCCTCGCTAAGCCGGGGAGTGAATGTAACACACACACACACACACACACACACACACACACACACACACACACACACACACACACACACACACACACAGCTGCAGAGTCTGATTATAGGTATTGGAAACCTGTCAGCGTCTTATGTGAGTGTGTCACATTTTCAATAGCTTTTCTTCTGAATTATTTACACCAAACCTGAGTCCTCTCCCGTGTCTCTGGTGCTCCTCTTACCGGTTATCGCGAGTCCATATCAAATATCAAATAAAAACTCACAGAAAATAAAGGGCGAAATGGCAGGATAAACCCCCATTCAGATAGGATTTATTTCTCAGAGGAGGCTTCAATCTATGAAGGCAAATTGTTTCAAGACCAATTAGCGTTCCACTTTGGCAGATTCAAGCATGCTTTAGGTAAGACAATTTCTTTGTCACTATGGGTCCTTCACTTGCAGACAAGATACCACAGACCCCGTTGTCTATCTCTGGGATTAAGAGCTCTTCATTTTCTTTTGCATATTCTCCTATCACCGAATCTGAGCTTACTGATGTTGTTAACAAAATGAAATTATCTGCTGCAGGACATGATGAATTGACATCCTCAATTCTCAGAAAATGCCTTCCGTATATCTCCAAACCACTTCTTCATATCTTAAACCTCTCTCTTAAAACGGGTGTATTTCCCAAACAATTTAAATGGGCTAAAGTCATTCCTCTCTTTAAAGCAGATGATCCCTCTTTATTTTCCAATTATAGACCGATATCCATCCTACCATGTTTTTCTAAAGTATTAGAAAGTATAGTTTATAATCGTTTGGCCACATATCTTAATAAAAACAATATTCTATATGATCACCAGTATGGGTTCAGGAAAAAACATTCCACGTCTATGGCCCTCACCCAACTTGCAGATAACATCACCAAAGCTGCCGATAGCAAGGAAATTAGTCTAGAAGTATTTGTGGATCTATCAAAGGCATTTGATACTGTCAATCATGATATTTTATTACAAAAACTTTCTCTTCTTGGTTTAAAAGGCTCAAGTTTGTTATGGTTCAAAAGCTATTTATCAAATAGAAAGCAATTTGTTTCTTGGAGTAATACTTGTTCGGATTACAGGTTGATTTCTTGTGGTGTGCCTCAAGGATCGATTCTGGGCCCGTTACTCTTTCTTATTTACATAAATGATCTATACATGGCATCATCTAAAGTATTTTTTATTTTGTTTGCTGATGACTCCTATATTTTTATATCTGGTAACAATGGACATAAACTAATATCTGAAATGAACATGGAATTGATCAAGGTTGACACCTGGTTCAAGGCCAACAAATTATCACTTAATATAAAGAAAAGTTCATACATGTTATTTTCCCCTAGAAACCAACACGCTACTAACGCCCTTCCAAATGTTCATATTTCCAATAACATTTTGGAAAGAGTTACGGTAACCAAATTTCTAGGTGTTATGATTGATGAAAATCTCACTTGGAAAAATCATATTGCACTCATCTCGAACAAGATTGCAAAAAATATTGGAGTAATCAGACGTATACGGCATCTATTACCAAGAAAAATCTGTATTCATTTATATTATACTATGATTTATCCTTATATTTCATATTGCAATGTCATTTGGGCAAGTACCTTCATGAGAAACCTCAACTGTATCTTAATCCTGCAAAAACGTTTTATCAAAATGATTAAATTCTCCAATAGACTTACTAAATCCACCCCATTGTTCCAGTCCCTAAGTATACTCCCTATTTCTGCTGTAAATGTTTTTCAGATTTGTCTTTTTGTCTATCAATCCATCCACAAGCTACTTCCAACCTGTTTTCATTCTTTATTTCAATTAAATTCCCAAATTCATCAATGTAATACTAGGTCTGCAAACAATCTCCATCCCACCTTTTTCAGGAGTACTTTTTCCCAATTTTCAGTTAAATTCAGAGGTCCTCTTGATTGGAAAACCGTACCACTCAATATTAGAGAATGCTCGAGCACAAATAATTTCAAAAAACAAATCTTTTTTGCTAACCCAGCTTAGCAAAACTTAACAACTAATTTCCAGAACTTCTCTGCACATTCTCATCAGATTCCTGTTTTTCTATTAATTTAGCTTATTCTCCTTAGTTGTCCTATGTTTTACACATGTCTGTAGATATTGTTTGTTATGGGTTTTTTTGGTTCCTCCTGCACATTTTTTTCTGTTACATTGTATTTCTTTTTTTTTGTTGTTGTTTCCTTTTTTTTCTACATACTGTTTGTCTGAATTTTTGGCGGTTGTATACTTTTTTATGTGTAAATAAACTAAACTAAACTAAGAATACCATCAGAGAGCATGTCTTCATTGAAAAAAGACACCATGGAAGCTGGATCCAGCTGTAGTTTCATTCACCAACTGGGTTCATCACATCGATAAACAGATTCTTTATCCGGTCATCTGACCGGTATTTTGTCTGAAAACTATTTTTTTCCAAGTATTTTCCAAGGATGACTTTCCAGATGGCTCTGTGTGGTAAAGCATCCAATAGTATACATCAGTTTCATGGAGTTCAAGGTTACGCACACTAAATGTCATCAAAGACTGCAAAGAAGAGGCAGGGGTTCCCGGTAGTTTTTCAGGTGCCAGAGTGTTGATGTGTGTCTCCATGGACTTGATTGTATTCCTCTGTGGTATAGAACAATCTTCTTCTTTGTCCGCCTCCTTTAATCCTGTTGGCCGTTGGCACACATCAAAAAAGGCACCATCACGTGGTCAGCGGTGGTATTTGTTCGGTGGCACTGCACCGTGAAGGGGCAAATATACTTGCAGTTTGAGCCTGCGATTGCATCCGTTCACGCTCACAACCAGCTGAGTTTTGAACGAAGCTCGTTCAAGCAGCATGCGAGGAGAGGTATCGGTGGTAAACTATTGGGGGCAGTATGCAGAGCCAATCAGAAAAGTAATAATGTATTTGTTAGTAGTATAATAAACCAGCTGGTGGAATAAAGATAAATAAACAAGACAGCAACACTGGATGAAGAGGAGATCACTGCATTGCTTTGCTTTTGATCTAAGTAACGAAAAAGGCACCATCGGAGATGGTTTGTCAGGCCGTTCAACCAGAGCCGTTGGGAGTAGGGATGTCACGATTACTTGTTTTCACTATTAACCGCGATTTTAAACGGCACGATTAATTATTCGTGAAGACTCCTAAACATCGTCACTTTCCAAAGATTACGCCGGGACCCGGAACCATAGACAGATCAGCGCAACTCGCACGGAACGAAAATAAAGTTACACAAGCGGAAGCGGAGCAGCTGAAGTGAAGTATGGATGAAGAGTTATTCCCCCCCAAAAAGCGGATAAAATCAGCTGTGTGGGATTATTATGGGTACCGCAAAAATGAGGAAGGGGTTATCGTTGACGATGGCTTTCCAGTGTGTAAACATTGCCGAAATAAATCCATTTATTTAATAAAAAATCCCCGGCCCGCGGGGACGGGCTGGGAGCGGGCTCGGACGCGAGGCTGCGCTCCGTTGCGGGCTCTGTTGGTGGATTGTACCGTAGACCACTGCTGCTTCTGTTTTACATCCATTATTAAATAAATGGATGTAATAATAAAAGAGTCTGCTAACTTAACCGCCGTCTTCAACGCTCCGTTGTTTAAAAAACGGCGCTCTTCCGTGTTTATTCTGCTTTGGTTGTTCAGTAACACCGTCCCCAGCCCCGCCCCCAGTCCCCGACGTAAGCACGTAGCTGACATTCCTGCACTTTAACCTGAACTGAAAGGACTTGAAGCAAGTCTTCTGCAGGTGGCTCCTGTCCTGCAGCCTTTCACCACTTTTTTTGTTCCAAAAGGAAATACATAGCTAGCTTGTATTTAATTTCAGATGTGGTCTTGTTTATTTTCACTGTTACAGTATTATTTATGTTTCAGAGGGCAGCTATAAGTCAAAAGCTAGCGAGATGTTTTTTCCTGTTTAAAAATTCTCTTCTCAGGTCCAAAAGAAATGTTCAGAAACATTTTTGTAATAAAGTTTACAGTTTGCATGTAGCATTTGAAACGTTATTACCCAAAAGGGAAAACCTGCTGTGGATGATTAACACAGAAGTGATTTTTGTTTAATTCCAATGGTATTATTGTCATTAATGTTGTACTTTTTGGTTACTTTTCTTTGTTGCTAATATTTGGCATGGAAAATAAATGACATTTAAAGATCTCTAAGGAGTGTTCATGTGATTTTACACATTCATAGTGTGAAATTAATTAATACATAATAATCGTGATAATCGTTAAATCGTGATTATTTCTCTGACAATAATCGTACCAAGAAAATCTGTCATCGTGACATCCCTAGTTGGGAGACTGCAGAGCTCGTTCGTTTTGAAGATGTAGGCAACTGATGATGAGAAACAGCTGCGTTATTTCCGCATGTACTCTGTTTTGTTTGACATCTTGTTGTCTCGCTAATACAGCACAAAACCACACACAGCGAGTCCGAGACCGCAGCAGAGAGCTGGCTGTCACCCTGAGCTACGTGGCGACAGGGATGAGCTATCGAGCTGTAGCAACCAGTTAGATTGGAGCATGTACTCTGTTTTGTTTGACATCTTGTTGTCTCGCTAATACAGCACAAAACCACACACAGCGAGTCCGAGACCGCAGCAGAGAGCTGGCTGTCACCCTGAGCTACGTGGCGACAGGGATGAGCTATCGAGCTGTAGCAACCAGTTAGATTGGAGCATGTACGCGCATGTCGTCAGGAGATTGATTTACCGAAATATCTGGAGCAAAGTCGTGTCGGTCGAGCGATGACTGACGAACCTCTGTATCCAGCTCAGACGTTTGATGATCGGTGGACGAAACAGCCCACTGTGTTTGCCCTGCATCTTCCGACCAGCACGGACATAACGAGCACGACTTTATCTGCACCGAGGACTGTGTTGATTTGCCGCCCGCTGTTTTTGACACGCATGTCTGTCACTGTGCAGCGGCTATGTGGATCATAAATATGAGGATAACAGCGCACTTGCTCAACCTCTCTTCAAAACAAGTTTCTGACCTCCGCGTCAAGTCACTTGTGGTCAGCTGGTGCTCTGACCTGCACCAGCGCCACTAGCGGGCAAAGCGAGCACTGTAGGTCGCGTAGGCGTTCAATGTTTTTTGGAGAACGTGCATGTGGACGCGTAGGGCTGGGCGATATATCGAGATTTTAATATATATCGATATATTTTCAAACGCGATATGGTACGAGACAATATCGTTTATTAAATTTTTTTTTATTTATTTATTTATTTTTTTTTTTATTTTTTTTTTTTACGATTTTGATATAGCTTATTTTGTGACAAATTGACTTGAACGTTTTATTTGAGATTTGCAGCACAATGTAACTTTCAGCTTTTGTTGAGTTTGGCGGCTGGACAAAAGCGGTAGTGCTTTACCAGTAATTTGGAAGGGTTCCTACAGTACCATCCACCTCAAAGTTACATAGTGCTAGTGAAGGCGATACAGACCCCTCAGACCATGACAGAGGTGTCATTAAACCTGTTGTAAATTGATGTACGATCACAATGACTCTGGAAATATTATATTAAGGTGGAAAAGTTACATTGTGCTGCTTTAATTGCACAGGGTATTTTAATTGAATTGTTATGCAGGAAAGGGATATTTGTTTTATTTTATTCAAGAAGCATTTTTATTCTATATATGCAGGCAGTTTATATTTATTTCATTTGTTTTATACATTTTGATTTTGTGCAGACCTCTGTTAATAAAGTTTCCTGTGTGACATTTGGCACGAGGCTTTGTATTAAAACGAGACTGTTTTTTTAAGGGTTTGCCTCAGAAAAAAATGAAGCTAACAGAGATGCTATGCTATAATGCTTTGGGGAATTATGGCACAAAAAAAATATCGATATATATCGAGTATCGCCATTCAGCTAGAAAATATCGAGATATGACTTTTGGTCCATATCGCCCAGCCCTATGGACGCGTGAAACAAACACAGGATACGCGTGCCGGCCATGATGCGGTCGCGTACGCGTTGTGAACAGCAAGTATATTCGCCCCTTAATAGACACTGAACCCCCACTAGTGGAAACCCACTTTAGGTGAAGAAATAATAAAGCAGGTTCAGTGACTCTGGAGACAAAACTTAAGATACACTACAGGCAACCTGAAAACCGCAAAACATCACATGAGGGGGCGGCACAGAAGGTTAGCAGACCTGGGCATTTCCGGAAGCATCTCAAAAATTGAAGAGAAGAAGAAAAGTTTACAATCAACATGGCTTTAAGTGAATCGAGGAGACATTTAGAGGGCATTTTATGTTGAATATGATCATATACTCGTAGTATTGGTGGGTTTTGTTGCAGTTGCAGAGATGAGGAACGCTCCCCTTGATTTTCTAAAAGCCACATTGATTGGTGAACTCTTCTTTTCCTAATTTTAAGGCAACTCTGAACCAGGTTCTGGTGCTGGACGGGTTCGAGACCCAGTCCGGAGCTGGCTCAACTTTGGGAAGTTTTAAGAGCTGGTTTGTTTCTCCATACACACAGAGCACATCACCACATCGTTACAACTCTTACGGCATTGTCCGGACCGGCCTTTAGTGGACTCTGAAGTTCTGAGGAGGACCAACAGGGACACAGAACATGGTGTCTTAGTATTACTAGTGTGTATTTACAAAGGCTGTCACATGTCGTGTGTCCTGACCACTAGGGGCCTGCTCCATGATGACCGAAGGCTCAGAGGCTGAACAATAAACATATTCTGAACCTCCTTCCAGCATTTTTCCTTCCAAAACAATACTTTCTTTAAAATGTCTCAGTTCTGGAGTCCTGGATTTTTTTTGGAGATGATAACACTTTTATCTTAACAGATGCAGGCGGGGGAAAAAAGTATTTTCACAGTTTTAATGATGCTTTTAAAAAAATGAAAATATGATGGACTTTCAAAGGCCTCAGTCCAAAGTGGGCAGTTTTCCACCCTCGCTATGATTTTCACTTAATAAGAAATTCTGATGAGTCCCTTTCTTCAAAGCTTTGTAATTAGAGTGGAAAAAAAAAAAGAAAATCACACCAGTGGGTCCAACGATCCCGCAAAGTGATTAGAAAACAATCAGCAGCCTGAAGATACACAATGACAACTTTTTTGGAGTTTTTTGGAGTTGTAAAATCAAACAGATTCCTCCACAAACCTGTGTTCAAAGGCGTGTAGATGGAGGACCATAACCTCCTAAACTGAGTGATTACAGTCTAGTGAAGCAGATTCAGCTAAAACGTGGTGTTTCAGGAGCTCCACTGACAGCTGAAGCAAGTATGACACTATTAGGAGGTTCAGCTACCAGATGCATGCATGCAAACACACCCAATACTCCTTCTCTTTCTGGTATTCCCATCATGGCACAGACGTGCCTGTGTCTCTCCCTCTTTCAGCTCCCCCTCTTTTATTTCTCCCCCTCTCACTCTATTAGGTAACAGAAACCCTGACTTCAGGCGCCTGCTCTGTATTTCTCTGTGAAGTCCGGTGCTGGTACTTAGACAGCACAGCGTTTCTGGAGATGTGCTCACGTCGCACTCGTCCGCTCTTGTCCGCTCTTTTCTTTCTACCCAGACTGAAACACATCCAGTTGAAAAGCGCATCACCTTTGGCAGGAGTAGATGGAATCGACGTACATTTGCTGAGAATGTATAAACAATTACGACAGACTAAAACAGTTGGGTGAATCTCAAAAGGCGAAGATTAAAGACGAGCTCTGGCGTTTACTCCTCTGGTCTAATCCCTCTGACGTGATTACATTTTAGGTGCCAGTTCCTCTTTTAGAAGTTTTAAAAAAAAAATGACTCAAGCAGGATTTTAGAAAGCAGAAGTGTTACGACTGTACTCAGATCCTGTGGGTAAGTACCCCCTACTCCTTTGAAAGAGTTCAAGAGGGCCAGGGACCAGAAGGGTAGAGGAGCTCCAGCTGCCCCTGCCTGTGATGGATAATTGAGAGGATGGAAGGTGAAGTTAGTTAGTGTCATAGTTTAGCATGAGCTGATACAAGCTAAAGCAGCTAGCTTGTGGTAGCTGAGGTGGACAAGACCAAATCAGGTAATGGGAGCCAGTTTTTGATGATGTCAGATCCTGCCAATGTGGCCTCGACCGGAGCTCCAAAGTTTTCCAATTTTATCATGCCTTTGCATGCCACCACGTTGGTGGGAACTGATGACGCTAAACCACTGTTAGAACAAAAACGATGGGGGGGGCACGAGGGTCTGGAACACATCCACCGTGGTTCACTTACCAGCAATTAGCTTCTTCTAACTTTTGCTAACCAAACTTCATTCTGACCAACTCCACCCAAGCATCTTCATTTCACTCATTGCCACAAAAACCCTATCTGGAACAAGAACCATCAGAGCTGAAATGAGGACCAGTGGAGCTCGTCTGGGGCCCTAGTAAGGTTTGTTGAATTGTGACCGTCCTCAACCCTTAAGCAACGGGCTAAGGGGAGATCTGCTAGTCCTCATTTCAGCTCAGTGATCCAGTTACGGGCGGACCCAGATTCTGCAAGACGTAGAAGCTGATGGAGTGAAGGTAATCTGCTTCAGGCTGCTCTGCCGAGCTTCACCTTCGGACTCATCTGGACCAACTAAAGCCAGCTGAAGTGGTCCCTTAGTACAGTTAACAACAATCCATACTACCTTTAAGATAAGAACAGTGATGCTCTGTTCAGTGTTTAGTCACAGCTAAATACAGTAGCCACCCCCTAGTGGTCCGTAGAGGAAATCTTTTGCAGACAGGCTACAACAAAGGTTGGATTTACTCTTCTAGATAACTCTCTCTCTCTCTCCCGTTGACTTGTTTCCATTGCTCTGACTACATCACCTTGTTCATTGCTCTGATAGTGTTCAAAGGCAGTTTGATAAGCTACCGTTGGATCGGGAGGCTCTAGGGCTGGGCGATATATCAAGATTTTAATATATATCGATATATTTTCAAACACGATATGGTACGAGACAATATCGTTTATATCGATTTAAAAAAATAAATAAAAAATAAAAAAAAATTTACTTTTTTTTTTTTTTTACATTTTTTTTTTTTTTTATGATTTTGATATAGCTTATTTTGTGACAAATTGACCTGAATGTTTTATTTGAGATTTGCACAAATGTTTTGTTATTTGCACAACTGTCAACCTCAGTGGAAAAGTTGCAAAAAAAAGAAAAGTTGGAAAAGCTGCCTGTTACTGTCTACATTGTATTAATTACACAGTGTATTTTAATTTAATTGTTATGCAGGAAAGGGATATTTGTTTTATTTAATTCAAGAAGCATTTTTATTCTATATATGCAGGCAGTTTATTTTTATTTCATTTGTTTTATACATGTTGATATTGTGCAGACCTCTGTTAATAAAGGAACCTGTGTGACATTTGGCACGAGGCTTTGTATTAAAACTGACAGTTTTTTTAAGGGTTTGCCTCAGAAAAAAATGAAGCTAACAGAGATGCTATGCTATAATGCTTTGGGGGAAACCCCAATTATGGCACAGAAAAAATATAGAGATATCGAGTATCGCCATTTAGCTAGAAAATATCGAGATATGACTTTTGGTCCATATCGCCCAGCCCTAGGAGGCTCTATGGATTATTTTCAGATCCATTCTAGATGTGGGTCTGGTCTATAAGGCTAGGCTTCAGGAGCACTCCCCAGAAACTCATCACTAATAAAATAACATAACTGTTGTGACCACTAAAAGGGGACTGTCACAGTGAACAGTTGCCGTGCATTGTAATAGGCTCCAGACACAAACCACCTATAAAGTTGTTGGATGGAAAAGAAAAAAGAACTCTGCATCCACTGTGACGCGTGGAGTGTTGCACTGACTGAATAATGACCTTGGCTTATCTTTCATTCATGTGCCAATGGGCTCATTTAAATAAATAAACAATTTAAAGGGAGTATGTTTCCCTCCAGCACACTGGCAGAAACAAAGTAAAGCGCGCGCACATATGCATGAATATGGAAGCGTGTGTCGTTTAGGGACACAACTTGCTCTGCCAGTGCATTTCTTCACTGGGGAAGGTACGGCCAGGGTGCATTGGTGGAAAAGAGAATATCACAAATAACTGCATCTCTTTCTGAAAATATGAAACGATCTGTATTCAAGGCAGCAAGTTAAAGTATTTCTCCATCAGTGAAAAGAGCCACTTTGGCACACTTGAAGAGGGTGCAGAAAAAAAAAGCTCCACTGCATGAAGACAAAGCCCTGTGGACACACACTTTAAACACATTCACAGATTTAAAAAGAAAAAAAAAAGAGTCATTACAGACGGATGAAGTGAAGCCGGGCTGATGTTACACATCTGTTCTGGTTCAGAGACTGTAAAAGTGTAGTAGAGGAGCTACAGCGAGACTGGGTGGTGATCTGTGACAGTAACATCTCACTAAAACGACGTTCACACTCATACACAAAAGAAAAGCAAAACAGAGGAGGAGGAGGAGGAGGAGGGACGCTATCTGTGGGGGTTACGTGGAGTCACACATGGTCCTCCTCGTGTCTACATTCTGCTATGTGAAAGAAAAACAGCTATACTTTTCCTCTCTGGGGAGCAGTAAAAGGAAGAGAGAGAGAGAATAACATCGTCCCTGGGACCGATTAGAGCTCAGCGAGAGACAGTATCTCTGCAAACAGACATGGTGACAGGCGTGAAATAAACTGTGAAGTCCATCAGGAGGACAGAAACAGGGAAAACATGTCCCGAGGATATTGGAGTCGTACAGCTCCATCAACATGACGAGCTCCTACTGGAGAGCAGTCCTCTCAGTTTAGAGGTGCACCCCGCATTAATATCCTGGTGGACCACCTTTAGCGGGGATTACGTCATGTATGCAGCGTGGCTCTGATTCACTAGACTTATGCAACATTTATTTCCATCCACGGTTGCATATATTTTTCTCCAGGACTGGATCCCAGTCAGATGAGTTAACCAAGACCAAGACCATCAAAGTGATGGACACCACAGCAGCTGGGATACAAGACTAACACAAGCCCCAAGGAGCGCCATCCGTCCAGGAGAAGAAGGCTGGAAGGCGACATCAAGACAAACCTTCGACTGAGAGAGAAAGTAAACTAGCCGAAGCAGAAAGGTGCCATGAAGACAGATCTGAAGAAACATAACTTGAGGCTCTGGAGATTGCAGACAAAGACGAGCTTGAGCTCGAGCTACCTGGATGAGAACGAACTTTGAGAATAAACAGGCTGTCCACTGAACCATCTAACATGAACTCTCAGGATGAGAACAGAGGTGCCTTCAGCTGAGACCAAGTAACCAAAGAGCATGAGAGAAACACTCGCCGGCTTCTGGACTCCAGTCACGGAAGGTCAACTTTATACGATGCGGGATAAATGTTAGGGACGTAGATGTTTGCTCCAAGATCATCCAGAAGGTTTGAATGATGAGAGTGGTGACGATAAGTCATGAGATGTCTGCGGAGGAACGACTAACGGTCCCGGTGAGCGTAGAAACTGAAGTGTGATACGTTACGTGATTTTAACATTTTATTCGTATTTCCAAGATATTAAAAAACAGAATGATGGGGAAACCCAGTGGTCAGTTGAGAAACTGCACTATTCTGTATTTCTGGGTTTTGAAACCAGATTTGGGGAATAAATAACGTGTAAAGACGCTGTAGTGGTTGTATGAAAGTGCTATAAAGGTTTCAGGCTCTGTCTGAACTGTCGGCCGTACCGTGTCCTCCGTCAGAGCATCGTCAAGGATGGGGAAGTCAGAGGTTTTGACTAAATGTGTTTTGGTCGTTCAGTTACACGGGTGGCTGAAGAAATAGCAGGTGACATTCCAGCCTGTAAAATATGCCGATAAGAAGATGATGGCGTGCTGCTCCGGGACATTTACACCCTGCTGTTTGACTGCAAAGGAAGATTTATAAATATAAACTCGCATCAGTCTGACTAAGAAGATTAAAGGAAATGATGTCCATGTCATTAAAACGACTGGATTCGTCATGAAAAGAGAATACTCTGCACCGGTCAACATGCATGCATCTTTTGTTTGAGGGCTTTCATCAGAAGATCCCACAGATCCCAGCTGCTGACCACGCGGGAGCCTGCAGAGCGGCTCTCCTCTGGATTATGAATGAATGTGGTGATTATTTGAAGGATATATTTGAACAATGTGTGCGAGTGAGGCTTTGTGCAACGAGGGGTTTCAGATGGTGGGCTGAGTCTTAAACCAGAAGCAGGAGAGCAGCTTTAAGCAGCTTAGCGGCATTGTGAGTAAACACATTACAGCTGATGTGCTGCTGGTCTGACTGAGCGGAGCAGAATCTGAAATGTTTCGTGAACTCCCACCGGGTGAAACAGTAACACCCATGAGGCAGAGGAAGACAGTAAAACTGCTCATTATATACGCTGAAAAATAGAAGATGAAGTCGACCAGCAGCAGAGCTCCGGAGCCCTGAAACCAACATGAACTCGAGCTTCCTGAGCGGTACCGGGAACCCACTCATCCGGGTCATATTCAACACCTGACATATAAATATAGCTACATGCAATAACTCAGACATCACTGAAGTCTGATCATAAAACCCTCTCACGCTTTCCTCTGAACCTGAACGCCATCATAATCTCTAGGAACATTTTTTTCCCCCCGAAGGAAAACTTGCAGGTTGCAATAAAAACTCACAGACAGTCGCGATTTACCACTGTGCAAAAGTTAGTACCTCCTCTTTCAATCCGACAATTGTTTATTTTTGTGTATAAACAATAAAAATCATGGACAAACACAGCTTCAACTGAACAGGTGCAGCTGCAGCAGGTGTGCAGACCTCCAGAACAACCAGCTCGCTGGTCTGGAGCATTAAAGGGAAAGTTTCGTTTTTTACAACCTGGACTTTATTTCTGGCATTTTTTATGGTCGTATACTCACCCAGAAAAGTTTGGTGTCATTTGGAGTCCTTCGGAAGATATTAGGAGTTTTGTGCGAGCCGCTTCTCCATATAATGGTAGCGAATGGGGGCACAGCGGGACACAGATGATGCAGCATCTAAATAACACATGATTGCCGCGAAACTCGTTCATTTCTTTTATGAATCACTAGATCTGCTTCCAGGACTTGTTGTCTACATCCGGGGCTGTGTTTGTAACAAGGAAATCAGTTTGTAAACAAGACCTCTGAACTCATGACGGAGTTCGCTACTGTTAGTTTACTGTTAGTTATTTGAAACATGTCTGAATATTTGTCAAATTCTGAGGTTGTGGACGACGACTTTGAATATGATGGACGTCCTTACCGTTTTGTACCGTTTTGTACCGTTTTGTACCGTTTTGTACCGTTTTGTCTGTCCGGGATGCGCGCACAGAGATGACGTCATGCAGGTCAGAGGTCTTGTTTACAAACTGATTTCCTTGTTACACACACAGCCCCGGATGTAGACAACAGGTCCTGGAAGATGCCCAGAAGCAGATGTAGTGATTCATAAAAGAAATGAACGAGTTTCGCGGCAATAATGTGTTATTTAGACGCTGCATCGTCTGTGTCCCGCTGTGCCCCCATTCGCTACCATTATATGGAGAAGCGGCTCGCACAAAACTCCTAATATCTTCCGAAGGACTCCAAATGACACCAAACACCTCTGGGTGAGTATACGACCATAGAAAATGCCAGAAATAAGGTCCAGGTTGTAAAAAACGAAACTTTCCCCTTAAGCGTCAAGGAGGAAAGACATCAGCGCTGACCTTAAAGAAGCAACTGATGCTGCACATCAATCTGGAGTTGAACTCTACCTTCTGCAGCGAGAAAGATTACTCACAAGACAGCAGAAGAACTCGCGATCCTTAAAGAAAAATAAGAAAAACCCTGAAAACTGAAACCTCCCCGAGCACATCAGGTGCTGAGGGGCTGTGACTGTGAAAAGAATCAAGATGTTTTAACACTCCAGTCAAGGTGCAGACATCTAAGGAAAGTTTCAACACTTAAATGATAAAGATTTAAATCGGTCTTCATGGTTTGTAAAAGAGTTTACGGTCTGTATAAATATACAGGACTGTCTCAGAAAATTTTGAATATTGTGATGAAGTCCTTTATCTTCTGTAATGCAAAACTGTCATACATTCTGGATTCATTAAAAATCAACTGAATTATTGCAAGCCTTTTATTATTTTAATATTGCTGATCATGGCTTACAGCTTAAGAAAACTCAAATATCCTATCTCAAAAAATTAAAATATTCTGGGAATATATTCTGGGAATCTATCTTTTTTTTTTTTAAATTGCATTACAGAAAATAAAGGACTTTATCACAATATTCTAATTTTCTGAGACAGTCCTGTTTGGGGCAAAAAAATATTTAGTTGGCCACCAATTGTGCAAGTTCTTCCACTTAAAAAGATGAGAGAGGCCTGTAATTTTCATCATAGGTTCACTTCAACTATGAGAGACAGAATGGGGGGAAAGAATCCAGAAAATCACATTGTAGGATTTTTACTGAATTAATTGGTAAATTCTTCTGTAAAATAAGTATTTGGTAATCTACAAACCAACAAGATTTCTGGCTCCTCGGTCCTCCACTTGTTACCTGTATTAATGGCACCTGTTTTAACTGGTTATCAGTATAAAAGACACCTGTCCACAACCTCAAACAGTCACACTCCAAACTCCACTATGGCCAAGACCAAAGAGCTGTCAAAGGACGTGAGAAACAACATTGTAGACCTGCACCAGGCTGGGAAGACTGAATCTGCAAAAGGAAAGCAGCTTAGTGTGAAGAAATCAACTGTGGGAGCAATTATTAGTTATTATTATCAGAGTGTCCCCCTGCTGAAGCAAAATACCAGCAACAGTGTGTGAATACCTTGTGAAGACTTACAGCAAACGTTTGACCTCTGTCATTACCAACAAAGGGTATATAACAAAGTATTGAGATGAACTTTTGTTATTGACCAAATACTTATTTTCCACTATAATTTTCAAATAAATTCCTTAAAAATCAGACAATGTGATTTTCTGTATTATTTCATTTTGTGTCTCATAGTTGAGATATATCTGTGATGAAAATTACAGGCCTCTCTTATCTTTTTAAGTGGGAGAACTTGCACAACTGGTGTCTGACTAAATACTTTTTTGCCCCACTGTACACTCTCGTTACAGGATGCAGCGCTTTGTTTTTATAACTGAACACCAATCAGCGCATTAGGGTCAGAGTGGAGGTTCGTTGCAGAGGATGCTTCGACACGCAGCAGGTCCGAAAATCAAACCTGTGACCTTCCAGCTGGAGGACTGGAGGATCCACTCGACACCCAGAGACACTATATGGGTCAAGGAGGGAGAAACTGCCATAAATCAGACACTAATGAGGACAAATATGAGTGCGCCGTGCACACCTGCTCATTACGTATCAAACTCTAGAGTCTAGTGGACATGAAACTGAGGCTATCGCAGAGACATAAAAGCAGACGTAGAAGCCACATCACCACTTTTCATCGCTCCTCCGTCACTTGGCCACCGTTTTCACTCCCCCCCTTCCCTCATTAATACCACAGTGGCAAAAAATCAGTCTGTTTTTAAATTGGCAAAAATATTCTCCATCCTTTTCATTTCTGTTTTTTAAACCTCACTCCGTTTTTTTTTCTTTCTACAAAAGGAGTGTCGTTCTTTACATGAGACGATCCGGTAAGCTGTGTGTACTCTGTGTGTGTTGGTCCGTGTCTGCACGCTTACATCGGGCCTAATTTGTGGCACGAGGTGCTGAGCAGACAGGGAATATCGATTTCATGGCATCGGGCGTTTGATTCAAATTAATACATTGTGGCTCCGTAGCTTCAAAATAAAAGCACCAAAAGACAAAAACCTTTTCTATGAGCTTTTATCAACACCCATACTTGTTTAAAGTTGTTAAAGACAAGTATTTTAAACATGTGCAACAGCCACAGGGGGACAACTGCAGCTGGAGTTCTACGACCATAAAAACACCAAATGACCCACTGAGCATGTTTCTCAGGCTTTCGTCACCCTACGAACATCTCCAGGCAGCCCAGCATGAAATTTAAGTGAGACGTCAGGTCCGCATGGAGTCTTCACAGAGCGAGCTGTGTGTCTCTTCTTCAAAGTTAATGCCAGCTAAAAGCACAATTCTCCAACTCTGTCACTTTAAACAACGCCATCAGCTCCATCTGCGGAGACGAGGCTTTACTTTGGTAACATGAAAGTTTTGAGTCTTCCATCCAGGGTGAGGATATGTTCAGCACCTTCAAGATTTAAAAGACTTGAGTTACCGGATGTAAGATCTAAACTTCCTTTATTACCTGGCTGCTACAATTTGAAGCAACGCTCTTCTGACGGAGTCTTCTGAACCTTCTGATGTTTCAGCGACACGTATTTGTAAATGGGACCTTCTCCACTGATACACTGAAGACTGGATTGTGGTCCAGCCTGGATCCCTTTGGTGAGAACAGGTATCTCGCTATGATGACACACCAACAATGATACTGTTGCCTAGCTACAGAAAGGTGACTGGCATCATGGCAGAGATGCTGAAGAAACCAAAGAGGATCCGAACATCTGAAACGAGTGCCTCCAAAGCTAAAACCAGGACTATCAAGCTCCACTGAAACCGCTGTTGCTCGGTTTGGTTGGACTTGTTGCAGTCAGACAAGCCTTACAGTGATTTTGGACCCAACCCCTAGAGGTCGGTTGAGGAACTCAAATGACTCAACCCAGAGGTTAGCGTTATATGTTAGTATCTGACGTTTTATAGATTGGTAGATGAAAAACCTGAATGACACATGCGACTTAGCATACGCATATGCACCCGGATAATAGACTTTTAGTTCTGGAGACCACTTTTTGTGGTCTTGGTCTTGTCTCGGCCTCGACAGTCTTTGGTCTTGGTCTTGTGGCGGTCTCAGGTGTCTCGGTCTCGTCATATCTCAATTGAGATGCTGTTGCACATATCAAGGTGACAGAATCTTGTGATCACCAGTTCTTCGCCTTGTTAATGTTTTGTAAACTATTTGTATTCTGCATTTGATTTGATGTTTTGGTGCATCTGCATGTGTGCCAGTATTTAATTAAAGTGTTGTGATTAAAATGGCCTTGTTTGAATAAATATATGGCATCATTGGCCTTTGCATAATATTTGCATATTGTTGTGATTGATTAAGCATTAGGTCTATTTTAGTGATGCTCATATACCGTGTTATGTGGCTACTATAATGGTAAATAATGCAATTTCAAGTCGATAATCGTGTGCATCGTTAATATTTAAAATTCACGCTTCATTTACAAATTAAGTAAAATTTAAAATCAGTCAAATGTACTATTCATTAGACTTTTCTGAAGTGGAAGGTGGTGTTGGAGACTTGTTTTGTTATGACTTTGGCACTAGTTAGTAGTCAGTAATCATCAAATAGTGTAGAAATAGCTGTAGTGCAATTGCCACACATATTTGATCTCAGCTAATTGATGAAAAACTTTTATAGTGAGTTCACACATAACACATCCACTGTCTCTGTGTTATTGTGCTGCAGTTGAATACAACCTCATATGTAAACTAAGCAGCTGAACCCAGGATGGTACTTATGTTCTACAACTCACACAAGATGAAAAAATAACTAGGTTTTTTTTGGTCTCTGTCTCGGTCTTGAGCTGAACTAGTCTTGGTCTTGACTTGGTCTTGTCTTGGTCTTGATACTCTTGGGTCTTGGTAGTGTCTTGGTCTCAGTTTAGGCGGTCTTGACTACAAGTCTACCGGATAGTCTGGAGGACTTGATTCGATTGGGCCAGGATTGTCGAAAGATTTCACACCTCCCTTTGGCTTGGTTCATTTTCGCATAGACAACGTCGCACAGTTGCAACCGCTGGTCGCTTGGGGGGCGGGGGGGGGGATTTCTCAAAACGAGCACCGACCCAGAAGAAAAACGCACTTAAAAGCAAACGAAGACTCAACCTTGTTTTACAGGTGGATCAAAGTTTGCTTGTTTGAATCCTGCCAGAGTTCAGATGAGCTTTCACACCTGGTCAACCGAAGCGTAACATCCAAGGAAACAGACTCTGGTCTGTTTAAAGTGTACCAAAGAGCTCTGGTCTGAAAGTGACCTTAATGTGCCAAGATGACCAATTTGGAAACTATCTCCAGAATCTCTATTTCGGACAGGAACAGGAAAATCAATCTTTGGACAACAATGGTGAGATGTTTTGGAGAGGATTTCTGGAGACACGTGAACCCAAACATATGACGGCTAAAGAGATTGTTTCTGTTTCTTTTCAGGTTTTTTGGTGTTCCATCACATTTACTTTGGTCTGGTGATTAATACAATTAATTGTTCCCACCCGCTGTAATCTCACCTTTATTTTGATGCCACATTCATTCAAATACACCTTGTAGCTGCTGAGAAATTTAAGTCCTCTTAAAGCACGGAAACTAGACACATTTGATGCTTGTATTTGGTATAAACTCACAACTGATTTAATAAATTATCTGAAACGAAAACATCTGAATTATGCCTAATTACATCCAATTAACAGGGTCAGAGAGGATGAATGCGAGTTTCCTCGCCTCATCGCTGCCATAAGCGCCCAACAGCTGACGGCTCTGGCCTTATCGGTCCGCTGGAGGAGACGGAAACTTCTCCAACTGGGAGCTCTCCAGTCTTTACAGCTGGATCAACCACTTCAAGATCAGGGCCCAGATTCCTTCCAGGGGACACGCCACCGCCTGTGATCTCTGAGCCAGAAACAAATTTGGTTAGGCTTTGAATCCCTTGACAGTTCACGCTGCCCACTACACAGACAGAGGAGGTTTTAATATATCAGCAACCGCCTTGTCTAAACATTCTTCCCTGCACGCTGAGGAGCACTGATCTTACGGGGAGAGAGGCATTCACGCAGCAAAACACGCAGCTCGTTCACGCAGCTCAACCTTCACCTGGGTTCCACCTCGTTTCCAGGACATTTCCCAAGAAAGATGAGCACCATTCATTATGTTTATCAGGTTTCAGATGCCCCGATTATTATTTACAAATAAAATAAATAAAGTAAAATAAAGGTGAAGGGTTCTGTGTTTGCTGCTCAGGGCTGATACCGGTACCAGTACTCAGTGACCAGCATTGATACCAGTATCGGGAATTGGTTTCATACTGAGGACGTGTACTTTTACTCACAGTTTTTGATACTCCACCATCACAAACCACATTCCAGCGTAAAACTCCACTCCGCTCATGTAATCACGAGTTTCTGAGACAAATCAAAATCAGTTTTGATGACTCTCGAGCCGTATCTGCTAAAAAGGGATTACCGAGCGCCATGCTGAGGGAACACTCACTTTCTCTTGGCTCCTATTGGATCATTCCTGGAGTCACGTGGGTTTATGAACTACTCTTTGAAGACTGTAAAGGATCCACAGAGGTATCAGCCAAATCTGTCAAACCCTTCCTGAGATATGGCCTTGCTCAAACACGAACAGACTTCACCACAATGGGGCACGCGGCACACACACCGAAGAGGTCAACACCTTTATTTTTGTTCCCTTTTTACTACGATACACCACGTTGATGCTTTAAGTAAACTCCATCATATGTGCGTTGGTGTGATGAACTAAATTCATCAAGAGTTGGTCAGGTGATGTTACAAAATGGAGGATCAGACAAAATAACATCTGCAATTAGGAAAAGCTGTGATGAGAGTTACCTAAATTTACTCATTTAGTTGGTGAAAATGACAAAGTGTAAAAAAATAAATAAATAAATGAAGAGTGGAGTCCCTGTTGATAAATACATTTGATTATGAAGCAGTTTTAAGCCTGAAAAAGTATGAATGCAGCACCAGACATCATGCATCTTCACGTGTGCAAGACCGATCATTACACAGGTTTTGTTATCTATTATATTCCCAAGTTTTATTGATCCTCTGCTTTGGCTCTGACCTTTGTTACACTTCTGATTCTCCTTACAGGCTGCCAGTTTTCTGGCAGTGCATTAAAGCTTTCAGGGACTTTATTCAGTTATGTGGACTTTTTTTTTATCTCCTGCATAATCCTCTAATAATCCTTCACAGACATGTTGCAGCAGTGTTTTTTTTTTCTGAAATAGGGGCTATTAACGGATTAGTGTTCATAAAGTGTCCGTGACTGCGCCGTTTATCCCTGTCACACATTCTGCTGCAACTTCGCAGCAGATCCGACCAGATATCCACGGTTCACTCACCTTCTTCCGCGGCTGCCATTTCATCATATTTGTTATCCAGATGTGCGAGGCGTCAAAGTGTCAGAGGAGCCGGTGCGGAGCGGCAGACGCATGTCAAAGCTGCGTCCGGCGCCTCGTGTGAAGGACCCGCTGGACGGGGGAGCGGTGTGAATAAATGAGTTATAATCCGGTTATAATGAGGCTGGAGAGCGGAGCGCGACGTCCTGTCATCCAGCCGCCGGGTCGAGCCCAGCATCGTCCGTGCGCTCCGACAGCTCCTCCTGCGAGGCTGCGAGGACGCGACTGAGGAGAGATCCGAGAGGAGGAGAGGGAAACCCGACACCGACACACCCTCCTCTCTCTCTCTCACTCACACACACACACACACACACACACACACACACACACACACACACACACACACACACACACACACACACACACACACACACACACACACACACACACACACCCCAAACTCTAGTTGTAAAGGTTGTAGAATGTAGAACAGCTATTTATGTTCAATACTCAACGAACACATTTGTAATTTATCTTACATAATTTTAGTGAGAGTATTTTAAAAACTAATAAATACTATTAAAATAAATTATAACAAAAAGAAAATCTTGTGCAAATTTGAATGTTGCCAATTCAGTGTAGGGGGAGTTTCTTTAATAGGTTAATAGGTAACGTTTGTCTGTGATGACGTCCCTCTCAGCAGGAGGTCTTCCTGTTAGAATCCTGCATCATGCATCCATCCATCCATTGATCTTTTCATTTATCCATTTCTCCATCCATCATCCATCTCTTCATGCATCCATCCATGCATCCAGCCTTCCATCCTTCCATCTCTTCATCCATCTGTCTGTCCATCCATAACTTCATCCATCCATCCATCTCGTCATCTATGCAACCGTTCATATATCAATTCATTCATCCATCAATCCATCCATCCTTCCTCACTTATTTCTGGAATCTGTGGATCTATTTTAACAACAGTTTTATTTATTGAAATAAGATTATTGTTTTACTTCTATAATTATTTCTGATCAGTTATCCTGCTTCAATAACTCAGATGTTTGGCTTAAATATGAGAGGTTGTCATGACTATAGCCTGTTTTTCTCGTGAAGTGTAGATTCCGACATGGTCATGGATCGTCCAATGGGTAAGGAATCTCTCCCTGTAGTTTGGCAAAAAGGGAGCCCCAAAACAGCATCTCCTATATGGCCCCCAGAAAAACTCAAAACGGCACTGACGTATGTCGATAACTTATGTGGCACATTTGCAGGAACGATATTAATATGAGTCCAACAATCTGTACAAAGAAAGATCTTCGAAGAAGTTTTAAGAAGAAAGATGAGACCAAAGGGGAAAGGGTTGGTCTTCATGTTCAAAGCCACTGTTTGGAGGAAACCAGCAGAACCACCTCAGACCCACTGTCAAGCACGGCGGTGGAGGATGATGGTCTGGACTTGGACAACTGTGAGTCATAGAGTGAACCATGAACTCCTCTGTAGGCCAGAGTCTTCTAGAGACACATGTGAGGATGTTTGATGGAGAAAGATTAGCTGAAACTGGGTCATGTGACACAAAATTATCCCAAACACAGCAGCAGATCCACATCAGAATGGTGAAAAATATAAAAATGCAGGTTCTGGAACGACCTGGTCAAAGTCCAGTACTGAACCAAATTGAAAAGCTGTAGTGGACCTTGAGAAACCTGTATAGATGTGAATGTTCAAAAACCTTACTAAACTGAAGCAACCTTGGCAAGACGAATGGACCAGAATCCCTCCAGAACCAGGAGACACGGATGAAGTCAGACAGGAAACATCTACTGAGGGGGGGCATTAATAGATTTTATGTTTGTATTTGTTTTATGTAAAGCACTTTGTGCTGCATTCTATGTATGAAAGGTGCTTTATAAATAAAGTTTGATTTGATTTGATTGTCTGCGACAGAGCCGCAAAACTTTGCACCAGTGACGGACAGCCAGCGTGACAGGTGTCGGCCTCAGTGCGAGCGCGTTTGTGACTGAGGCAGAAGACTCTGGAAGCCGAGAGGCCAGGATAAACGTGTTGTTTTATTCCTCATGCTCCCATCCCAGTCAGACAACATGACGGACACCTGCACACCGGAGGAAGACTCACAGACGAAAACAACCTGACAGACTCTCAGAGGACGTGTCGGAAAAATAATCACAGTCACAATTCCCAAGCGCACGCAGCACACAGCTCAAACTCACTCGCACAACAGGACTGGAAGCAGCGCGAGAAGTTTGTTGGTACGTTGATGCACAAAAAGAAATACTTTCTTAAAAAAAAAAAAAAACAACTTCCACAGGATTAAAACCGACAGTGAAAATGCAAATGTATGAGGTAAAGCCTAGAGGGAGAGCACCGACTTCTGCGGTATTAATGTGAACATCAAACACCAACCGGCTGCTGAAGAATATTGGAAAGTCTTATCTGTCTGGAAAAAACCTGTTTCCAACAATAAAACTGCAGCTCAGGTTCCATCTCTGAGCGAAGGCTGAGCGAAGGCTGAGCTCGGTACCAGCGCTGGAGCGACACCACACGCAGGATGCAGGACTTAACTCCCTGAACGTGTTTTTAAACGATCTTTAGAAACACAATGATGATGATAAATGTCTTTGTTCTGTATTGATTTCATAAGAATCAGTGTAAAGCTATATTAGCACCAACGCCGGGTAACATAAACTCGACAAGCCATACCGGTAGCTTATGAAACCTGTTAGCTCCACCTGTTTGCAACTTGTTGCTCAAGTATGAGGAAAACCAGGCTTCATAAAGTAAATGAGTGATCTCATATGGCTTTTTTCCAGTTGTTCTCATACAGTAGATGGTTCAGACATTAGAGTGACCTACCAAAAAATAAACAGTCAAAAACCGTCCAACTGAGCTGCCTGGCAGCATTTAGGTGGAGAGGTAAACTCACCTGACCTCAGTCATTTCCTTCAGCTGCTGGAAGTCGTGTTCATCAGAGGAGGTGAGGGATGACCAGCATTATTGAGTCTCTATCGTCATCATTTCTCTGAGCAGCATCATAACCTTCCCTCCGCACACGGCCATCATTTCTTCCACAAACACATGTCAATGTACGAACACACTCCGACACTTCACATGTCAGGGAAGTGAGTGTGATGGAGCGCTTCCCGCACAAAACGAGACGACCCAACGCGCACCGCGGCAGTGATGGATGCCACGGCCAGGCTGAGGTGTGTGTTTGTGTGTTTTGAGGTCTTTTTTTGTTACATTTTGCTTTTCATAGCACCCCCCCCCCCCCACACTTGGAATCAAAAGAAGTGATGGATGTAAAATCGGTTTCATGTCTACTGTCAAAGAGAAACTGATGAGCCTCTGCATTTTAATGTTAGTGAGAGATATATAAATTCGTGATTTTTATTTTTTTACAACAGCGCTGCTGTAAAAAAAAACAAAAAACACCTGACAGACGAATCTGCCTTCTAACCTCTAAAAATGTCTGGATGACCTTATCAGTATGTCAGTACTTTCATCAACATCTAATAAAACCGCTGCTTCCTCACACGTCCTGACGGGTCTTCGAATGCAGGCTGCTTCTTATTTCTCTGACATTTGTGTGTGTGTGTGTGTGTGTGTGTGTGTGTGTGTGTGTGTGTGTGTGTGTGTGTGTGTGTGTGTGTGTGTGTGTGGTTTTAAATCTTGGCACAGTTCAGATTGCTGCTGATTTAATGCCACACATTGTGCTGCCCCCCATGTGGTCTGGACTGGTAATGCTTACAGAAGGTGTCTTTAAATTTAATTAAAGGCAGCAAATGTGATAAAATCAGTGTGAGGCGGTTCATTCTTGGACAGCGCAGAGCTAAAGAAGGGAAAAACCCTGACGCATAAAAGCATTTAAAAATATATCAGGGTTTAGCGTAAACATCATTTGAGAGTGAGGTAAAGTCTGCACCAGTGTGGCTACATCAGTCTGTGGGGCCTTCAGCCGTCCACCACAAATGAGAAAATTCATCTTTGGCTCACACACACTGTCTTACACTGCTGCAGATACACACACACACACACACACACACACACACGTCTAATCTGCTCACTCTTCTCTGCAGCTACAGCAGGTATTTCACCTGTTGTTCCTCTTTCATCCTCCCCCTCTGCAGACAACATTCTCTCTCTACTCTCAGGGCTCCTCTCCTCGTCTGAGTCCCTTCGTTTTTGAAATTTCAAAAATGCTGTCGCCTTTGCAGCCTTAAAGTCAACCCCCAGTTGACGCATGTAAAAACGGCTGACTGAAAATTACTGTAAGTTCAGCTAAATAACAACATGTCCATGTCACACTGTGGCCGGTCCTAGGATTTTGGTGGTCCTAAACAAGATTTTTTTTGTTTTAAAACACTCCAAGCACAAACACCAAATCTCACACCCTGTGTAAAGTAAAGTAAAGAGTTCCTTTAAATTTGTTTATCCTTCCATCCTCCTCCTCATCACAACTTCTTATTCATCTTTGATTGAAGCACAGTGAAATTGCGTCATTGAAAAGTATAAATAAATAAATAAAAATCAGTTCTTCCTCAACAGATAAACTGGTGACTATTTGACCATTAAAAAGATGTTTCATCACCTCCCTGACTTTCAACCCCTGGGGCCTTCTCCCTTCGTCTCTCTCCGACACTCAAAATAAATCAATGTTACCCCAATAAAACACATCCCCTCCCATCGCTGGCTGAAGTGCAGGTCAACAGTTCAGAGGATGGAGGCGCGTGGTCACATGGAGGTTTGTAGCGGTTAAAGCGTGATCTAGCAAAACCAAACAATGTGGGGGGGTTCAGTTATGAGATCTGTCCAGCTGTGCTTTCAAAATAAATATTGATCTGAGTAACAAAGCTGAAAGCTTGTGACATTGATCTCTGATCCCTAGGAAGTGGGTGAGAGTGGGAAAAGCCTGTGGTGGTGGGCGGGCATCTCTAAACCACCAACATGACCAGCCGTTGCTAAAACAATTAACCCCTTAAATTATGGGTTCAAGTTCGATGTGGTCAACAACACATCTATGGCAACAGAAACAGAGACAAGTTAAAAACAAAAGAAATGTGATTATTTCATAAATAAATCAAGGCATCCGTTACTTGTATTGTAGTTGGCATCTAGTTGATTGAATAATAACTGTAACAACTTGAGCACAGACGTGACTGATATACAGGGAACTTTATGCAGAGTAACATAGTTGACAGACACAATAAAGAGTGTGAGGGACACCCCACTCTGATATGAGACATCACGAGACATCACGAGACATCTCATCACATGGCAATTACACAGAGGTGTCAAAAGTATTCACATTCATTACTCAGGTAGAAGTATAGATACTAGAGTTTAAAAATACTCCTGTAGAAGTTGAAGTATCAACTCAAGTTTTTTACTCAAGTAAAAGTATAATAGTACTGGTTTCAAAACTACTTAAAGTATAAAAGTAAAAGTAATATAAGGGGGAAAAAGCCATTAAGGACAAAAGCCATTGAAAATGAATGCATCTTAGTATAATGCAAATATATTAAAGAACCATATATGTGTACTATTGAGCATTAACATGTGTTTCAGAGAGCAGGAGATATGATGACTAGTTGCCTATAAATATTGTAATGGTGCAAAAAGTCAAACTTCAGAGGCATGTTATCATTTATCCTAACCTTTATTGGAATGTACATCCAAGTTTAGTTGCAGGAATCTGAGGGCAACGGATGTAAGAACAAAACTGGACAAGAACATCTGAAACAACCACAACCAAATTCACTCTATCCGGATGGAGCAATTTAACTGTTTTTTAATTTTTTAATTTAATAGTTTTTTGTTAAAGGCCGAAATGAAATAGAGTAACGAGGCTGTTTTTAAAATGTAAGGAGTAAAAAGTACAGATAATTGCGTGAAAATGTAAGGAGTAAAAGTAAAAAGTCGTCTGAAAAATAATTACTCCAGTGAAGTATAGATAACCAAAATTTCTACTTAAGTAAGGTAACCAAGTATTTGTACTTCGTTACTTGACACCTCTGCAATTACAGGAGAGCAGTCATGGTTGACTGGCAGGTGGTTACCCTTCCATGAAGGATGTAGATGAACATAGAAGGGTTTCCACTGGTCCCGGTTGGCCTGGGAGGGTCCAGGGACAGAGGTAGCTCAGTGCCGAAGCAAGGAGACAACGATCCAGCAGCTCCGTCCGTCGTCTGGTTAACCCCAACTAGCAGCCTCCGGCTGGAGATCAGGGTGTCTGCTACTTGGGGCAGCTTAGGTTCTCCGAATCCAAACACTGGAGCAGCCGGACTCTTCCAGACCTACTGACGCTGCACGCAGCCATCTGTTAGTACCATTAACCACCACCACCATTAGCTGCACAATTGGTACCATTAATTGCAGATGGAAATGAGCAAATTCAGCCTGTTTGTGCCTCATTGTTGTGTTAAATTGTGCATATGATGCTCTTGAACACACACACACCAACAGGTACCCCAGCCTGTCTGATCAGGGACTTTATTAGCAGGGAAAGCCTGACAGGTATGTTGCAGCGAGGGCTGCGCCCCCTGAGGACTCTGGTGAAGGTCATATTCAGCAGGTTGACATACCAGTCGCCTGGATGTGACAGCAGCAGAGCGTCACAGAGGAATAGCAGCTGAAATAATGCTGGAGAGACTCGCACCTTTCTGCACAAAAGCTGTTACTCTGCAATTAAGAGAAGAGTCCGGAGGGAGGCGGAGCCCATAAGTGCCTGAAATTAACTCTGTTATTTATCCGAGACTACAAACTGTTTAACTGTCAGAATATTAAAAGGTGTCCACTGCTGTTTCTCTGAGCTTGAGTTTTCATTTGTCTTTTGTTCAGCCAACAGATGCATAGATTAAAAAGTTAATTTATTATGATCAACACACTCATTAAGCAAGTTTCCTTTCTGATAAAACATTCATCTGTAGAACTACATTATATATTAACTCCCCTAGAGATGTATATAAATTATTCTACTGACTTTGTTTCATATTTGTCTTGTTATATATTTACATCCATAAATCATTATCTCTGCAGGAGGTGTTCAGTGACTGCTGTGCCTCCCGCTCAAAAGTAAATGGGATAAATTTCTGTTTAATGTCATCATTTAGAATTTCATCGACTGTAGAAGAAGAACTGGTCAAACCCAGCACACAGGTTTTCTTTTTCCTCGAACTGCACAGTGACATGTTGTATGTAAGTGGGCAGAGCGAACAGGTCTGAGAAGTCACCTGGGACACGCCCACCTTATTTCAGGCAGGTACAGCTATGGTAGGTTGAGTGCTTGCTGTCAGTTTTGGCTGCTGTCTGTAATTCACACCTGTCTCCTGTCATCAGTTATCACACCTGCATGGTATTATCTGTGCTTCCCTCAGTAGTTACACTCTTGATTTCCTTGCTCTTCTGCCAGATCATCGTTTTTGTTGGTACAGTTTATTTTTTTCCCCCAGAGATGCACCTCCTTTTATTTGGGGGATTTTTTTTGAATACAGCCAAGAGAAACACTTACTAATCGGAAATCTACACCAGATCTACACCAGAGTGATGAAAAATAAAAGGTTTGAGGTTCTGGAATGATCTGGGCCAAATCTGGACCTGAACCTGGTCAAACCCAGACCTGAACAGGACCTTAAGATCTGCTTCAGTGAATGTTAAACGAAAAAACACTTAAATAAACTGGAGCAACGTTGTAAAGAAGTCAGAACGGCAGAATCTCACAGCAACTAGTCTTTTTACATGACGTTTTTGCACTTTAGACAAATGATGAACTGAAATTAAATTCAACATTACAGATTAAGGTTAAGTACCATATGTGCTGTAATAAATCAGTGTTGTGATAGAATTAATCTGTATTTAAGTGTTAATGTGCCACAAAATAACAGCTAAAATAAATACACATATAAATGTCCATTAAACATAAGAATATAGAAAGTATCTTATCCAGTAAATTCCCCGTTATCAGCAAGCATGATGGGTAAAAACTGCATATTTCATTTCCCTGCAGTTCTGCAGCTTTTCAAGAGTTTTACTGAAACGCATGAATTTAGAATTTAATTTCGGGGTTAAAGATAAGTGGGAACATATGGGAGAAAATTAACCCTACAGTATCTGATGGTGAAACTGCTGAGTTGTGGGGGAGTTAATCCTCCAAAGGCGGCACGGTGGGGTTCGTGGACAGAGGAGGGTGGGAGGGGCTTGGGTTCTTGTTTCTGAGGTTCCGGCGCTCAGTGACGCGTATGTCTGCTGGCGTTACTGCAGTCTGACGTGTTCTCACCGTCACACACTTGAGTCCTGGTTGGGTTCGCAGGACTGAGGTTTCATTTTTCTTTTTTTGGGCAGACCGGTTACAGCCAGGCTCAACTGTGTCCAATCAATTATTTTAGATATTGATCATATATCGTCATATATCTCCATCATAAGTAACAATTATTAGGACAGCAGACTGTGACAGTCTACCATGAGACCACTTCCTAAAAGTAATCACATATTCCTTCAAATCAAAACAGATTTTTTTTTCAACAGTTCCAAAAGTATGTTACAACAGGTTTATTTCTTTGATGTTACGTGTTTATTCTTTTATAAAGTGGCCACTGAGTGCATACTAACTTTATCACTTAAATTATACATGTTTTGTTAATAAAAATGAAATTTTAATTACATAAACACCTAACTAGAATGCAGTTAAACATAAATCAACAGAAATGGCAGCCAGAGTGACATAAATGAAGGGAACTCTGACCCGCTGGTGCTGAACAAGGGGTTTCAGTCTGAGGAACAGCTCGGATCTAAATCCTCATCATGTGACATTCCCTTTCATGCCATGCCACGTTGAAGTCCAGCCGAGACAATCTTTTATTATCTCCCTTTGCTCTTATCTGTCTCCTTCCCCATAATTCCCTGTTCACAGGCAGCTGAGGTACCCGACGTGAGGGAGATGATTGCATGTAAGACGGGAGAAATGAAAAAGCTGTGTTTACAGCTGAGACAGCAGACATCAGTCAGGTATGAGGAAGGCGTAAATCTCCTGATTAGCAGCAGATCATTAGCTCCGGTCCAACTTACTACATCCTGAAGGAGAGGAAAACCCGAAGAACAATGCAGCCCTGGATCCTATATATGGAGTACTGGACAGTCTGGATCAAGGTGTGGGTCCTGGTTTGGATCAGCTTGACCTGGATTTTTTGTGAGGGTCTTGCAAAGCCTCTTGAACGTTTGCAGCACGCCATTGCTGCCCTCTAGTGGCCACTGCTGCAGTTCACCCACATGACTGCACGAGGTTTGAATTTAGTTTGTTTAAATCAGGGGTGCTCACACTTTTTCAGCATGAGAGCTACTTATAAAATGATCAAGTCAAAATGATCTACCACCTACTACAAAAAATGCAAAACATACATTTATTTATAAATATATTGAGGATTCTTTATATCGCATGAGCCAATATTGCACAACACAACACAATTAACTATGTTCACTCAAAAAACTGAGGATCTTACCAAGAAATGTTCTTATTTCTAACCTAAAAATGCGTGTTTTTCCCAGGTGTTTCAATTGAACTTTCATTTGTGTCAAGCAAATTTTAAGTTCTAGTTAAGTTTTAAGTTAGAGTTTTGGCAGTGTTCAAAATAAAATGATGAGCCCTGCTGTATTGAAGCACATTAGACACCAGTGCTGCTCGTTTTATCCATGAATGACTACGGACCTAAAATTGAAAACTACCCAGTTAGCTTTATTACGTTTTTATTTTTCTGACATTTTCTGCCTTTTCTTTTAGTTAAAACTGTAGCGGGAACAGAGGTTTATATACCGGGTAAAGGCTGATTTATGGTTCCGCATTACAACAACGCAGAATGGTGCACGTCGCTGCGTACCCTACGCCGAAGTTGCAGTATAAAAATATATATTTAGTACCACATGCAAAGTTGTTTCCAGGAATATTGAGACACTTTAAATTACTCAGGTTTTTCTTCCTAAATAATAAAAAGTCAAGTCTGCAAAGCTGCAAGTCATTTCAAGGTTCCCCGCCCAGGAAAGGACATCGATCTGAACCTTTTGCATCCATTTTTTCCCTTCAGAGCATGGACCGTCCTGTGGGCAGCTTCCCAAGCAGACTATTTTAGCTCTGGAAATGGGACTTTCTTTGCACGTATGGAGCATGTGGTTACGGAGTAGTCTCCTAATGACAGGGGCCGCCGCGAGCGGTGCGGGGCCGACCCCTCAGCCTTCTCTGTAAACAAGCGGGGCTGGCTGCCATCTGGTTGGCCTCCACTTCAGAGCCGCCGAAGCCCATCAGAGCTTGAAGTGCTGATGATCTGCTCTGATTCCCGCTGCAGCTCACAGAGCACGGCAGCAGTTCAGACCCAACTTCCACCCTGAGGATTTAAGCCCCAGTCATACACCAAACTAAGAGGAAATTATAGGACATTTACAGTGCGGTTTTAAAGGCTTTTAGCAATGCAAACTTCATTAAAGGAGACCTATTATGGCATTTAATGTATATTTTAAACAGGCCTTGAATGTCTTAAAAACAATCAAAAGTTTTTTTACATAAATCAGAAATTCAGCCTGTGGGTAAACTGGTATGAGCAGTTCAGACCTGGATCAGGATTCAGCACAGAAAACCGCATCGGTGCATCTCAACTTGTTACATTTGATCAAAATTTCCAAAGCCCAAAATTTAAAAACACTTAAAGAGGAAATGTTTAAATGAAATAAATAAAATAAACACACATGCACACAAAATCCTCCGACCCGAGAGCACTTAAACATTTTGTTTCAGTTAGATAGATATATATACTTTATTTATCCCAAACTGGCAAATTGTAGAAAGCTGGGAAATAGTATTTAGTATTTTAATAGTATAGAGTTATTTTTGTATTGTTAATTCTAGTTTTGATTTAGTTTCATGAACTCTCGTTTATATTTTTATTTCAGTTGACAGAATTACTTTTAACTGTCCTGTTACTACAATAAGAGCCCACAGCATCACGTCTCCGCCGCTATGTTTCACAGGAACCACAAGGACTTTCTGCTGAAATGCTGCATTTCCTTGTTTCTGACATTAGACTAGTTGACATAAGTTCACAGTTGCCAGGTAACATGTACTCTTGGAAAGCTTGTCATTGCTGTTTACGTTTGCCCGTCTGTGCTTTGCTGAGCAGAAATGTGACATCTGGAAGGTTAAAACATTAAATGCAAGTGATGCTGCGTCACATGCAAGGTGATTCACCAGGATATGATGGCACCGTGCACGCTGAGGAGCAGCAGGATGGTGTGAGTGAATGAAAACTAACACGAGTGGCGCTCCGAGGGTAGAACGAGGATGGGGATGAACGACACTGGCGAACGACCCTGTTTCATTTATTGCCTTGAATTTCCTCTCAAGGAACAAATAAACAAATAAATCATCCTTAGTTGTTGGTTTGTTGACTTTGTTTAGATGAAAGATGAAAATGACTGAATATCGCAGTGGACAAAAAAACATCTGGATCCACAATCACAACCTCCAGAACAAACTGGAACCGGAAATGACTATCCACAGATTGTTTGCTATCAACATTCCCATGACATGCAACACAAAACGGTGATTGTTGTGATCCACTTTGCATCATCACGGGAGGCCAAACAAGACGTCTTGGCTTGTGAGAGCAAGGGGTGTCTCCAACGCTTTTCTCAGGCTGCGATAAACCTGGCAACGACTCGGAGAAGAGATCCATTGAAAGTAAAGAAATACAGCAAATACGGCAGAAAACATTCAGACATAAAACCACCGAGCCTGACTCCAGTGAGTCAATAGAGGAGCTCCCACTCCCGCAGCAGTCTTACTTGTGTGGAGCAACTTCATTTGAATCACAAAGACACAAAAGCTCTGAAGTGTTTGTGCCGAATGCCTGAAGAGAAGAAGAAAACAGCATCGACATGCAAAGAAGTTTCTGTTCTGCACGCAGTCGTCGTCCGGATGAACACGCCAACATCAGCCGCTTTAAAAAGCTCCACCCGTTTGTTCCCATGACGGAGCCGCTCTTTGTGTGAGAGAGTGGGTGTGTGTTTGGGTGTGTGTGTATGATACAGCGGGTGTGCGTTCAGGTGTGTGTGATACAGTGGGTGTTTGTTTGGGTGTGCAGCAGCAGCGTGGATGGGGGCAAACAGCGGGGGAGCAGAAAGAGAGAGGTGAAGCAGAAGTAAACATGGCGCTCAGAGAGCTCCTCTCTAATTGCTACTTCATTATTCGTGACCTTGGCTTTGACCCACGGTGAATGCTGCTGCGAGCTTACCGCAACGACACCGCCACTGAACAGCCGCACGCAGGAATGCTGCTTCTGTTCTTGTGTTGGAGTGCCAAACTCAGGCCGACCTGGGTTTCCAAAACAAAATAACAGGCATGCAGAGCTTCTCTCTCTCTCCCTAACCCACCCCACACACACACACACACACACACACACACACACACACACACACACACACACACACACACACACACACACACACACACACACACACACACACACACACACACACACACACACACACACACACACACACACACACACACACACACACACACACACACACTTCCGTCCATTCTCTCTCACAGAGAAAGGAAGCCGAGTGGAGCTGGCCGGGCCCCAGCTGTCCAGACAGAGCTGGTCCAGCCAAGCCGGTCCCTTGACTGCCCAATTCCCTCCGTGGAAGGACTTAAAGGACGGCGAACCCTCGCTGTCGTCACCACGGCTACACCACTTCAGGAGTGGAGTAGCACTTCTGATCTGATCCTCTGGAGGAAGTGATGTCCAGGCACTGGACATCTGAAATGACCTTGTGTCAATGTGAACGACACATATAGCCCTTTTGCACTAGTCTCGCTTCTCCTCGGTTCTACCCGCCACGGCCCCGTTTTGCCCTTTTGCACTAGGGGCTGAGACGGGTAGAGCCGCTCCAAGCCGATACATTTTTCTGTAACCATTCTAGCGAGGTTCTATCCGGGCTGAGCAGGGACTATTTCCGACGTCACCACCCTCCACGCCTCTGATTGGTCGGGGGGCGGGGCCGTCAAACGTTTGAATCAGGAAGCGGGAGTCAGCGCGAGGCGACTCGCGGCGATTTCATTATACAGCACAAACGTCTGTTTGGTGATCCAACTCTGAAGTGCAGATGTTCATAAACCTGGTGGCTGTTGAGAAAATTAAAAAAGGGATGTAGACGGGCTGTTTTTTTCTCAGCCGCTCGCAGCTCCAGCTGATTTCTCATCAGCGCCGACACGAACAAAGGTGTTGCGCAATCGAGTACGTCACAGCAGCTTCACCCCAACCCCCCCCCCACTTCTCCCCTGGCTGTGCAAAAACACACGGGTGGAGCCGCGCCGAGCCGCGCCGAGCCGAGCCGTTCTGAGGCGAGACTAGTGGAAAAGTGGCAATAGATGAGGACTGTTGTCCTCACAGTTCGGTCACACTCAGCTCAAAGTCCCGACCACTATTCACGCAATCATAAAAGTCAAAGATCATCGCTGAAAATGTACAAAATATGGTTTACCACGAGGTCAAAGGAGAGAAAATATCTCGTGAGTAGAGATGTGCATTTACGTTGACTTTAACTCACCAGAGGCACAACCCAGAATGCACCACCAGCTGTATGCAGGAGCCTTTTTAGCTCTAACATTACATCCCTGTTGTCCAGCGAGCCAATGTGAACACGCCCACCGCATGTCAATCAAAGTTGATGTTGTGAGGTGAGCGAAGGAGGACCCAAGGCAAGGATACTGAGGTGATAGGGGTTTAAAAAAAATTAAATGCCAAGCAAAAATCTGAAGGACTACAAACAAAATCCACAGAACCAGGAAGGAATCAGAACACTAGGAACGAACCACAGAACCAGAAATGAACCAAAGAACCAGGAATGAACCAAAGAACCAGGAACTAACCACAGGACCAGGAACTAACCACAGGACCAGGAACTAACCACAGGACCAGGAACGGACCACAGAACAGAGAAAGAACCACAGAACCAGGAAGGAATCACAACACTAGGAACGAACCACAGAACCAGGAATGAACCAAAGAACCAGGAAAGGACCACAGAACAGAGAGAAAGGACCACAGAACAGAGAGAAAGGACCACAGAACAGAGAGAAAGAACCACAGAACAGAGAGAAAGAACCACAGAACAGAGAAAGAACCACAGAACAGAGAAAGAACCACAGAACCATGAATGAACCACAGTCAGGGAGGTTAAACAGTACGGACCAGCAGGGAGGAAGGGAAAGATGAGACACAGGTGCAACCAGGACAGATGGGAATAGGGGAAGTCAAACTATAACTAAACAAGGACACAGCGTTAACGTCATTAATAAAGGTTTACATCCCACATTTAAGTAAACATATCCTCACTGTGATGTTTGTGAGAGGCTGGCAAGTGAAAAGTTAATCCACCCGACCAACCTCTTAATGGAATGAATCCACTCTTCCGGAACAAAAATCCATCCTCCTGTCACCATCGCAGCCTCATCTGAAGTGTGTGATTGAGCTGTGAAGGATCACCGTGAGTTGAAACTCTTACCTTGGGCCATTTGGGGTTGATGAGGCGAGCCTTGATGGCGTCGTCCAGAGCCGTGCTGTACTGGCCCAGTCTCAGATACGCTGCCGAGCGGTTGCTGTACAGGATGCAGTTCTGCGGGTCAGCGCTGAGCGCTTCCGTGTAGAGACGCACGGCCAGTTCAAACTCCCCCTGCTGGCAGGCCAGATTACTGTGGCGTACGCGCTCCAGGAAGTCGGCTTTGCTCAGGACGGCGGGCCCGCAGCCGGACAGTCGATCCACCTGTTCATGCGCATGTGATGAACAGATCACAGGAGAGGAAGAGGAGGAAGAGGGAGGGTTGGTGGTTTTGCTGGTGGAGCGAGAGCCAAAGAGAGAGAACTGAGGAGGAGATGAAGAAAGGAAGAGGACAAGGAGGGAAGGAAGAGGGGGAGTTAATTACAAATATCTATAATTGTATTATTATTATTACTCAACCATCGTCAAGACAGATCATCAAAACTCGAATATGAGGAAAAGACAGAGAATACAAAAGCAGAGTGACAAATATCAAGCCAGTGATTTAAAATAAATGTTATGTTTCTAGTTTCAGCTAAATCTACTGTAGGAAAATAAAAAGGTTTAGAGGACAGTTTCTCATTACCAAAAGGCTCTGAAGTTCCAGATGTCTGGAGTTCGTGACTGAAGCCATCACATCAGCGTGGCTCGAGAAATGGAGAAAAAAGCCTGATCTTATCTGAAATATCTCCACGAGTAGCTCTAAATCGTTGTTTAGCTCCATACACTACACGTGCATTTGAAATAATCTCAGATGACCTCTGTTCCATCCTAAAGACCAGAGGACCCAATGTGGACCCAATCCTGAAGACTTCCAGGTTGGAGTTTTACAGAAAGCTTTTTGATCAAAGATGTTTGCAGCAATTCTACAGCTCCCTTGTTTTTTTTAGAAGTCGTTGCACAAAAGTTGTACCCCCGAACAGTTGTGACTGGTTAGGAGCATTCTGTACCAGTTAGAATCATGAGGGGTACCAGACCCACTGGATGAGAAGCAGTTTTGTTTAAGTGAATGGGTATGGCTTCCCCTTTGTCCTCCAAACAGATCAATGGTCGGCATGATCAAAGAGTTTGATTTTATCCAAGGATCTTATAATATTTGTCCCAACGTGCAAGTGCGAACTGTAATCTGGCATTTTTATTGTGGTTTTGGAGTGTTCTCTCACTGCGTGACTTCTCAGCTATCGGTGCAGTCTGGTTTTTCCTGGTTTGAGGAGCCATCTTTAAAAGGTGTTTTGTTGTAGTTCTGGGGGGTTCATGTGCACATTTCACAACAAAGCAACTTCAAAAGGTTACACTTGTGTATTATTGCTCAAACAGATAAATGTGGGACCTTCTGACATTTGGAAACTGTACCCAGGCATGAACCAGACTCGTGAGAGTCAATGATTTGGTTGATTTCATTAGATATTCCCATGATGACCTGCAACGAGGCCCCTGTCTGTAAAAATGTTACTGAAAATCCATCCACAAGTGAGTCTCCAGGTGAGCCTCTCAGAAGCTTCTGCACCAAAACATCAGCGCTTGGACCTCCTCAAGTTGTTCAAGGCTACAGTCAACTTCATACATGTAATTGTTTGACTTTGAAGAAAGTCATAAAAATGTTTCTCTCTCATTATTCTTACATTTTAAGAATAACAAGAATTCCAGGAAGCCAAACTGGACTAAAACAGGAGGTGTTTCTTCAGCTTTACTGTCACACATGGAGAGAAAAAAAAAGGTCTGATTCTTGTTGTTAAAGACTTGCAAACTTAGGGAACAACTGTTTTCATGGTTTGTCCTTCAATGAACATCAGGAAGGATGTGGAGCCACACCAGAGCCATATTACTCTGAAATGTAAATTTTTGAGGAGCGTTGCTGGAGAGGGTCAAAAGGAAGAAGCCAAAGAAGATGTGCTTTATGTTTCATTCAAAACAAAAAGAGAAAACATCTTATTGCAGGCAAAACTTTACTCAGAGCGACGCCGACCCACTTGGTGTCATGCTGCAGTTTTTGGCAAACGGGACACCAAACTGCTAGCTTCATTTTTCTTCTCCTCTCAGCAGTAACAGCTTGAATTCCTCAGAGAAAGATGAGGAAAGTCAGATGAGGCTTCTGTTCTTCTCGTTCATTTCAATCGCTTCCACTGAAATTGGTGAAAAATGTGCACACTGAGCTCCATTCAGAGCAGCTTTAGCATGGAGACGCTGCCTCCCTCTCTTAGTCGGTGTTTCCAAATTCGTCCCTTCACCAGAGCTTTCTCCAAGGCCCTCATTATCTCTGTGTCTATCCCCTCCCACACACACACACACACACACACACACACACAAGATATGCAAACTGAAGGGATTCTGAAAACTTCCAAATGCATCACAGTTTCAACTGAGACAACAATGGCATCAAGTAGCACTCAAGCTTCACTTCCAAAAGACTGCAAGAAAACCTTAGACCTATGCAACCTACTCACACACAAGCTGCTTATGCATATACGGTATATCTTGCTCATTGACAGTATAAAAAGAATCAAACGTCACCCATCTTTGTTTTACTGCATGGTGCCAGTAATCTAAAATATCTGTCCAAACATCTTTATTTCAGAGGTGGCTACTGAAATTAAGACTAGTGGTGCTCTGTTGAGATTAACCAAGACTGATGGCCAAGCCTAACAGTCTAGGCTATCAAGAGCTTTGCTGTTAGTTTGTGGTCTGGTTGGAAGGTTCCAAGGGTCCAAAACAAGTGCTGCCAGAGCTGAATTGAAGACTAGTGGCCCTCCACGGGGAACCGCCGTTGTTTAAAACCGATGCTGTCAGGCCTAGTCCAGTTGCACTCACCTGCCCACCAGCCTAGGCCTGGAATTGGTTGGCCGGGTGACTGTAGATCCACGCTGACCTCCACTAGTTCTAGTTTCAGCTCTGGTAGAACTTGTTTCTGAGGTTGCTGGTTAGTGGTTAGCTGATGTCTAGTGGGTATTTAACTTGTAGCAGTCCTGAAGTGATCCAAGGCTGCTCAACTGAAGGACTCAGCTACTGCAAGAGGTACAAGCTGATGAGCCTGAGGCAGTCCATCTGGTGTCCTCGGACTAGTCCTGACTAGCCACCTTCAGCCAGGGACTAAGGGGGCCACTTCAGACTGCTTTGTGACCAGATCACTTCCAGCCCAACCCAAAACCTGTCACAGCGGTGTCTTGACAAGTTGGACATTGTAAAGGAATCTTCAGAAAAAGAATCACCCATTGGTCTATTGCTAGATGGCAATGAGGGTAACCTTTTATCTGGGACCAAAGCCATGTGAACCAAGAATAGTTGACAGAATGGGATGTATTGTATGAATATGTTAATGTTAGTCCAGAGGACAAATAGCAATGTCAGAATAAACTGCTATTTAAAAACTCTATCAAGACTAAAAATATAATTCTGTCTAGGTGATGGTGTAGAAAAGGTCCCTACGGACAAACTAGGGTGATCTTAACTCTACTTGTACAAAAAGTGTATAAAAAGGTCTGTTTGTACATGAATGAACTTCCTATATTTACAATTACAAGACTAGACTGGACTAGAGTAGCCAAGACTAGACTAGAGTAGCCAAGACTAAACAAGACTAGAGTAGACAAAACTAAAGTAGCCAAGACAAGACTAGCCAAGACTAGACTACACTAGACCATAGTACACAAGACTAGACTAAACACATCACCCGCGTTCCCTCGCCGGCCTGGGATAGATAGGTGGGTCGCGATGCCCGGGTCTGGCAGGGCTCGCCGCGCAGCCTGGGGTGCCTTCTGGCAGTGCTGGACCCCCCTGGGGAGGGGGCAACGGTGCGTGATTGTGCGGTATTCTGGAGGTGTGACGCGTGGAAACACAATGTGTGTAAACTTTACTCCGGAAGTCTTGCAGAGATATTTTTGCCAGCTCTTGAGGAACAACTACACAAACCTCCGCTGTGAGGTCACCCACCGGTTTTCTGAACAGAGCTTTTGAAGACTCTTTTTTAGTCTCTGCATGGCGCCGCGTTGGTCAGAACTGATGCCAAAAAAAAAGGTCAGAAAGCTAGCAGGAAAACACCCACTTAAGTTACCACAAGCTAGCTATATATATATTTATATAGTTATGGTAACCTATGATGCTAACTAATGTAGGGCTGTAGCTATCAAATATTTTAGTAATCGAGTATTCTACTGAAAATTCCATCGATTAATCGAGTAATCGGATAAAACATATTTTTCTTTAGTTAAAGAGCAATTATAAATATACATAAGATGTTAGATGTTAATTGACATTAAGACATTAAGAAATTATATAATACAGTAGGTTCATGGCTGTGCATTTAAAAACCCTGAACTTACAACAGTTTCAATTGAACTTTCATTTGTGTCAAGCAAATTTTAAGTTCTAGTTAAGTTTTAAGTTAGAGTTTTGGCAGTGTTCAAAATAAAATTATGAGACCTGCTGTATTGGAGCACATTTTCTTTTAGTTAAAACTGTAGCGGGAACAGAGGTTTAGAGGAACCTATGTATGTACCGGGTGAAGGCTGATTTATGGTTCCGCGTTACACCAACGCAGAGCCTACGCCGTACCCTACGGCGTAGGCTCTGCGTCGATTTAACGCAGAACAATAATTTTGGCTTTAGAGGGGGAACATATAGGAGAACGGACCAGAAGAATATAGAGTGGATTAAAAATAAAAGTTAAGCACTGAGCTACATGTGTCTCCCCTCTGTAGTGGTGCAGATAACCAAAACCATTGTGCATTTTGTGATAAAAGTGTCAAATTTGGTAGACTTATAGCCAAAGACATGTAGAAAAAAATTAGATATGGAGCCATCATGGATTTTCAATTTGGCACCCATTTTTCAAGATGGCCACCGGTGACCACTGTTTTAGATACAATTTCATATAAACAATGGATAAAATGTGATAGAAACATCAAATATGGTACAGTTATGGCCAAAAACATGAAGAACAAAATAAAGATATGCAGCCATCATGAGATGGCTGCATTAGATACATTTTCATATTTATGATGGATATAATGTGATATTGAGAATATAAGTTGAATTGATCTACCATGTTGTATTCATTATAGGGGACTTCTTGAGCCACTCTTTGTCTGGACCCTCACCTAGGACCTGTTTGCCTTGGGAGACCCTACCAGGGGCATAAAGCCCCGACAACATAGCTCCTAGGATCATTGAGACACGCCTCCACCACGATAAGGTGGTAGCTCAAGGAGGAGATTTTTTTTTCTTTTTCTTTTTTTATGATTCTGAATGAGATTTTTTTTTCTTTTTCTTTTTTTTTATGATTCTGAATTCAAATTTATGAGTTTCAGAATTGCTCAGAAGCTGCAAATCAAGACTCAAAATATGCAATACTGTCTAACTAGGTCCAGCGCGGGAAAGTCTATTCAGCACTCCCCTTCACAGTAACAGAGAGCTGTGCACTCTAAAGCAGCTTTTTTGCACTTGCACCGCCTAACACAACCCTTCTTACATTGGCAGGAGACAAGTTCATAGCTGCATTGGCCAGCATCTGGTAGGCATGTCCAGAACGGTGCATAGTAGCCCTCAGATGTCTTAGACCAGCCCCATCTACATGGTGAAGGTAGCTCTGGTGTAGACACCAGCATCTGGCCCCACACATGCCCTCCTTGGTAAGCTGCTCTCTTCACATGTTCCTCTAGGGCAGCCTTTGTTGGTGGGATTGACAGCACATTGTGCCTCTTCACAAATAACTTCCTCCTTGCCGTGTCTATTTCTGTGCATGGGCTGGTTCGGTAGATAGAGCAGTATAACATCTCGATCGTAGCCATTACCTCCTGTGGTATGTCATCTGGGGCAGAAGATAGTTTTAACAGGGCATGTGTAAGCTCTGGAAAGACAGTCCATACAGCCCATGCAGTCTTCTTCCCATGGCCAGCAAAGCTGGATACAGTGTCACAGCCCGTCAATGCATGGAACACTGGAAGTGCACGTGCCTTCTCAGGCCCCAGCCCTTCTGCTATTTCATGGGCTGCAAGGTATCGAAAACCCTTTCCAGTTCCAAATGCCAGCCAAAGCTCATCTTCTGGCTGGAGACCCTGAGCAACTGCGACAGCCAGCACTACAACATCAGTATCAACAGTTTGTATCATGATTTTCTGATGGCCATTTCTTGCTGCGTTGGCCACATGTAATAACATGCAACTATCAGCTTCCTCATGTGTACATGGAGCAATTGAAGAAAGATCCTGAAGTGGTGGCTTGCTGAGGACATCTACATCATTTGTGACAACAAGCTGTTTGTTGTCCAGCACAAACTCCCTGAGCAGAGCATCTGAGAGTAAGTCTTATTGTTGTCAACTCTGAGAAAGCTTTGCCAGTTCCTGGGAATGGGTGCAGAGTCTACCACACGTCTCTGCACCCCTTCTCCACGCTTTGCTCTTGTAGCAGCTTTCAAGGACTACAAGTAGCGGTCCCACACTAAATCAAGCCTGGTCACATGTCCAAGTTTTCTGTTGAGATATGGAATGAAGATCTCTTGGGTGTACTCATTGAAGGTCTTTACAGACTTTGATTTGAGCATCTGGATAATGGCTGCCCCATCTACAATAGTGCAGGTAACCTTGGGGCCATCAGAATATGCACTATGAACAGCTTCCAGGCATGAAAGAAGATCACTCTTCATTCCGAAGCGAATGCCTCCCCCTTTGTATAGCGCTGGGGGACATGGCTGGTTCTCGTGTCTGAAGAACTCATGAAGGTTTCCATCTCTGGTCTGGTAAGCAATGAAGAGCCTTGAAAAGAGCTGCATGTCTTGTTTGAGAGAGACCAATTTCTGCTTGTCTTTTGATACTCTCCTCACAGGTGAAGTCCCAAACACCATCAGCTTATTCCTTGGTATGGGATCATCTATTGGCTTTGTTCTTTTCACAAGACACTCTCTAGTAAAAGCTTCAAACTGGTGCTGTCTTGTCTGCTTCACCTTGCTGACTGTCTCAACAGCTGAAGGCCCAGCAATTTCTTTTGCAATGAGGTCCTTGCTTTCCTCTTCAAAGGGGTTTCCAAGGTGTTCCACTGCGCTGACCAGAGAGCGTACATCCTTGATGAATGCAACTTGGACACTTGTTGTTTGATCATGGTGACGTGTGTCATCTGGTCTTCCTGGTTTCTTGGAGCTAGTCTCAAACTCCTGTATGGTTCGGGAAACTTCTGGTCCTGCTACCATCCAACACAGCAGTGCTGAGGGGTTGTCAGTGAGGCCCACAGCCAACTATTTTGTGCAATTTTATTTCATAGAAATGTGAATGGACACAACTCTACACACAATCCCCGAACTCTAACCCTAACTCTAACAGATATTTAAATCTGATAAATGCAATTGTAATGCAACTACAATTTTGATAGGCTACTGGCATGGCCGCCATCTTGAAAAATATATTGTCATGACATATTTTGAGTATTGAATTGTAGCTTCTGAGGAATAGTGAAGTTCATAATTTGAACTTCACCCCCCAAAAAAAGTGAATCGACTCAAAGATAACTCAAATCAGACGAGTATATGCAGCTATATTGCAACAGGTAGTTGGCTGCCATCTTGGCCGCCTTCTTGAAAAATGTATTATCTTAACGATAGTTCCCAAGTGCTATGCATAGTAGATAAATTCAATTTAAAGCCTCAATATCACATTATGTCAATTTTTAAGATGAAAATTGACCTAAAAACAGTTGTCAATGGCGGCCATTTTGAAAAATAGCAGCCATATTGAAAATTCATGATGGCTGCATATCTTTATTTTGTTCTTCATGTTTTTGGCCATAACTGTACCAAATTTGATGTTTCTATCACATGTTATCCATTGTTTATATGAAATTGTATCTAAAACAGTGGTCACCGGCGGCCATCTTGAAAAATGGGCGCCATAATGAAAATCCATGATGGCTCCATATCAAATTTTTTTCATTATGCTTTTGGCTACAAGTGTACCAAATTTGATGCTTTTATCACAAAATGCACAATGGTTATGGAATTTCTAGCTAAGCTGCCCCACTACTGGGCCATTGCAGACTCATTGCCTGAGCATGATATTACTAAAACCAAACATACCCGCCGCCTCTTTCTACTACCTTTTACAAGCGCGGCTGTACCGTCAGCGCGCTGTGCCACATTAAACGTAGTCCGGGCGAAATACCTGCTTTGAGCTGGTGAAATTAAACGATTCCTCGAGGCAGGGAAAATTCCTCGATCATTTTTTGTAATCGAATTACTCTAATTATTCGAGGAATCGTTTCAGCCCTAGTTAGTATATTATATTATTATTATAGATACCGGATAGATAAATGGATGAATGAATGGGATGCCTGGGTCTGGGACCCTCCGGTGTCGGGCCCGCGCGGGGGTCGCCCTGTTGGGGGGTTCCCTCTCTCCAGGCCCGTCTCCGGTCCCCTCCTTTGCCTCCGCAGCGGGGCCCCCCTCTGGTCCTGGAGGGCCACTTTCGACTAGACTAAACTAGAGTCGAGACAAGTCGAGTCGACAAGTTTAGAGTAGACTAGACTAAACTGGACTAGAGTAGACAAGATAAGACAAGACTAACCTAGACTAGTCTGTTGTTGTGTAATCAAGGTTTGTCTGGTGTAGACTAGTCTATACCAGACAAGAGCATACAGGACAAGATTCATATAGAATAGATCTAGATTATGCATCTGGTAGCAGTAACAGTAATAGAAGTTTTAGTAGAGGAAGCGTTTAGTTAGTAATTACTAGCTATTAAAAGCTGTTCATTGGTAGCTATAATTAGTAGCTACTCTTATATGGGCAAACAAAAAGTGAAATTTGGTTAGAGGTCCAGTGACGTCCCAGAAGGTTCATCCAGGTCTTATCATAGAATCTATGACACTGAACTACAGTAGTACACTCATCTCATAACTGCTAAACTAAAACACAATTAATGGAGCTCCAGGCAATAAAAATCCCTTTTACTTCCACAGATAAAAGACCGTTCACACTGTTGTCCTATACTGGTTTGTTATATTTGTGAATGTGGGGGAGTCAGAATGAAAGTGAACTCTGGAGATGTGAACCTGGAGTTTAAAGGGTTTATGGCATCCTAAATTTCTGTCTCAGAAATACTCATTTGTTGTGCATCTGCTTTGGTTATTTTGGAGTCTATATAAAACACATATGGAACACTTTGGTTCCCACACATTGTTAATATTTATTTCCTTTTTCCTTCCAGTTCAGGTTCCCTACTATCCTCCACTGAGCTATTTTACGTAAAAATCTGCAGTTTTCAAAAGCACCTACAGTTGGCTCCAATTATGGACGATCTGCACTGCCAAGCAGATCGGTTCGGTTGATAAAGAGAAAGACAGGGCTGACTGGGCCTGCAAACAGGTGAGGGCATGCTCGGTTACCATGGTTACTCAGTGACACGCAACCGTGTGCAAAAGTTGGTGCTTTTACAATAACAATCTAATCATAGTGGGTCTTGGTGACAACAACAACATATGCATGCGCATGTATATTTTTTAGTGTGGCATTCAGGGGGTAACGTTGCAGCCACATGCTGCTAAACATTGGTCCTTGATAAACTGATAATCAGCAGGTGTGCAGACCTCTAATAACCCAGATGTTTGGACAGTTTGATTGTCTGACGCATTCAGATAAGTTTTAACATAATGCCAGGGAGGAAAAAATAGAAGCAATGATCCTAAAGAATTGTGCATGCAGATGAATCCACAAAAAGACTCTAAAACCACTTCCAAACTAACTGGAGTTTGATGTTTTCCAGTGAGAAAGATTATTCACAAGTTAGAAAACATTCTGGACAGCTGTCAATTTTTCCAGGAGTGGACATCCCGGCAGATTTACTCCAAAGTCAGATGGTGTAATATTTAGAGAAATACAAAAGCACCCAATAGGTACATCTCCGAGCCCACAGACCTCAATAATCACTTTAAATGACGGCGACAGCATCATTAGAAGACGGGAGATTAGGGCTGTGCGATTAATCGATTTTAAATCTAAATCGGATTTATTAATCAAAATCGATGTTAAAAAAAAGGAAATCGGAAAATCGATTTTTTCCTTTTTTGCAGCTGGCTGCATTACAGACAGAGCTCGTCTAGTCATCTTTGTTTTTTTTTTGAAAATTGTAAATGTTGTCACTTTACTAAACTCAAGGAGGATTTACAGTATCTTTCAGTTGCACTTCATTCCCAATAGGGAAATTTGTTAGCCATTTTTCTTTGAAAAAAAAAGATAAAATATTTGAAACAATTTATTCCATTGTCTTTTGTAGTTTTACCAAAAAAATCGAAATCGAAATCGAAAATCGGGTTTTCAGAGAAAAAAAAATCGGGATTTTATTTTTGTCCAAAATCGCCCAGCCCTACGGGAGATTGTTTGTTTCCAGGAGAAAAACTTCTTCTGTTCAAAGAAAAACATTGAAGCAAGACTGAAGTTCACAAAACTGCATCTGAACAAACCAGCAGACTTCTGGATCAACGTCCTCTGAACACATGAGACCAACATGTTTCGTCTTAACGTCCAGAACCAAGTCTGGAGGAAACCAGCAGAAACACCTCAGACCCACTGTCAAGCACGATGGTGGTGGCATCATATGTGGTTGTTTTAAACCTTGCAGTCATTAAAGTCAAACATGAACTTCCCCGTAGACCAGAATATTCTAGAGACAAATGTCAGTCTGACAGTTAAAGTTTAGTTGCAGCTGAATAAACTTATATGGAGATGATTATAGTTGGTCAATTCTTGATAGTCAAAATCAATTAAATATGTGCAGTTGTTGCTTTTTTTAAAAAAATCACAAATCCTAACTTTTGTCATAAATTGTGACAAAAGCTTGGGAAAAAGTTTAAACAGTTTAATTTTCAGGCTTTCTAAGGCCTTGTACACATAGCACCTCTCCAATAATAAGTCATGTTATATAAGATTTTTTTAAAACAAAAACAAGTTGTCTCAGTTATAGCTTAGGATTCGACACCAGCCAAAATAGAGTCGCTTGACTCTTTAACTCAGTTCACTGGTATTTTACTCATCTATTTTCAACAAATATAATCAGCTGGGTTTAAAAAACATCCAACGGCAAAAACAGTGTCACTCGTGATCATAGTTCCAGTTATCCGAGCACCTCCACCGGCGTGTGTTTGTTGGCTTCGACAGCAAAGAAGAGCTCAAACACACACACGGCCGTGAAGGTAAGCATATCTGGAGGAGGTTTACACGGTAAGAGGTCAAGTTCGAGCCAGAAGAACAACACTGCAACAGGAACACAACATGAATATCCTGTCGCGGCCCTTCCAAGATTACAAGCAAACACAAACTTCCCGTCTTCCTCTGGGTGGTGTCTTACTACTGCCAGCTCCGCTTCAGTCAGAGAACAACACAGACTGAATGCAGAAAAAAGGAGGATAAGGTGTACCTGAACGGGGCTTTTAAATGTTTGATTGTATTACATATTCTACTGTGGAGAGATGAGGAAGGCGACCAGCCGTACCCGCTCTCACACAGGCCCGACTTTTCCCAGCGGTATTCTGGAGGTGTGACGCGTGGAAACACAATGTGTGTAAACTTTACTCCGGAAGTCTTGCAGAGATATTTTTGCCAGCTCTTGAGGAACAACTACACAAACCTCCACTGTGAGGTCACCCACCGGTTTTCTGAACAGAGCTTTGAAGCCTCTTTTTTAGTCTCCGCACGGCGCCGTGTTGGTCGGAACTGATGCCAGAAAAAAAGGTCAGAAAGCTAGCAGGAAAACACCCACTTAAGTTACCACAAGCTAGCTATTTAGTTCGGCTGGCTTATGGTAACCTATGATGCTAACTAATGTTGATGCAAACCCCCCTCCTTCTCAACTGCCACCTAGTGTTTGGTAGTGGTATTACAGAGCGACGCAGAAGTATAGATGCCAGCGATGGCGTAGGGGCGTAGGAATCATAAATCAGGCGCTACCTCTCACTCATTCTGATCAAATCTGTCCCCAAAACCTTGTTTCAGATGCTGCTATTGAAATGACATCTGACTCTTTGGCAGCACTTGTTTCGGGTGTCATTGGAAAGGTCATAAAATGAGGTGAAGTTTGCTCAACCTGAGGCCCCAGGTACGGCAAGAGGTACAGAGCAGCCAATGATCCTGAGGAGGTACAGGAGCCCTCTTGTTCTTGCTAACCCTTGCCCCCAAACCCTTCCAGTCACAGGGGTTTCTTATTTTGTAGCTAAATTGGCTTCGAAAAATAAGAACATCTATATTCCTTTGGGTCTTTACTCGCAGCTTAAAAATCAAGACAACGCTGAGCACAACATAACTAAAGTGACGATGGCTGTCCATGCACATTAGCCAGCCGTCAATCTAATTAACTATGCATATGTCTCACTGTTTTGGAGAAACGACCCTAGTATTCAGTCAAAGGATTACCTGTACATGTTTTTTCCTTTCACTTCCTGCTTTGTTTTGGAAATACAATCTGGAAAGAAGCTGCATTTTACTCTAACTTATTTCATGTAAAAAAAAAAAAAATTTAAGCGTAGAAAAAAATGAATTAAATTGACCATTATTATGAGCATTCGCTATAATACGGCCCCATTTTTTTCAGGCTTCGAACATTTTGGCGCCAACTGCTTTGGAATACGATGCTTTGAAATAAATTAGTGGTTCAGAAGTTTTAAGGTTGTTTATAATCTGCAGACCATCCAGATGCCCTGAACCCATAGTTTAGACCTCCAAACCAACAGGTTCAGCATGGTTACAGTATTTAATAGTATTAACTAAGTACCAATTTCTGATTTTTTTTCTGAAATTCAAGACATCAGAACATGTGAGATCTTTTTCTTATGAATTTTCAAGTTGATGACTCAGAAGATCTGAGGTTTTTCTCATAAATAAGCTAGTTGAAGTCATATTTCTTTTCTTCTTTTTTCTTCAAATTTTAACCCCCAATTATTTTATCCAACTATATTTTTCTTCCAATAGCCCTATTAACATGCTGGGCTAACGTTTTCTCAGTTCCAAATTTGGACTTGTAGTTGTACTAGTTAGTCTGTACTTCCCACGTATGACTTGGGAGTAGGGTTGCAAAATTCCGGGAATTTTCAAAGTTGGAAACTTTCCATGGGAATTAACGGGAATATATGGGAATTAACGGGAATATATGGGAATTAACGGGAATTAACGGGAATAAATAAGACATTTACAGAATTGAAGGTTGGCCCTTAACAGGGAACTTAAATATAGTTGGGGGAAATATATTGTAGCATAGTCTTGGCTAAAACAACCAGATTTAATGCAAGTACACTCCTCAATCACATGCACACAGCACATTGCTTACTGCAGGGCTATTGAGACCACGCCCCCTACACTACATGCACTGTGCATTCCTCCATCACATGCACAGGTGATTTCTTGAAGCCTGGAGGCCACACATTTGAGCTCAAAGCACAAGACTATTGAAGCCACACATTTGAGCCCGGACTATATAAAGTCAAGTAAGTTTTGATAATATTATGGGGTAAATATATTTGATCGATAATGGTATTAATGTTTAACTTGCATTACTTTTTGATTGGGTGGGGGAGTGGGGTGAGTTAGTATTTACTCAACATTCATGTTTTTGTTCATTAAAATAATTGTTCATACAAGAATAAAAACTAAAGTTCTACTCAAATAAATCTGTTGAAATGTCATGTTTTTGTATTATCTTGCATGGATATCTGGTTATGACGAAATAAATATTTACATTTATGTTTGGATATGATACAGTTTGTTTAAATTACCCCCAATTTCCAGTTAATTCCCAATAATTCCCATAAATTCCCATAATTCCCATGGAAAGTTTCCAATTTGGAATATTTCCAAAATTCCCCAACTTAACTTCCCATGGAAAGTTTCCGGAAAGTTTCCGGAAATTTACCGGAAATTTTCCATCCCTTTGCAACCCTACTTGGGAGTATGTACTTCAAACAATGGGAGGATGCATTTCAGTCTTTCTGAAACTGGAACACCAGTGTATTTGTGTACTTGATGACATAACATCACAGCTACCAGGAAAACACTATTCACACACACACACACACACACATACACACACACACACACACACACACACACACACACACACACAGTTTATCATAAAACTGTCGATGAACTAGATTGATTTAGCCTGTCAACCTAAATTTGATTTTTTTGGATTCAACAATTTACCCTGTTTTCTTAATAAATAATGTCAACTGTTGCAGCGTCATATGTTTCAGAGGGTTTTAAGTTCCCTATAATGCTTTACTTTTTTGAAGTTAATTAAAAAAAAAAAAAGACAGGGGGCCCTTGCACAGCTGGGCCCCTAAAAAGCTAGAAACAGCCCTGTTTTCAAGGCGGCTGAGGATGGAAATGTTAAATGCAGCTGATCCTGACAGAAATCAGATGCAGCTGTGTATGAAGTCCTGAGGATGGATGAGATGTATAAACTTCACTACCTTCCGTGAATATCTGCCTCTAAACGTCCGTTTCCGCCGACCCTTACCTTCTCTTTCCTGGGTCTTTGCTTTTCCATCTCCGCTAGATCCAAACTTTCATCCCACGGCGGCGGCTGCAGCTCCGAGTCAGAGCAGGAAAACTTGCAGACAACATTAAAACTCGGGACACGAGTCTCCAGTCGGTCACCCGGCGATGCTGGCTGTCAAAAAACCTGACGGTTGGGACTAGTCGTGTGTGGTGGAAGAGTTTCCACGGGTTCCGTTAAAGTTGATCCAGAGAGGCTGCGCCATGTTCCCGCAGCTGATCCTCGCAGCGGAGATTTGATCCGCGAGAGGCGGAGATCCGGTCTGCGCCATGACTGCAGCCTTCCGAGGGTTCAGTTACTGCTGCTGACATCAGAGGCTCGGTCACCTCCCAGATATCTGTTACTACTGACCTGTACCTACACGAGTAATACTGACCTGTACATAGGGTTGCCACCATGGATATATTATAAAACGGTTGCCACCCGTCCCGTAAAATACGGAATTGTCCTTTATTTGAGAAAAAAATGTTGCGTCCCGTATTGAACTAATACGGGACACGATTTGTACCGTATTTTCATCAACTTTTACACCATATTCTAGTTGAATTATTGAAATAAATGAACCTTTACACCATATTCTAGTTGAATTATTGAAATAAATTAACTTTTACACCATATTCTAGTTGAATTATTGAAATAAGTTAACTTTTACACCATATTCTAGTTGAATTATTGAAATAAATTAACTTTTACACCATAGTCTAGTTGAATTATTGAAATAAATTAACTTTTACACCATATTCTAGTTGAATTATTGAAATAAATTAACTTTTACACCATATTCTAGTTGAATTATTGAAATAAATTAACTTTTACACCATATTCTAGTTGGATTATTGAAATAAACTAACTTTTACACCATATTCTTCACCTGTAGGCTATATTATACATCTTGGCTGATGTGGACATACGTAGCATAGGAGGCTATTTCAGTTGCTAGTATGGTTGTCTGTCTGTACAGTGATGCAAGTTCAATGCTATTAAAGCACTTTAAACTTGAAATCAAAGAATTTTGTTTTTTTATATAAAAATTTTATATAAAAATAAACACATTTTTATTCAGTTTAGAAGTTTGGGGGGTTTTTTCTTTTGGCTCCTGCGCTGCTGAAATCAGGGCGTCCCTTATTTCTATTTCTGAAAGGTGGCAACCCTAATGGCGGTACTACTGTCCTGTACATGAGAGTACTACAGACCTGTACACGGGAGTACTACAGACCTGTACACGGGAGTACTACAGACCTGTACACGGGAGTACTACAGACCTGTACATGAGAGTACTACAGACCTGTACACGGGAGTACTACAGACCTGTACATGAGAGTACTACTGACCTGTACATGAGAGTACTACAGACCTGTACACGGGAGTACTACAGACCTGTACACGGGAGTACTACAGACCTGTACATGAGAGTACTACAGACCTGTACACGGGAGTACTACAGACCTGTACATGAGAGTACTACTGACCTGTACATGAGAGTACTACAGACCTGTACACGAGAGTACTACAGACCTGTACATGAGAGTACTACTGTCCTGTACATGAGAGTACTACAGACCTGTACATGAGAGTACTACAGACCTGTACACGGGAGTACTACTGACCTGTACATGAGAGTACTACAAACCTGTACATGAGAGTACTACAGACCTGTACATGAGAGTACTAGACCTGTACATGAGAGTACTACAGACCTGTACATGAAATTACTACCAACCTGTACATGAGAGTACTACAGACTATACACAAAATTACTACAGATCTGTACACAAGAGTACTACAGAAACTGTACACAAGAGTACTACAGAACTGAAAAGCTAATGTACACTAATTGAAAACAAAGCTGTTCACTTCAATAAAATACACTTGTACTTGCACTTGTGTGTTTGTACGGTCGCAGCAAGGCCTGTCCTAGGTTTTAGAGGCCGTTCTCTACGTTTTTCTTTGTAAAACTGATGTGGTGGAACCTCAAACCCAGGAGTTGATCTCTATGGACTAGATTTGTGAATCTACAATTCAAATTGACAAATTAAATTTAGCTCGGTCGTGTTTTTGTGAAAATAGATCAGTCTGCAGTCGTGATTTAGGGCCATTTGAGGAAAAAAAATAATTAATAATAAAGAAAAACACACAATGCAGTGGGGTGAGAGAACTTTTTTTTTCAAAATCTTTTATAGTCAATAAATCTGTTTCTGTATTGGGGTGGGTGGTGGAAAGGTGGGGGGTAAAGGTGAGGATAGGTCCAGTTAGGTTACAAATAATGTTTGAAGAAAGGCTTGTATTTTTTTAAGTTTTACCTGCATTTACTGACAGATCATGAAATTGGAATTTCTTATTTTCTTTTTCAAATTTTACAAGTTTATAAGTAATTCAATTCAATTAAATTCAATTTTATTTATATAGTGTCTATTACAACAGAAGTTGTCTCTAGGCGCTTTCCAGAGTCCCAGAACATGACGCCCAAGCAATTATTAAATAAACATAACATAAACAATGGCAGGTAAAAACTCCCCTAGTGGGAGAAAAACCTTAAGCCAAACAGTGGCAAGGAAAAACTCCCCTTTAGGAGGTAGGAAGTAAATTGCTTAAAGCTTATGAAGTCAGAAATTGAAAGCCCCCAGTGGCTGCGGGACTGGTAACTTGGAGGGTCCCCAGTGGTCGCGGCGGTTCAATTCATCTGTATCTACCCAGGCAGCATAAGAAATGGCTGGTTCAGAGGAAATACAAGTCCTCAGGGTATCAAGTCTCTCATTACTAGGATTGGTTTATCTCCGCATGTCATTCATTGGTTCTCTAACTATCTGTCTGACAGATCCCAATGCGTCCAGTTTGCTGGCTCCTCTTCTTCGTTCCTCCCTGTATTAAAGGGGGTGCCTCAGGGTTCCATATTAGGACCGCTGCTGTTCACCATTTATGTAAACAATATATGTGACAATGTATCAGATGCTGCTTTCCATTTTTATGCAGATGATACAGTATTATACTGTTCATCCCCTTCTGTAGTGCAAAGTCTTGAACTCTTGCAGTCTGCTTTTGATGTTGTTCAGTCCCATCTGACTCAGCTTAAACTAGTCCTAAATGCAAGTAAATCGAAGGTGATGTTATTTTCAAATGGCAAACGGCTACCATTAAGTATTCCAAAAATATTAACTGCTCATGGAGTTGAACTTGAAACAGTCAAAACATATAAGTATTTGGGAATTATCATTGACGAGAACTTGTCTTTTAAACCACACATAGAAAAGCTGGTCTGTAAGCTTAAGATGAAATTGGGTTTCTTCTTTAGAAACAAATCTTGTTTTTCCCTACACGTTAGGAAATATTTAATTTCAACCACGTTTGTTCCTTTACTGGATTATGGAGACTTGCTGTTTATGAACGCACCTGTCACTTATTTGAGAAAGCTGGACACTGTATATCACTGTACCTTACGTTTTATTACAGGATGTGGAAATCTTGTCCACCACTGCACTTTGTATGCAACTGCAAATTGTCCGTCTCTATCTGCCCGCAGACTTTCTCGATGGTTAGCGTTCATTTATAAATCTCTTCTTGGGCTGGTTCCCTCTTATTTATGTTCTTACATGTGTAGAGTCTCTAATCCTTACAGCTTACGCTCACAGGACGTTCTGCGCATGTTCGTTCCTAGAGCCAACACTGAACTTGGGAAAAAAGCCTTCAGTTACGCTGCTCCCCGGTCATGGAATGACATACAGAACGATCTGAGTTTACCTGAACTGATCACTCTGGGGGAATTTCGATCAATTTTAAAGGATCGAGAAACTAGTTCTCTCGGGCAATGTGCTTGTTTTTAATTCAAATGGTGCCAAAAAGTTTTCAAATTATATGGACCCGTTTATGTTGTATGTAATTTGTGTTCCTGACTACAGTGTTGGATTGCTGTTTGTTGTTTTTTTGTTGTGTTTTCTGTTGTAATTTATGCTGCCCTCTTGGCCAGGTCGCTCTTGGAAAAGAGATTTTTAATCTCAATGAGTCTTACCTGGTTAAATAAAGGTTATTATTATTGTTATTATATTACATTACTTTAAAAAAAGATTTGGTTGGTAAAATGTATTTTAGTTATTTTAGTGGAATTTGGTTTAAAAAAAAAAAACGAGGACACACGTCAGCACAGCTGCATCCCCTTTATTCATTGGTAGTGTTGCCCTACAAGATATCCTCATTTTAATTTCTAATCTTAATCCTTCATCTACTGAAAATTGCATAAAGAATGAAAAAAGCAACTTCAGTTTTAATTGGTCACATTTATTTCTCGGCTCATAAACCACACTTCTTCTATACAGGTATTTACAATTTTCTTCCAACCTTTTTTATTGCTATTCGGAAAAAAAAACTTCAAGAAATCCACAAGTTATACAATATTATACAAAAGTGTAGTATGTGCTCAGACCTGGATGACGGCCATGATTTTACTGGGTCAGTCTGAGATCGGAGGTCAAACTCTCGTCTAGACATCATCTCCTCCTTTAAACGTATTAGTGTATTCCAGACCACTAATTTATACTGTATTTGCTTTTTGAATTGTGCTCCACAGAAACTCTTCTTTTTATAAATTAAAAGAAAAATCAAAAATGATCACGTTCCTTTTTTTTGGTACATAAAATCAAAAGAAAAATATCTATTTTTCCTTTCAAACATCCAGATCTGTCTGCAAATGCAGAGACACGACTCAATATATCCATTAACTTCCACGTGTCCGGGTTCGGGTTGCAGTAACAGCAGGCCAAGCAAAGAGGACCGGACCTCCTTCTCCACCGTCCAGCCATTATTAACGTTACGAGATGCACCTGTGATATTAAGTGCATAAATACATAATAGTGCAATTTTAACTGGGACCCAAAGTGCTTGGTTCGGGACAACAAATCAGTTGCATCAAATATGGGCTTTGTTATGGAGAATTCAACTTCCTTGTGTCTTTATTATTCTAAAGAATTTGGACTACGGTATTTCACAAAGTCACAAAGTCTTTCTTTCTGTCAGATGCTGAACACTTGTTTTCCCCGTAACAACCCCCCCTGCAGATAATCCCTCATGCGCTCACGGCTGGCTGCTGTGTATCGTGTCCCTGTTTCCGGGCTTTCTTGGTCCGTCTGGGCGAGTCATCCTGAGACAGAGCTTGAAAAGCCTCACAGGTCTGTCTTTCCTCTTGGCCCTCCTTTGGTTGGTCCTCCTGACCTTAAGCATCACTGCCTGCAGGTGGCGCTGCTCCTCCACATCTTCACCGCTCCTCCCCTGCTCCGGCTGAGGCAGCCCTGGTGTCACCACAGTCGCAGCACAGCTGTCGAATCAAAGAGGAGGGATGATTTTATTGTGATTTACCGGAACTGTTTTATTTTCCTGGATTTCTTTGTTGTGAAGCTGCGGGAACAGGTTGTTAACAGGGAAACAAACATGCTTTTGAAGATCAAACCAAAAGGTTTTTGGCCTTTGAGGGTCCACGTTAGCCCCACGTCTTCTTTCACATGTATTAGCAGAGGCCTCCAGCTGTCAATCATCCAATGCACGAATGAACCCTTTGAAGAGGCCTGATCACATTTGGTTTTACTACTTTACACCGTCTAAACCAGTGGTTCTCAAATGGGGGTATGCGTACCCCTGGGGGTACGTGAAGGCACTACAGGGGGTATGTGAGATTTTAAAATATACATATATTAAAAAAGTAGCATCCATGTAAAAATCCTTTAAAAATAAATATTTCATAAATAATTGAGGAAAATATAAGTCTAAATTCATAAAATGAATTTTATCTTCAGGAGTAGGCTATTCAACTTATTATCCTAAAACTGCAGAGTATCCCCCACACCAGGATGGTTCCACCTAACCTGTCAAATGCCACCTGGCTTCACCTGTCAATCACTTGGACCAACGATGGAGTCGTGGATGAAGCGTAGCAGCAATATTTTTATGTTTAATAAATCAGTTACTGATAGCATAGTGCTCTGTTTTAGGTCTTTTTTTTACAACCAAAAGTGCTTTGCGCTGGTTAGGGGGTACTTGGCTGAAAAAATATTTCACAGAGGGTACATCACTGAAAGAAGGTTGAGGACCACTGGTCTAAACTAATCAAGTCTGAACCAGGATGGTTTGTCTGGAAGAGTTCCCAGGGGGAAAAGGAACCTGGAAGCAGGACTGAGGTCCACAAACCTGTCTCTGAACAAACTACAACATTTATGGATCAATGTCCTCTTCACACATGAGACCAACGTGGACGTGTTTGGTCTTCATGTCCAGAACCATGTTTGGAGTTTTGTAGAGACAAATGTGAGGAGATCTGTCTGATAGATAAAGTTTGGCTGAAAGTAGGTCAAGATTTTGAAAGGACCCTGTCAAAGTCCAGACCTGATCCTGGTTTAGATGCAGTGGTGGGACCTTCAGAGAGGAACGGACCAGAACTCCTCCACAATATCAAAGACACATAAATTCCCCAGGAAACAACTATTAAAACTTCTACAGGCAGATCGATCACATCATAAAGTACATAATTTCATACAGGCGGTCTTCTCTTTTATTCTTCTCTTTTGTTAAATAAACAGAATAGTTACAACATTTATCACACATCCGTGTATACAGCACAAAACCGGGTCGTTTGAGAGTGTGTAGGTCTGTAAATACTGACGTGTTGCCTTCTCTGCAGTCCCGAAGCAGAAAGCAGGACAGGGACACGTGCTCCAGCAGCAGAGCCTGCACTCCGCTCATCTGTGTCTGCTGAGCCAAGGCCTGGAATAATCTGGATGGACACAGAAACGGTCAAAGCGTCACATACAAACACGGCCGGAAGCTCCCAGTGCAGGATGAACGGCCCACAGAGTGTGTGCAAACATGATTCTGGTCACGTCCAAAGACATCAAATGCTGTCGCTGCACCTTATTTTTATATATATATATTTTTTTAAATATTTTTATCCCAGATTTTTTACCCATTTTTTCACCCAGTGCTCCTACCTAAGTCAGTCCTGGGCATTGCCATCCTCTACCAACCCCAGGAGGCCCTACACTGACCTCAAGTCTCCTCCTTAACTTGAGGAGTGACGGACCGCTTCTTTTCACCAGACAGGGTGGGGCTTCTCCGGCCGGACGTAGCGCGTGGAAGGATCACATTATTCCGGCCAGATCCTCCCCACCCCATCTGGCGCCCCAGCTGGCCAGAGGGGGCATGTATAGCCCAGGACTGCTGCATGTTTTTGTGAGGGTAGCTCACATTAGCTACCCGAGGAGGACATGCAAACTCCACACAGAAAGGTCCTTTCACAGCTGCACGGCTTCACGGCTGCACTACCAGCTGCGCCACCCTGCCCCTTATGGGAGGAGGAGCCGCTGCACCTTATGTAAGGCTGGGGTGTGAATGCACTTCGGCCTAGATGTTTGTTGGGAAACACGGCATCGTGCACGCCGTGTCTAAGCGGGGTACCTGAGGTGAGCGCCCTGTTATAACTGTCTAAGGGCGTCATTCAAACAGGAATGCAAATATTTACCGCTGGGTCAGAGGGTCCAGTCAGTTCCTGATAAGTTATGACACATCCCAGATTTATAAATTACCAATAATTCTCAGCCTTATGGGCATTCAGAGCGTTGGTTTTGTTGGTTTACCTGGCAGTACAGTTGCAAGGATACAGCGTCCTCGGCTCTGCGTTGTGGAGGCCGTACTTGCTCTGCTGCGGGAGGATCAGGTTCTTACATCTGTCGAGTTCTTTGTAGATGCTACATGACCCTGTGAGGAGGGAGCGGCAGCGGAGACGTTCACTTTCATTCAAACACGGCAGGAAAGTCAACCAACTTCAGGAAAGAATACCTGTGACATCAGCATATTGCCCAGTGGCGGCCTGGTGTTTGACCGGTTCTGAAATTGTGATCTCTGGGAGTTTTGGAGCTGAGGTGGAGCTGGTGTTGTAGCATGAGCTGTTGCCGCAGTGGTCAGTCGGCTCGGCGGACTCGAACACGGTGGGCGGATGGACGTCGGCGTACAGCGCCACCTGGGTCTCTTTACACCTTTCAGTCAAACCAGAGGGCATAATAGTAAATAAAAGGTTTTACTTGTTCATTTTCTCAACAGTGGTTACGTGGGAAAATGTTGTAGCGTTACCAGTATTTTTATACACGAATGATTGATTCAGTAATTATTAGTCAATCAAAAGGAAAATCACCTAATTATAAAAATATAAATATGTTAATTTCTGCAACAGAGCTGTGATTTTAACACAGAGGTGATTGGAGATCGACCTGCTTTTGGAGCCCGCCTCTAGTGGCCAGTGGTGGAACTTCCGTTTTTAATGGATAGATCCAACTTGGGTCCAACCAGGTTTCTGTTGCGGCTTAAAGGGGACCTATTATGAAAAACACGTTTCCTCTTGCTTTAACATATGTGGTATAGTGGTCTCCCCTCAGCCTGCCAACTCAGAGAAGGAGGAAAGCAACCAAATTCTGCAGTGTCTGTACAGCCGCCGGATGAGCCATCCAGTCGGATGTGGCTTCGAGCCGTTCAGATTCTGCTCCGTTTCGTTACGTAACTAAAATGCAACGACGCCCACAACTATAAAACCGTGTAACTGCATGAGAGCGTACGACTATCGCTTCGCACTGCGTGACATCGGACGCTCTCTGTCCACCAAATGAGGAGGTATCATAGAGATAACTTCTCATTTCAACTAACTGGATCAGCCGTTCCTCATCTGTGACCATTTCCTACAGTGCTTTCAACCGGCTTTCAACGCGAGTGGCAGGAAACGGCCAGCTCAAAACGGTGCGCCACGTCGCACTGCGCAGCACTGCGTCGCTGCCGCCAGTTAGGACAGTCCCATAGAAAATAAAGCAATGGAATTGATTTTGTCGCTGACGCTCGCTCGCATCGCATGCAATTATGACACGGTGTTAGGACACGGTAACTCCGCTGGCCGGAGCTTCCACCATTTTTTCGTAGCCGTGTATCGCATCATCGCATCAGGCAGCCAATCAGCACAGAGCCTCATTATCATAGCCTCCCCGCCCACTCAGAATCCCTCATAGAGAATGAGGTTAGATAATGGGAAGATAAAGACATGGCTCAGAGGCTGAATTTCTCATTTATTTAGCAAAAACAATCAAAAGCTTGTTTTAAAGACATTCAAGGCCTGTTTAAAATAGGGATTAGATGCCATAATGTCCCCTTTAAGTTATATATATTTGTGTAAAATAAAGCAGATGTAGCAGTGAAACGTGGAAATGTTATTATTGCCATAAGTTCTTGTTTTAATGCCAATTGTGACTTTTGTCCATTTTTCTCATTTTTTTGTGGTTGACATCTCCTCCATCTGTTGGGCCCCTTCAGACTTGAGCGGGGAAACCCCACCGTTGTTTCCTGTCTGCCGCAAGCTTCAAAAAGTGAAACATCTTGTGACAGGCAAACATAAGCTGCAATAAAATATATAAATCCTTTATTATTTGCCGGAGCGTATTACGCAGCGTCGCTTGGCTTCAGTGTGATGCACACGCGTTTCGTAAATACATTTCACTTACATTCCAAACCAGTTTCTCTGAGCACACTGCAGTTGGTGGGAGAAGGTGAAGCAGTGCATCTTCAGCAGGTTGAAGAAGGTGTATCCCACCACACCAGATATCCTGTCGTTGGCCTCCTGTAGACAGCTGCGGAACCTTTAACACACAGTTGGTTCCGTCATCATCATGTGGAGTGGGTGTCTTTTTTTTTGGGGGGGGGGGGGGTTAATTACTTGTTATCGCAGTCACAGTGAGACATGGTGAAAATGTTGCTGTTGAAGACGCCAAACTGGGAGTGAAAGGACAGGATGGTGTGCTTGCACTGGTCGTGTTCCCGGCAGCAGCCGTCTGTGTTTGAGAAAACCCCTGAAAAAAGCACAGAGTAGCTGTGGATTAACATTAGGGAATCTCCAACAACAGCCCTACCTTCTCTGTTGGTTTGTGGGATCGCGAGGGTCCAATGAGAGCAACAGACGCTCTGATCGATCAGGTGTACTTACCAAATCCATGACCGTTTTATGTCAACAAACCAGCTAAACTTGATTTTCAAATGACGGAAACTGAAAAGTACTCGAACTCAAGGACACACACATCTGGAAATGAAACAGAACTGAATTCAATAAGAGCTGCACGTGCTTTTGGAAAATAAAATCAGATTGCATTATACTTCCTGGTGAGGCCTATTCTTGAGATTCCTGCTTGAAAATAACACCTTATTTAAAACGAGCATGTTTCAAGAACTACAAGGTAGATTTGACTAAATAGGGACTCAATGTGAAGAGAAACCTTGTTTTATTAGATGTGTATTACTATTTCCTTTAAAGTATGACTGTTCTGGACTTATTTTCAGCTGTGGGCGTTTATACGAGGCCTTATTTCAAGAAGTCTCAACCGTTTTAGATGACTGACACCTTTTTACAACACTCATAGCCGATAGAATCAACAGCTTTTCATAAATCCACATCTCTTCTGGTTTTATCAAGTCAGAACAAATTAAAAAAAGATCGTTACCTTAACGAAAAGGTGATTCTTGGTGCAAGTGATTTTGAGACAATGCATTCCCTGACCTGCTTGGTGTTGAAATGCTGTTTTGTTTGGGTGGGAAGAGATTCAGTCTGGTGTGGTGACATGAAAGCATTATCAAACAAAACAGCCGATTTTAGTAACATCACAATAGTATCACAGTACCGTAACTGTTTTTGCTTGTGTTTGTTATCATAGTTAATTTATTTTCCCTGTTAATTACGGATGATAAAAATAGCAGCATCCTTGCATAACCGTGTGTGCTGGAAAAGGAAGCGGACTGGGATTTGGAGATTTTCTGATGTCCTGGCACTAGATCATAGTTGGCTCAAGCATCACTTTCAGCTTCCTGAGGCTAATTAGATAATAATAATAATAATAATAATAATAATAATAATAATAATAATAATAATAATAATAATAATAATAATAATAATAATAATAATAATAATTAAAGCTGCAAGCAGCGTTGAATGGGCGCTCGCACCCTTGTGCACGTTCAGGTGTGCTGCAGTGGAAGCGCTTGTATGACTTGCATGTCGATGTCTTCAGGTCTGGACATTTAGCGGATGACACCAGCCACGACTCTCTATATCAAACCATTCAAAAGTTATGGCAGAAAGTAAGAATATTCGACCAATCACATGAAGGGGCGGGGGCTAATTTGCAGCAATTATGTTCAAGGACTCAAAACTGAGTCCGATGACACCACCCACGAGTCTTTATGTCCATCCATCCATCCATTATCTATACCCACTTTATCCTTTGCAGGGTCACGGGGGTCTGCTGGAGCCTATCCCAGCTACTTTCGGGTGAGAGGCAGGGGTTACACCCTGGACAGGTCAGTCTTTATGTCAAACCATTCAAAAGTTATTGCAGAAAATCGGAACTATCACATATCGACCAATCAGAAGAAGGGGCGGGGCTAATTTGCACCAATTAAGGTGAAGAACTCAAAACCGAGTCCGATGACACCACCCACGACTCTGTATGTCATACCATTCAAAGGTAATGGCAGAAAATATGATCCATCAAATATCGACCAATCAGAAAAAGAGGTGGAGCTAATTCATGCCAATGAAGGACAAATACTCAAAACGGAGTTCGATGACAACACCCACGACTCTCTATGTCAAACCATTCAAAAGTTATAGTAGAAAATAGAGACTATCAAATATTGACCAATCAGAAGAAGGGGCGGGGCTAATTAAGGTGAATTCAATTTCAATTCAATTCAATTTTATTTATATAGCGTCTAATACAACAGATGCTGTCTCTAGACGCTTTCCAGAGATCCAGAACATGAACATAAACATAAACATAAACATAAACCCCCGAGGGAATATGGACCAACCAGATGAAGGGTGGGCGCGCTTTTTAGCGTCTAGTGTCGCCACGGTAACGTTTTTGACTGAGAAAAGTAATGCGCGTTGTCGCAGGATGAAGACACACATTTTGATGTATAACACACCTGGGTGCATGTTACGGTTCGGGCCGTATTAACTGCCGAAGGAATTGCATAAATTGCGCAAACATTACACGATTAATTCAAAATGGCCGACTTCCTGTTCGGTTTCGGCCATGGCGCCAAGAGACTTTTCTTTAAGTTGCGACATGATACAGGTGTGTACCGATTTTTGTGCATGTACGTCAAACCGTATTGTGGGGCTTGAGGCACAAAGTTTTCTAGGGGGCGCTGTTGAGCCATTTTCCCACGCCCATCAATGCAAACTATTAAATATCAAATTTTTTGCCAGGCCTGGCTTGTGTGCAAAATTTGGTGACTTTTGGGGCATGTTTAGGGGGGCAAAAAGGCCCTCCTTTCGTCAGAAGGATAAAGAATAATAAAGAAAGAAAGAATAAAGAATTCCTACAGTGCACGGGCCCTAATAATAATAATAATACAAATCAGCAAAGATACCGTGCTCTATCTGTACCTCAGGTTCTCCGTCCTGATCATGTTGAACTGATAAACAGTGTATCTGCAGATCGTATCAGCACAGTTTTCATACATTAAACGTTAAGATGACATGTTTTCTGGCCTCTTCTTTGTATAACTAGAGGTTCTTTTTTTTTTTCCTTCAGTCCGGAGGCTTCTTTGTTCTGAACTCACAGAAATGATCACTAGTTTTTTTTTATTTCAGATTTTCTTTTTTCTTTTCCAGGACTGAGACACTAAATAAAACCAATTCATTGTTTCCTCTTCAGTGATGAGTGACTCCGTTGATCTGGAACTGGTGTGCTGAAGCGAGGAAAAATGTAAAAAAATGTAGGACAGCGGCCCTCTACAAGGGGAATAGAGCTACCCAACTAACAACTGTATAGAAAGAACTGGACAAGCCTCATGTGACGTCACACAGGGTTTCTCAACGGTGCTTTCAAAGCAATTTCTTTTTGTCTTACCGAGTGGTGCTGGTGGTAACTTTAACAGCAACTGATTAGTGTGACTTATGACTTAGGATCGAACAGAATTTTAACCCAGTTCCATCAGTGTTTGAGATTGCAGACTGTTGTCCTGTTTGATTTAGTTTTCATAAACTGATTTAAAAGGTAACATTACCTCTCTCCAGTAATTCATTCAGCCACTGCAGTGCATTTATTCCAACCTGCTGGGCTGTGAAACACACAAACAGTGACACACTTTGACCATTGTTCCACCTTAAGAGGTAACAGGGGGGGAAAGTAATAACTGGAAACACTAGCTACAAGCTCCACATGGAAGATGGACTCAGTCAGAGTCGGAGGATGACGTTTATCTACACGGCCAGCAGCAGTCCTAAACTAGACGAAGGCTATTTAGGACTAACTGGAGGACGGCCTCTAGCTCTAGAGTTCCTGGTACAAATAGGACTCTTCATGTGTGAAGTTTACATGTATTCATGTGTTTCTGTGGGGGGTTTCCAGGTTCTTTCTCCCACACTCCAAAAAATGTGTCAGGTTAATTGGCAACTCTAAATTGACCAGGAGTTGTTTTGACAGGTTGTTTGCAACACCTGTCCAGGCGTAGCCCCTGCAGAGAGCTGAAAGACCCCTGTGACCCTAAACATCTATATGTGCGAATAAATAATGGACGGGTAGATATTGTGCAGTTAAGGAGGTTGGATAGTTCTACTCTGATCTGGACCTGTTGCACAGGACGGGAAATCTGAACGGTTTGTAAAATGACCAAATTCAGACTTTTCTGGCACAAAAGGTCAAAGTCGTCCTATGTCCGTTTAGGATTTGTTGATCATGGCCAAATATATCCAGTCAAACAATCAGGGGCGTCAATTGGGTATGGCAAGGTATGGCAGCCGCCACACCTTGGCTTCAAGGGAAAATGTAAATGTTTGTTTTTTAAATACATTTATGGAATTACTCTGTGTCTATTTGTATTGATTATTCTATTACTTAATACATATAGAATAACTACAAATGCAAATCAGAACAACATGATCGATTTCACTAGTTATTATACACTGCAAAAACTGAAAATCTTAACAAGAATATTTGTCTCATTTCTAGTTAAAATGTCTAATTTTTAGTAAAAAAAAATCTCATATCATTTAAGACAAGACTCAAAAACAACCATTCTCACCTGTTTCAAGTAGATTTTCACTTAAAATAAGTGGAAAAATCTGCCAGTGGAACAATATTTTTTTGCTTGTAATGAGAAGATAAATCTTGTCCCACTGGCAGATTTTTCTACTTATTTCAAGAGAAAATTTACTTGAAACAGGTGAAAATTGTCAAATTAGTTCTTTTTTTAGTTCTTTTTTTCTGGTGATGACTCTTGTTTTAAGTGTAATGAGATGTTTTTACTAAAAATTAGACATTTTAACTAGAAATAAGACAAATATTCCTGGTAAGATTTTGAGTTGTTGCAGTGAGCGAGACTGCATTTGAAAAAGTTCCAATTTTCTTAACCACACAGATAAACTACATAACAGACTTCTGTGATGAGTATTTGCTGGACGTGTTGATTGATACTCTAGTTAAGTTCTGTGACTCGTAACCTTGCCATACCTTAGCTTCCACTGAATTGACGCCACTGCAAACAATAAACAATATTGCTTTTATTTGTTGTATTAATTTTACTCTACTAACTCGTAAAAACCTACTGAACCAACATACCCAAATCTTGAAAAGATGGCGCCTTGTTCCCAGAACCGCACCACAAAGTCCCCGGCACGATGAAGCCGCGCTTGACACGGTGAGATGTGACACCTGAGCTCTCATCTTCACCTGCACCAACAACGCTCCTCGCGCGTCTCTTCTCGGCGCGCACCATGAACCCCGGAGAGGTCAAAGAGACGCACTGGTTTCCCTCAAACAAGGAGCCCCAATCCAGATTTACAAGCGGGTGATCCAGAAATCCCTGTTTGCGCTCCCGGCACAGAGACAGGTAACTCTGGATCAGCTGCGCGTCATCGCTCCACGTGCATCCGAGCAGAGTGCGCTCTGCGCTCCAGGCGCTGTGGTACAGCCGCAGGGACGGGGGGCTCTGCCGGGGGTCTTCCTGAACAAAACCCAAATGCACATTTCCCTCGAGGAAAATTTTGGTCCAGGTGCAGAAGATGGATGCACGTGCGGCGGTGCAGGCCAGCAAAAATGACGTTAAAATGAGAATAAGATCAGCGTTGCGCGTCATGGTGGCGCGTGGATGAAGCAGCAGGAGCAGGACAGAAGCTGATTTCCACCTCAGATATGCAGAAAAAACGTCCTCCAGTCTCTCGGGGCTTTTGTACAGATGGTCAGACTCACAGGTCGGTTTTTAAATGAGAGGACGAGCCGGTGGAGGAGGAGGAGGGGGGTGCGCGGGTGTTCCCGTGGATTAATGGGAAGTCTGGATAAGACACGTGACCTGCTGCTACTGCAGCCAAACAACACACTCTCTCTCTGGCCCACATTAGTGCCATCATAACATAACATTACTGGGTGACAACACACACACATGCAGTCGTTTATTGAGCTGTAAAATGTGACTATTGATCCACTTCGACACGCCCCTGCTGAGTTACAAACAGAAGTTTCCTCTTTTTTCAGCTCGTTTTTGCCACAAACCGTTAGCGTTTGATGGCAAATGTATAAATGAGCTCTTGGAGGGCTTCGGCTTTGAGAAAAAGATATTACTGATGCTGTATTTCTGTCTTTTACTGATAAAAGTACCGCTCTGATGGCCGGAGCTGCTCTGGTGGCCACGACCCTGCAACTGAGCTTCAGCAGGGCAGATTTTAACTCGCAGAAGATGGAAATGCTGGTGATATTGATCTTTCTTAGAAAGTGGAATACCGCAATGAGCAAAACACCCTCTGTATCTGTGTGTGCGTGTGCGTGTGCGTGTGCGTGTGATGCTCAGAAAACTACAAAACCTCAACATCTAAGAGTCTACGGTGAGACATCAGGGTTGATGACTTGACCTTTGATGCAGATGATTGGAGTTTGAGTTAATAGTTAATAGAATAGTTAATAGAATAATAGAGTTAATAGAATAAAGGTCAAGTGGGCGGAGCCAGCAAGCCTGGAAACTTGTCGGAACACGCACCTGAATTAATTTACCATCAGGAATTGATTTTAGCTGAGCTAATGATACACTACATCCATTCTGACTGAACCCGTCCATCCTTGTTTTAGGTGTTGCTACTAAAACACCATATGACATGAGGATTGCCAGAGCTCCTGGCGAGCTCATGGCGAGCTCTATCTGAGTTCCTGCCTCCAACTCGGTACTAGTCAGACAGCCTAGCCGCTGTCCTGCTCGTTGGTTCAGCCAGAGCAGCCAGCAGCAGCCATGCTCAGATGGTACTTTGTGGCCCCGGATCTTTCCAAATTAGCCTGGAAGAGTCTGAAATGTGACTCTGGCAGGATTCGAGCTAGGGGCCTTCATCTGGGGGGAAGGTTGCAGCTGCCAGATGATAAGCCTGATTTAAGGTTCTGCGTTAAACCAACGCAGAGCTTATGCTGTTGCCGTGACGCCGTCGTGAACCCTTCGGACTTCTCCGTCATTCCATTTCGCCACCGTGCTATACACCCCCCCCCCCCCCCCCACGGATGCACGGATCGGTGCAGGCAGCGTTAAATGCAGCTTTTGTGTCTATCAACATCTGTGACATCTTTGATCGACGTGCACGGCCTTATAATAACACGGCAGGAACCAGACCAAAACGCTTTTAAAAGCTGTCCTTCTTACGTGTATGTGTACACAAACATAATTAAAAACATCTGATATTATCGACACTATGGACATGCCCAAAACACTTCCCCAGATAGGTGACCAGGAGACACCCTGACCAGATGTCGGACCCACCTGGGTTGGCCCGTCTTGGTGCAGAGGAGCCACGACTCTACGCCGAGCTCCTCTCAGTTGAACTTATTCCCCATCTCTGATGGAGACTACAAAAACCCTGCGCAGGAAAGTCTTTTCAGCTGCTTGTATTTGCAATCTCGTTCTTTCTGTCACAACCTTTAGTTTATCACCCAAGATGAAGGAAGATGCAAATGTTGACTAATAAACAGTCTCTTGTCAGTTGCTTACAATAGTCTTTTATTTTGACGTTGCTGACATTATAACTATAATCCGTTCTCACACAAAACCGCTTTGATTAACATCCTTTTGGTTCCAAATGAAGGTTCAACCGTACTTTATGCTTCATTTTATACACCTACATCTGCCTGTTTCAAAAGTTGTTCCCATCAGTACCTCACGTTCCTCCCTGTCGTGTATTTGTATGGTTGCTAAGTAACACGTCTACTAGGAGGCGGTGACGACTGACATCAACAAACAAATATTGACCATCAAAGGAGCATAAACAGAGCCGACATTGATTTAACTCTTGAATGTTCCTCTAAGTTAGGTTTCCATGGTGATGACATACCACATGCTTTTTGGAGCTGAAAATGCAGTTTTACAGCAAACTCTTAAGTTTACTTCTCCAGATAAGTGATGAAACCGGCTTTCCGATCTCCTCCGAGGGCTCTGAATGTTCACCTCCTGCCAGGCGTATCTTTTCATTTACACCAGGTCGGCCTCAAGGTCAGACGGTGCAGCCTGCCTCTCAACTTTCACCCACTTGGAGGGAAAACATTATCAGGAGAAGGCAAAGTTCACCATATTCTCCGCTGCGTGTCGGCCTGAGCTGATGGGCTCAAAGTCGCCTGATTCAGACAAAGTTTGTGCCATGTCACACAAATAATATCAAGGACAGATGAAATGAAGCGCCAGCATCGTCATCATGTCTTTATTTATTAACCAATGTGAGTGCATAAACATGAGTCCAGACATGCATCGACAAGAGTCAAGACAGAGGAACGTCTAACCTGGCATCAACGTGCAGCATCCACTATTTCTCTGTGATGCCACTTTCAGCATTGCCTGATGTGATCTGATGGTAATTTGATATTGAAATGTCATGCAGAAGCATTTTGGGCCTCAGACGTTCTGCTGCTCATACGTGAACATGAGGAGGTGATATATCTGCACTAATATGTACGCAGCATTAAACACCCAGCAGTAGTCAACAAATGCAGAGAGAACGAAGGTTATCCACAGTAACATGATAAAATCATCATTTCTTTCTTTCTTTTTTCTTTTTCTTGGTCATGCACAGACAGAAATAACATCATCTTATATGAAGTGATGACACACGACAGGAATGCTGACCTCTCTGCCCTCAGATGACGTGTTCACCAGAATGACATGATGGGGAAAAAAGGTCTGAAAAAAAGTCGGGAATTCCCACGAGCGGAGATGCACTCCTAATCACAACACGCCGACTTAATGACAGTCAGATTAAAGACTTTATCTTCTCTTCAAGATAAGATAATCACTTATTTCAGATGTTTACTTATGACATGGTAGAGTTAATGATGTGATAAGCTTCTCAGCTTGTCGGGCATCAATCATATCTTTGAAAAGCTCTGAGGTCAACATCCGTCTCGGTCGCAGGAAACCTGGCTTTCGCGTTGTCCTTTGGGACAAAAAACTAAACAGAAGTAAAAGGAGGAGTCATTAAAACTGCACCAACTGGAGAACAACATTCAGGAGGGACACGATCACAAAAAGAAATCACACTGAAGACGTTTCAGTCCTCGAACTGGACGGTGTCGTCGTTTAACAGGACATGCCAGCGCTCAATCTTCTTGTCTTTGTTCTTGAGGCATTCGTACCAGTGCTTCAAACACTCACCTTTAGCCTGGATGCCCAACCGACACCCGCCTGCAGGCAGAGAGGGGAGGAGGCATCATGACTGAGGGTTTCTTTTCTTGTTTTAAAATATCACACAGACTGTGTAGAGTTTTATAAAGCTAAGAGAATGCCAGAATGGCACCGCTCTAGTGGGAACCTGTTGCAGTTGATGCATTTTTCTCTGCTGGATTAGATGTTCTGTCAAGAGCAGCAGCTTTAGCTCACTAAAGACCAGCTAATGATCGGTAAAAGACAACTTCTGTTGTAATAGATGCTATATAAATAAAATGGAATTAAATTGAATTGAATTAGAAGCCAGGAACTCAAACTCAGAACCCAGGACCTCAAACTCAGAACCTAGGACCTCAAACTCAGAACCCAGGACCTCAAACTCAGAGCTTAGTGCTTAGAGCTTAGCTTAGCCCAGTGTTTCTCCAAATATGGTTCTGGACATTAAGACCAAACAGCTCCATCTGTCCAGAGGACATTGTTCCAGAAGTCTGCTGGTCGATTCAGATGCTGTTTTGTGAACCTCAGTCCTGCTTCAATGTTCTCCTGGGAGCCCTTCCAAAAAAGGTATGATGGTTAGAAGCACTGAGATGCATCTTATCCTCCTAAATATGATGGAATCAGGATGGGAGCACTAAATATTTCCCACTTCTTTTCATCATTTGAATTAAATCAATAATTTCATGGTGAAATATGTTATACTTTGTTGGTCTGACATTGTATTTCATTAATACTAATACCCACTAAGATCAGATGACTTTTTAAGTTTTAACTCCATAAAAAAAGGAATATATAAATAAATTTCAGCTTGTGCTCAGACTTCCATAAAAATGATGCAGGATGTTGAAATGTATGTCTCAATTAAACCATGAATGAAATCTTTTTGCATAAATGAACTCATCAGTGACAATAATCTTGACTGCCTCTTTCTAACTGAGACTTGGCTGGGCGCAGATGCTCCTGCCACACTACTAGAGGCCTGTCCACCCAGGTACACCTTTTCCTTCTCATGCAGAGAAGGAAAAAAATGTGAAGGCACAGCCTCAATATACAGAGAGGCACTGAAGGGCAGGGATGTGGATTTGGGCACTTTTAACACATTTGAATATAATGCAACTATTTTTAACTCTCAGCCTCGCTTCCTTGCAGTTACCATATACAGAGCTCCTAAGTTATCTATCCTTTTTTTTTTAACAGAATTTTCAGAACTATTGTCTGTCATTCACACGAGTTACAACTCTTGTATTTTAATTGGAGATTATAACATACATATTGATGATCTGGCAGATACCAGAGCCAAAGAGTTCTTAGAATGATTGGAATGCATGGATTTTAAACAGCATGTTAACTTACTCACAAATACGGACACACATTAGATTTAGTCATATCATATGGTTTGAGCATCAACATATCATCTGTTACTGATCTGGCTCTTTCTGACCACAGCTGTGTATTTTTTAATAGTCTTGATCATGCTGTACAAAACACCACAGAATGCACTGTTAGAAAGCGATACATTACCCCTCAAGTAGCCACAACTTTCTCATCACATATTATAGCTTGCAAAAGTACAATTCTACCACCATCCTGTGAAATTTTAGTCCATAATTTTAATCATAAAATGAAAACAGTACTTGATGCAGTTGATCCTATTAAAATCAAGAAAATAACTACGAAAAGTGTTGTTCCATGGAAAAATAATCATACTATGAAGTTAAAAAGAGAATGTAGAGCTGCAGAGCGCAGATGGCGAAAAACAAAACTAGTAACTCATCATAACATACTTATTGAAAAACCTAAAAACTACAACAAAGAAATTCGAAAGTCTCGCCAGGATTATTTTTCAAATTTCATTAATACCAATATTCATAACTCCAGACTGCTTTTTAGTACAATAGATTATATTTTAAATCCAACAAAAAATAATAGCTGTAAGCTTCCAGATTCTAAATGTGAAGAGGTTGCTGGCTACTTCAGGGAGAAAATAATAAACATCAGGTCTGGTATCTGCCAGCAAAACAAGCACACTGCACTTTAAACAATATCCTGTATAGAATGTGACGTGAGGTATGAATGTTTTGGTTGATGCTGACACACAGAGGAAAGTAGTAACAGAACTGAAATCCTCCACGTGTTCCCTTGATCCAATCCCAACCTCCATTTTTAAAACTATTTTTAATTCAGTATCTGAAGACATACATGTACTGGCCATTGTAAACTATTCCCTACAGCTAGGTGTCTTCCCCACTGATTTTAAAACTGCTTTAGTTAAACCACTTGGGAAGAAAGGGAACCTGGACATTTTATCACCCAGCAGTTATAGACCAATTTCTAATCTTCCATTTTTAAGATTTTAAAATTTTAGAGAAATTAGTTTTTATTCAGTTAAGTGCCTATTTGAATTTAAACGCTACATTAGAAATGTTTCAATCTGGTTTTAGGACAAATCGCAGCACAGAGACAGCCCTGCTAAAAGTAGTAAATGATATCAGAACAAACCTTGACAAGAATAAACCCTCGGTTCTGGTACTACTTGACCTGAGTGCTGCCTTCGATACTGTTGATCATCAAATTCTTTTAGATAGATTAAGCAAGCGTGTTGGCCTGGCTGGAACTGTTTTAAAGGGGTTCACCTCATATCTTTGTGGAAGAAATTTTCTCATTTCAATAGATAATAATTTCTTCTCACTATGAAGTTACCTATGGAGTACCACAAGGGTCAATTTTAGGACAATTACTTTTTAATTTATACATGTTACCCCTGGGCAGTGTCATCAGGAGACACAACATCTCTTTCCATAGTTATGCTGATGACACACAGCTCTATGTGGCCGTGTCTCCTGATGACACTAGGCTGATTGACTCACTTTTTAACTGTATTTTAGATATTACGGCCTGGATGTCACAGAATTTTTTACAGCTAAACCAGGACAAGACTGAAGTACTGATCGTCGGTTCAAAAGCCCAGAGAGAGAAACTGGCCTCTAAACTAAATATATATGGAGTAAACCCGAGCAAAGGGGCAAGAAATCTAGGAGTCATATTTGACTCTGATTTTAATTTCAAATCACACGTACGCTGTGTCACAAAAACAGCATTCTATCATTTAAAAAATATTTCGTGAGGCCGTTTCTCTCTCTGAGCAACACGGAGAGACTAATGCACTAATGCCTTCATAACCAGCAGGATAGACTACTGTAATGCTCTTCTTACTGGTCTACCCAAGAATACCATAAACCAGCTGCAACTGGTTCAAAACGCTGCAGCACGACTTCTGACTCAGACCAGAAGGAGAGCACACATTAGGCCCATTTTAAAATCCTTACACTGGCTACCTGTTAGTTTTCATGTTGATTTTAATGTTATTTTATTAGTTTATAAAGTGCTAAATGGGTTTGCACCGGAGTATATTTCAGAGATTTTTTTATTCTATGAACCAGGAAGGTGCCTCAGATCCTTTTTAGTTGTTCCACAGAGTAGAACTACAACATTTGGTGATGCTGCTTTTAGCCACTATGCTCCAAAACTGTGGAACAGCCTGCCGGAGGATCTGAGAGAATTTGGAAATGTGGACATTTTTAAATATAGACTAAAAACTCATCTCTTTAGTCTGGCCTTTATGTAGCATCACATTTTATAGTTTTATTCTGTTTAACATTTTTTAGAGGTATTTGTTTTATTTATCTATTTATCTATTTCTTGTAATGTTTTTATTATTGTTATATTTTATTGTTGTGGACTGATTTATTTTTTTTTGCCTTAATTCTTGAACTTTTATCATTATTTCATTTTAATTAACTATATTGTATGTCAGTTTGCATTGGTCTCCCAGTTTTTATTGGTTGATTGATTGATTGATTGATTGATTGATTGATTGATTGATTGATGGATTGATTGATTGATTGATTGATTGATTGATTGATTGATTGATTGATTGATTGATTGATTGATTGATTGATTGATTGATTGATTGATTGATTGATTGATTGATTGATTGATTGATTGATTGATTGATTGATTGATGAAACAGCGTTTACATCCCGGCATTTATCATACTGACCCAAGAAGCATGTTTCCAACTCACACTCATTGACAAAAAAAAAGATTTTTCTCTTCTTAAATCTCTAAAAGTATCCTCACCGGCTCTTCAAGTCATGCACCGGTCTAGGTTACAGTCCATTCATTTGGACTGAACATGTCAGCATCATGCAAATCATACGTCTCATGGAATTCAGTCAAACATCAGCATCATCCACCATCCACTTACCAATGAAATCATTGGATTTTCCCATGTCGTAGTCATAGACCGAGACATCAAGAGTTTTCTTGGCCAGGTCAGCATGTTTTATTTCATAACTGAACTCCTGAAACACAGTGACAAAACTGAGTTCATTACTAAAGTCATGAGTGAAATCCAAGAGAACGATCCTTACGAAAGAAGCTTTAGAAAGTGTTGACCTCATTGAACTCTGGGTTCAGGGTCTTCTTCTTAATCTGCGTCTTGTTTTTTGCTTTCTTTCCCATATCTGGCTTTAGACATCTGCAGAATAAATGAATGCACATAACTATCATTTAATAAAATTATCCAGTAATAAAGAAAAAGTTGGAGATTTTCTAGGCTGATCCTGGAAGTGTTCACAGGACCTGATCTGTTGTGGGAGGTCAAGAAGAATGAGGCGTACATACATTTTCACGAAGGGATCGGAGTATCCGTTGGAGTCCATGGCCGCCAGGTGAGCACATCGGACCACGCCCACTATCAGACGACTCTGCTGACTGTTGTACGTCAGTGATATCAGGACACGCCCCCTCTCCTCTGAGTCCTCGCCTTCCTTTACCTTCACGCACACACGCACAAACACACACACACACACACACACACACACACACACACACACACACACACACACACACACACACACACACACACACACACACACACACACACACACACACACACACACACACACACACACACACACACATTCATGATATAACTGAAGCTCTTTGTCAATGCCGTCTGTCACTCTTTATTGACCTTTAAAAATAATTTGATACTGTTTACCACAATATTTTATTCAAATTGTCTTTCACCTGTTTCAACAAGCAGTCAGTGGGTTTGCAAATGATCTCACAAGCAGAACCCAAGCTGTTCAGATGAAGGGTTCTTCCTGGGATATCACAAGTCAAGAAGTGTGTTCCTCAAGGTTTAGTGCTGGGCCCTTTATTATTCACTATAATTGATAGACAGAATATTCCTAATTCAGCTTCTCATTTTTATGCTGATGATCATCAGCTCCATTTCTGTGTCTGTGAACATACTGTAAAGCTGATGTGACTTGTCAAAAAGCTCCAGTTTTGTCTTGTGGTTTGTAATAATATGTATTTAGACAAATTCCAGTCTTGTTTTTTTAATGATGTTCTTCCAACAATGGAGTCCTCCTTTGTGGTCCACTTTGGTTCCAACAGTGATGGATGGACCTTGAATTTGGAGTTCACCATGAACCTCTTTGGTTTCCATTCATATTATCTGCCTCTTCAGCTTGTGCTCAGTTGTCCTCTTCTTTCCACATCCAGGGAGGTTGTCTACAGTTCTGTGGGGCCTAAACGTCTGAATGAAATATCCAACTGTAGTCACGGGAACATCCACAGGAGACAGTCTTCTAGTCTTCACCTTTAACAGGCTGGTTTAAAATGTTCTCATCTCCTCAGACAACTGTCTCCTTTGCTGTCTCTAGTCCATGTTTAGTGTGGTGGACACCATGACACCAACTTGAGGGTTAAACAGTCTGACTGACGTTTAACACGTTACCATAGAAACATGATTTTACATAGTTTCCAGGATGACCAACTCCGTTTGTCCAGACCAGTTTCATTACTAACACATTTTCCCAGTTGTGTATTGTATTAATGATGAGTCACTAATCAATTAGATTTTATATATAGTTCATAAAATGTTGAGTAATTGAACTCAGTGGGATCTTTGTTATATATCCCAGCATTAATACAGAGTTCTGTTTTTCTGTTTTAGAGCAAAATGATCCCTCAGTAATCCTGTTTGGCTACCAACACATAAGCTACTTGGAAGTTGTGGCTGCTGTTATTATAGCAGTAAAAATTGAAATTAATTATACAGTCTTTCAAATACTAATTTAGATTTGAATGCATATCTATATAAAGGAGATGGAACAATTTGCAAGGCAACATTCCTTGGATAATATCTGATCACAGAAATATCGATGAGGGAATGTGATGGAGATCACTTACATCCTGTCAGCCTGCTTCATAAGAGCAGTATCCAATCGCACGTTCCTAAATCTACAGCACAGACATCCTTACTAAATAGTTGGAGCTATAACTTGAGCTGAAGTCTTAGGAAGAAGCACTTCTTTTATAACGTGTGTTTATACGGTATTGTCAAAAAGATGATCATTTTTCATCATGTTGATCACAAAGTTCATCCCTGGTGGTTTTTTAAATGTTTAAAAATGTTATCCCTCTCATGTTTGAAAGGAGGTGCTGACATAACTGTCATTGATTTCTTACAGCAGGAAACATTTATTCCACACTGGTACGAGTTGATTGCAACTTACATCATCCTCGTAGAGCGCCATTCCACGGACTGATCCTCCGGCAGCTTTCTTTACCTGTGCAGGAAAGAAAACGAGTCAAAACCCCCAAATCATCATCATCATCATCATCATCATCATCATTATCATCCTCATCCTCATCGTCATCATCATCATCGTCCTCATCATCATCATTATCATCCTCATCCTCATCATCATCATCATCATCCTCATCATCGTCCTCATCATCATCATCATCATCATCATCATCATCATTATCATCCTCATCCTCATCATCATCATCATCATTATCATCCTCATCCTCATCGTCATCATCATCATCATCATCATCATCATCATCGTCCTCATCATCGTCATCATCATCATCATCGTCGTCCTCATCCTCATCCTCATCATCATCATCGTCCTCATCATCGTCCTCATCATCATCGTCATCATCATCATTATCATCCTCATCCTCATTATCATCATCGTCCTCATCCTCATCCTCATCATCATCATCATCATCATCGTCCTCATCATCATCATCATCATTATCATCATCATCATCATCATCATTATCATCATCATCATCATCATCATCATCTCGTTTCACTCCCATCTGTTTGCCTCGTCACTTTGGATTTTCTCAGTTTTCTGTTGGAGGCATTTTTTTTTTTTTTCCAATGACCTGCTATTGCAGCGCTTTTTGTTCAAATAAAAGACCGACTACAGGACTGTAAACAAAAAATAATCCAGATCCTAGTGGTCAGTAGAGGAACTGCATGTCCGGATCCAGACCCTAGTGATCAGTACAGGAAGTGCTATCTTTCTTACCACAGGGTTGGTTTCACAGTGCTGACTCCTGGGTAGGTGATGTACCAGTTCAACCCTCTGACTTGGAATGCTGAAATTCGAACTTCTGAGTACGAATGTAATACGTTTTTGTGCTTAAGTTCCCATGAAGAGTTAGAGTGCTAGAAAAGCCTTCTTTGCTGCTCTAAAAATTTTTAAAAACTAGTTTTAATCGACCACAATCCGAGTAAACTGAATCTTTGGGTCAAAACCTGCCGCATTTCATAATCACAGAAGTCTTACCGGGATCACTCTCTCCAAGCAAACGCTGAAGTTCTTCTTCTGGGTAAACTTGAGTTTCTTCAGGGCGACTCGTGTCTCTCCGATGAATTCATTGTGCCCAAACTTGTCTTCGTCGCTCACTGAAAGCCTGAGGACACAAGACACGTGCACAAGACCCTTACGTTTTTGAAGCTTGTGCTGCACGAGGGGAAGGAAAGAGTGAAGTTACCTGAGAGTTTTGCGTGACATTTCTTCATCAGTAATGCCGTGATAGACCAGAGTCTCATTCCACACGGGATTCAGGGTGTTCTTGATCGTCTTGGTGCGAAGCTTGTTGGACTGACGACAAAACGAACATGAGATTCTCAGAGAGGAGCAGAAGCTGAGAGTTAACTCAGCGCTAACACGCACACAGTGAGTCCATCTCCACTGACCTCCAAGTTCAAATGTCCAACTTTACTGCAGAAATAAACATATTTACAGTCTGGTGCAAACAAAACATTTTGGACAACTGTAACCCTGGTGAAAAGAGCTGAGTGAATCTTGTTACCTGTGGACACGCCCACTACCCTTTGACTGGACATTCCCACTGGGAACGCCCTTTGGACCCTGGGCCAATGGATGCAGCTCCACACTGAACCATCCTCCACTCTCAATAAATCAGCAGCACCTGCTCAGCTCAGACACACTCATTTACTCAGACACTGTTGCTGCCACCATCACCAAACTTTTCCTCTCAAGCCTTGAAGGAAATCTGCAAACCACCTGGACCAGGTGAGCTGAGATCCACTTCAGCATTTCATTTGGAGTTTCTTTGCTAATTCAGCTATTTCCACTAGTTCCCACAGCCGAGCTGCTGAATCTTACATCTGCCTTCTGCCTGTTTTATTTAACAGGTCAGGCTTTATTGGAAGCTTTGAATTTCGTTGAACTGATTTAACTGGACGGCGAGCCAACCCTGAACCTTGAATACCTGCAGAAAGGATTTGAGCCGTTGTTCAAGAGCTCAATTAGCAGGCCTCAAGCCTGCCTTGGACTTTCCTGACTTGGCTTGACTGACTTTGACAGTGGTTGAGAACTGAAGTAAAAGTGCACTACTTATTTGACAACTCTAAATATTCTAAATAAGTAGAAATTACTAATCTGTTTGAAATGCCTTTGTCTTTGTTTTTTCTTCTGTTATATGTTGTGTCGTTTTTGTAATGTTTAATCATTTTAACAATATACTGCAGTTAAATTCAAACCTTGGTTTCAGTGTTTTTTTTGTTTTTTGTTTTTTGTTCTTCCCACATTTTATCACCCAGTGCTCCTACCTAAGTCAGTCCTGGGCAGTGTTCTCCCTCTACCAACCCCGGGAGGCCCTGCACTGACCTCAAGTCTCCTTCTTATCCTGAGTGAGCAGGCCGCTTCTTTTCACCAGACAGGCTTCTCCAGCCAGACGTAGCGCGTGGAACGATGGCCACAGGGGTTTATGTATAGCCCAGGACTGTTGCATGTTTTGAGTTTTTGAGGGTAGCTCACATTAGCTACCCAAGGGAACACGGGGAGAACATGCAAACTCCACACAGAAAGGCGGCGGGAATTGAACCCAGGACCTTCTTGCTATGAGACGGCTGCACTACCAGCTGCCCCACCGTGCCCCCGGTCTCAGTGTTTCATTTTCTTTCAATCAGCTCCTTGAGTCGAGCCTTGCACTAGCCCACACTTGATGGTAACCTGATTATATGTGCTACACAACACTTCAAAAGGAGTCTTCAAAGATGCTTACAGAGGGCTTGTCCAGATCTTCTTATACAATGGATTAAGAACCCTCAAGACCAAGAAAAGTTTGTGGTTTTTTTTTTTTTGTTTTTTATGGGAACATTTGAAGCCATTACTGTTAGCTGATTGTAGATAAAATGTATAATTTCAAATCTTGCACCTGACGATTTTACGAATAGCTTAATAAGTGGATAAATACCTTACTGGCTCCAGGTAGCAGGTGCAGCTTAACGTACGGGTCTGCAAGTCCATTCGAGTCCATCGGCTTCAATCCCTGAGAGGGACGGGGGACAAACAACGCTCAGATTCAGCAGGGACTGTGTGTGTTTGAGTCCCCGTTGACAGCTCATCTGTCCCAGCTAGCCCAGTCTCATCCCGTTTTACTTGCCTTGGCCTATTTTGTCCCACGTGTCCTTGACTTGTTAAGGTTGTCTCTTATGGTGTTTTTTTTATCTTATAACCTATAATTTTCCATATTTACGCATTTTTTGTTTTGTTCGACCTTTATCTTGTCTCAGCTTGTCCACCTCCATTCCATCTCATGTTACTATGTTTTCCTATTTCTGTTTTGTTTTTCTTCTTCTTGACCATTTTATCTCCTTGACCTGTTTGGTTTTATGCCATCTGACTTGTATCAGTTTCATTTTCTTGATTTGTTAATCCTTTTTGTCTCGACTAGTTCTTCTCTCGTCACATCGCAGACATATTTGGGCCTAATCTGAGCTTCTGTCAGCACTTACAGCTCAGTCATGACAAGTTAATGATCTTAAGTTTATGAACCCAGGTCAAATTTAGGTTCCAGCCTGCTGTGTGAAGCTGATGTGACCCAAATTTAAGATGCTCGGCCTGACGTGGGATGGAGTGAGCATTGTGAGGGCCAGGTGTGGCCCAAAAGACCAAAGAAAGTGAAGAACTGGTCCACATCAGGTGGATCCGTGGTCACGATCAGGCAGCCACCTGACCTGTCTTGTCCATCAAAGTAAACAGATGTGGGTAAAGTGTGGGTCAAATCATCTTTTATCTGGGCTGCCTTCTCGTCTACTGTCCTGTATCATTCTTTAATCCTGTCATTTCTTCCCCAGTTTTGGTCCGTTTTGCACCCCTCTCTTGTTCTGGATCATATAATCTTTCCCTCTCACCAATCCTCATCCTCTGACATCTTTCAGTTGTCTGATTTGTCCTGTTTTGTCTTTCATTGTTAATTTGCTTCTTACCATCTTTGATTATTCTGTCCTTTACTGTTTTTCCTTTTCTGTCTTGCTTAATCTAATCTTCCTTATCTTAATATAATTTTAACATTTTTTTTTTCTTCTGTTTCTTGGGTCATCTTATGTTTTATGCCCTGGAGCTATATCTTTAATCCTTTGTTTTTGTCCTTTCACCGTCATTTCTTTTTCTCGTGTCGCTCCTTGATATATCCTTTCCTTTTGGCTTTGGCCTGTTTTGGCATCCAAGGTCCATCCTTCGACTTCCGGCTGTTTTGCCTGCACTAGTTTCGGCTAACGGCATTCTCAGGACTTGCTATTTGCGGTTGACTAGGTGATGCCTCATGGCATCACCAAGCCAAGATCTTCAGCTCTCAGCTGGAGTGGTTCGCAGCTGAAGAAGCAACATCTGTACCAGTCTGTTGTGGTGAAAACAGAGCAGGAAAGACTGTATCTCATGGATGGATGGGTGGATGGATGAACAGGTGGATGGATCTTGTCTTCAATCTTTTTTGTTTTTTCTCATCTCGTCTTGCATTAATCAGTCTTGTCATGTCCCATTCCCCCTGTCTTGCTACACATTTCATCATATCCCAACATGCCTTGTGTCCTCATGCATGTGAGCGTCGGTTTACCTTCGCTTTAATGATGCAGCAGTGCAGGGCGTGGATCTCCTGTTCATAGAGCAGACTGAACTCCAGAGATCCCAGAGTGGCTGCAGGAGCAGAAAGACACACAATCAACATCTGGAAAAGGAGAGGCAAGAGCAGCCCCCATAACAAGCATGTGATCGGTTACACCTCCGCCAGCCAGGCTCCCAGGAGGCAGAGACTATCCAGCAAAATTCCCAAAACTTTGCATTGAAAACTGAATTGTCTCATTTTACAAATATTCCAATTTGGAAACTTTTTATGATGATTAATTGAAAAATATGAGAATAAAGTGGAATTTGGGGGGAATTTAAATGAAGGTGATTGTAAAAAAACAATAATTGGGTAATAAGCGACTTGCATGTGAACTCAAAGTCCCTGCTTTTTTAAATGCTCAACCTTACAGCAGAAATAAACATCCTTGTGGCTTCTCTACAAATCATTTTTTGTACGGTTTTGACGGTTTAATGTTTGAGGGCAGTTTTTCAGTTTCATTTTTTTTTTGTTTATGGTGTCAAATGGCTAGTTGTCATCACTTCAGCTACTAAATTAAGATCTTATATGTAATCATACTTATTTAAAACTCTAGATGGCAGTTGTGGTGTTAACTTAATCAATACCAAACTTAACTGGTCAGGATTGGTCTGGAATAATGAAGGTGATAAAATCTGTCAATACTGGCCAGAGCTCTGGCCATCCGGCTACAGCTGCAGCCCGCTGTGGCTAAGCTAATTCCCAGACCTCTGGGGGCCGTCAGTCTTTGTTTCAGATATGACTTCTCATTAGTGACATCTGAAACAAAGGTGGCTGGACGGATTCAATGAGAATGAATGTAAGGTTATGTCCGCTGGTAGCATAGGTTAGCATGAGCATAAGCTAAATTAATCAGATGCAGGAGCTGAAATTGGAGTTGTAGTTTGTAGTAGTATACCAGCTACAAAAATCAGACTTCAAAACCTTTAGAAATGTACATGTGACTTCACTGAAGGGTTTATCCAGTTTTCCTTCTAAAGTGTTTTAAATAAACACGATATATATAGATGAGCACCCTCCATCAGAAAGCTTAAACTAAATATTGTTAGGATTTCATGAAATTGTTTAAGAGTTTGAAGGCTTTTTCTAGAGGAATTCTGTGCTGGTGGTTGCTCTCGGGGCATGTTACCTCCTGTTTTTTATGACTAGACTGTTAAGACTGTTTGGCTGAGTTCTCTTCTTTGGGTGAAAACAATAAGGAGAAAAAGATGTTTTAAAACTGATGGGTCCCATCCTGTTTTTCTTAAAGTTTTGGTTGTGGATCTTGAATCTTTGCTGGGTTGACACCTCAGGTGGAAGGCAATCAAAGGAGATGTGGGGCTGGGGGTGTGAGATGTTTGGGCGTCTTTTCTCCGCCGATGACTCCACAGATGGTGTTCAACATTCACACCTTTGACGTACCAAACACTTCCTTTTTCAGTATAAATACGACTGAATCAATGACCACCGTGTGCATTCCTCTCCTGCCTATGTGGTTTGAGAGAAGTGTACCTTCGGCCGGAAAACATTGTGCATGATATACAGTAATAAAAGCTTGTATTAACTTTGATTCTATTTCACTGGTTTTCTTTTGGTGCACCAGACAAACGAACACTTAGGATCTTTCAATATAACCTACAATCTTTTACGATAACTGCAAATTGGTCAGCAGACGTGAGAAGAAACTATCACAGTAATAAGTTAACTATATTCTATATACTATAAACTGTATCCTCTTAAACTGTCAGTGAAATTATGCCAGCTCGCTAATGTTTAACATGTTTCACTTATGGGTTAGCTACTGTATAAGCACATCACCTAACTGCTAAACTTTAATACTGTAGATATACTGTGTTTACCCAAATAATATCATTACAGCCTTCCTGACTGGATCCTCAGACTCAAATAGCGTGGTTTCATGATGGTTGCATTTACAGCGTTGCCATGGTTATTTTGACAGCAGGAGAGAATTTGTGAAGTTTGTGATTTGTGTGGAGCAGTTTCTTGGGAAGAAATGGAGCAGCAAAAAAAAAAAAAAGAAAAGGAAAAGGACCCTTCTGGGAGAAACTGAACTTCAGTGTCAAATTTTGAGAAACTGCTTGAGATCAGGAACACCTATCCATCCGCAAACACTTCCACCTCACAAAAACATTTGTGGTTTATGGTATCAGCGGTGGAACAACGCAACTTTAAAGGCTGGAAGCAGATGGAAGTTCATGAACTATTCTGCTGTTGCTGGATTCACAACAAATCCACAAACCTTCAAAAATGCGAGAGATCAATGTCTACACAGTGCACAGCACTCAATAGAACCACCCACCAATCAAAAGATCACACCCCTAATACATACCTTTGTTGCCTAGTGGTTGCAGAGGTGGGCTTGGATCTGGAGGACCCACGTTCAAGTCCCTGGATTACAACTGAGGTTATCCAATTTGGGCCCTTAACCCTAACTGCTCCCTGGGCGCTGTAAAAATGGCACCCCCCTGTTCCTCGTCTAACTAGAGATGGGTTAAAAGCAGAGAATGCAACTTACCCATTGTGGGGCAAATAAAGGTTTCTAAAAAAAATACCTGATGGGGTACATGAGACCTCATCCTCATTCAGTTTGTTATGGATGTAAAGTCCAGATATGGACATTGAAGCTGTTTTTTTATTTGTGAACCAGCCTGTAAATGAGTTTTATTTCTGCTGTAAAGTTGTACATTTTAACATGGACGTCGACTGACTCACTGTTGGAGACCATCCCTAGTGGTCAGTTGAGGAAGTGCAACTTTACTGACTACCTTTTCCCGGTTTTAGGCTAACCTGCAGTTTTATCAACTTTTATCAACCAGTTTATTTTCATTATTTGCCATCATTCCAACTATTTTCTGCATAGCCCTTGACTCCTTTGTAAAGTTTCCATCTTGGAAGATTCCTGGACCCTTATTGCAGATGATGTTGGAGGTGGTGAAAACATTTACGCTAATCAGTCTTACTGGCATCGTCCGAGTCATAGTCATCCCCCTCATCCTCTGTGGGATCAGGCGGGGGTCTCGGAGGTGTGGGGTTGTTGGCAGGTGGAGTAATACCGGCTGCAGGAATACGAGATGAGACAGGTTGTCTTTTTATATCAACAGCTGGACGGGACACCATCTCCACCCTCTCTGAATGTTTCTCCTCCACTTCCCCAGGACCTGGTGATGTTAAGACACAGTTAGCAGCTGGTCCTGTCAGAAGTATCTGTTTTGAAAGGAACCCCGGTGATTTGGTCTTTTTTTATTTCTTTTTATTAACATACAGTACAAACGGCGACAAAAGACGACATCAGCTACAATGATATGTATCTAGGTGTGTGTGTGTGTGTGTGTGTGTGTGTGTGTGTGTGTGTGTGTGTGTGTGTGTGCGTGTAAATAATATGATGAAAGTAGATAAATAAATTAAGAATATTAATTTGAGAATAAATAAGTAAACAAATAAATAATTATCACATAGAGTGGTGTAGCACGATATAATATAAATATAGCATAATAATATAGTAATATCCTAATATAACATAATCATTTTTATGATATTATAAAATATAACAAAATTATATCACCATACTATAATATATAACAATATAATAATACTATAGTTTAGCATCCCATGAGATTTCATAACTTAATATAATAATACACTATGAAACAATATATCATGATAATGCCAAGAATAATTATTAGAATTAGAATTGGTAATTTATATATTGCAATGAGGGGTGAGGTCAGACCGGGGCGTCAGGGAAGCGAGCAGGAGGCCCCACCAGACTCCAGTTGCCTGGCTGGAGCACCAGCAAGAGGCAGGTAGGACGGCAGTGAAAGGAAAGCCCCCCTGTCTTGTCACCTGTTCAGTTGTTTAAATATTATTGACCCCTAGTTGGCAATGCTAGTATTATTTTATTTCTGCCAGTACTTTTCCACTCACTTCTGTCAGTAGTGTTCAATTAGTTACACACCATGTGCTCATTAGTGCAGTGGACACCAAACAGTGTACATGTCAAGACGTTTTCTCCTGATATAAGCCTTGAAGTTGATATGTCTGTAAGTAGATATGTAAAATATTGTTGATTTGAGAGCTTATATGTAAAGATGGCTTCTTGTAAGCAAAAAGTTATTGTAATTTGTTTGATAAATGTGAGTTACTCATGTGATTTTCTTACTCTCCAATGTGGAGGCCTGTGCTAAGCTAAAACTGTGCATTGCTTATGTTGGCAGTAGCCTGTCTTATCACCTGTAAGGGAGAAGATTATGTACATTTATTTCATATTCAGTAGTTTATTGCTGTTTAGTATTTAATTTCATGTTGATAAGAGGGATCGCATTTTGGACCGCAACCACACCCAGAGGAAGTTGCTGGCCCGTTGTGGATGTGACCTCCTGTGCTTCTCTGCGCTACTGTTCAGATTAACAAGTAATATTAAAAAAAAAAAGATTTAGTAGTGATGTCTTATTCTCAGAAGGAGCAGGGTGACTTTACCTTCGGTGGTGCCCGTCTGTGGTGTGCTTCCCTGAGGTGGTTCGGAAGCGAACACGTGTCTCTCCGCCTTCATTACAGCTGCCTGACTAGAGTGAGCCTCATTACAGCTGTCAGCTGTTTTTATTGCTGTCTGCTCCCATTGTTCTGGTCCACAGGATTGCTTCTGCTGGGGCTGTGCCCTGAGCTCTGGAGAGACAAAATAAGATTATCGCTGAGCAGTAATAATCAATACAACTGCCACCATACCAGAGCTGCTTCTTTCATGGATGGACTAATAACTGCCCCTGGGCTTTGGCATCGCAGTGAATACCGTGATGCCACTATTTGAAACACATTCTTTCCATACAATCCCACATTTCTTCTGATTTAGGGTTGATGAAGTTCCACTTTTTTGCTCGAATAGTTTATATTTAGGTATGAACCTAAATATGTTTTTATCCATCAATCAATCCATTAACTTCTACTGATTCAGGTTTGAGTTGCGGAGGGCTGCAGCATTCAGAGAAAAAGCAAGACCTCTGTCTCAGAGGGCCACCTCTTTCAGCTGTTCCCACGGGAACACCTCCCTAGAGAGGCATCCTAGCGAGATGCCCGAACCCCTATGACTGGAGAAGGAACAGTTTTGGAGGAAGGACAGCAACTCTACTCTAAGGGCCCGATTTACTAAGATCCTAAATAAAGTGTACTAAATTGCGTGTGCACTGAAAAAGTTTGCGCGTGCTGTTGTTGTGTGTTTTGCGGGGGATCAACTAAGATTGCGTGCGCAATTGATAACAGGTGCAAACTGCAGTATTTAAATGAGGTGTTGCGTGTCTTACGGTTTGCGGCGCAAACTTTGCGCCATGGAGAGTCTGGATGGAAAGCAGGATATAGTCGCAAGCGCAAAATGAAATTTGACGAGTTGGAGTTAGAGATATTAGTGGACGAGGCAAATTGTTGTGCCGTATTCAGCACCCCTGCCGTGAAAAGCACCCCCTCGTATATTCAATGATAAGTAGACCAAGAAAAAAAACAACACACTGACACTTCAATATATTTATATATACACACTCACACAAACACATACTTAGGAGTTTATATTATATATATTTACAAATATTATGGAAAACAACACAGTAAGCAGGCTATTAATTAATGACATCAATAACCAATTAACCGATTTTTGTTATCTGTGACTGTGATTGTGGGAAAGTATGACTATTGTGGAATCCATGAGCGCATTTAAACATGAATCATTAACACAAAACTGGATGCTAAACAGAACGTGACACGGAATGAGAATATCATTTTTGTCAGACGAGGGGGTGCTTTTCACGGCAGGGGTGCTGAATACGACACAACACCGGGGTATGACTGCAGAACAAGTATAGGCGCACAATAAGAAACACTTTTTTCTCCATGATAACACGTGATTTATTTATTATCACAAATAAAAAAATGAATGTGCCTCCTGTGGCAACCTTTTGCTGAATAATACTCGATTTAACATTCAAATAAAATATTTCTCCTTTTGCATGTGGAGATTAGCACCTTCCTTTCGAACGTATTAAATACAGACGCAATCACAATCCCTGCAATAACTTTCAGGCTTGGTAAATCTCATTGCGCGTGGTAAATGGACCAATTTGCATCTTCCCCTCCCAGTATTTAGCGATTTCTGGTGGGTACGCCCCATATTGATTATTCATCAGGGCAAAAGTACTAAATGAATTGCGTGTGCTATTTTGCGCATTTGAGAGGCGCAGTCCTCTTTGCACGCTGTTAGTAGATCAGCTGGCACTTTGGTTTGCGGGTGCTGTCAAGTTTGCACACGTTTTTACACATGCAAACCTTTAGTAAATCAGGCCCTAAGTCTCTCCTGAATGGTTGAACTCCTCACAGTCTATAAGGGAGAGTCCAGTCACCCTCATTTCAGGTGCTTATGGTCTGTAATTGATAGTTGGAGACCACGGGTGAGAGTAGAATAATGGATCATCCGGTAAACAAGTCTTGCCTTTTGACTCAGTTCTCTCTTCACCACAACATACCGGTACAGATTACTCCAAAACTGTCCACCCGTCAATCTCCCGCTCTATTCTTTCCTCCATTGTCATCAAGATCCTAAGATACTTGAACTTCTCCACTTGAGACAGCACCGACGCCCAACCAGGCCAAGAAAATCCCTCCTTTTCCAAACTGAGCCCCATGGCCTCGTCCCTGGTGCTTGACTCTCAGCTGCAAACCCCTCTGATAATGGCTGAAGATCACAGCTCAATGAAGTCAATGAGGCCACATTGCAAAAGGCAAAGCTGGATTTTGGAAATTGTCCTGCCTATCCATCTTTTGGCTACATTTCTGTCCATGAATGTTATGAACAGAAACAGTGCCAAATGGCAGACCTAGTAGAGTCCAACACCCACCTGTAACGGATCTTACTGCCTAACCAGAACCAATCTGTCCTTCTGTTTGCATCAGGACTTGATGCCCTATAGCAATAAAATCAGTGACCCACCCTCCTGGAGCACCAATACCTCCAATAACTTCTCCAAGTCCACAACAGAGGTGGAGTGATTGGGCAAACTCCCATGCCCACCAGTTCACCAGTCAGAATGGAAACCAAACTGTTCCTCTTAAATCTGAGGTCCAGTTATCGATCACGCTCTTCTTTTGCGTTACCGATTGCAGCTGAAGGTGTGGCCTTCGTCATTAGAGTTAATGATCACCTCATTTCCCCTTGTGTTGCAGCATTACTTCAGTTCTTTTGGTTTCCTTTTTTCACGTGCCACCTGTATGTTGTGTTCTGATAACTTAATAACCATAAAATAGATATAGTACAAATGATGTATTGTTTCCATGTTTATATATCTAAGCATCGCTTAAGAAGGATGATGCATCTAAAGGAGCTAAATTATGTTTATTGGTTGAATAATCATTCCTTAAATAACATGTTTTATGTTACCGTATCCCTCATGGTATGTTCTTGGGTCCTGTGAACCACTTGCTTCTCCTGGACCAGAGCTCTCCGTGGTGGGCTGTCCAGGTCTGGCCAGAGGCAGCGATGTTGGCAGAGCCTGCTGCTCTCGTCCCTTAAAGAACCAAGCTCCCGAACGTTTCTGTACCTGGAGAATCACATGATAAATCAGCTGCTCAGTCTCACCCCTTTTCTACTAGTACAGCTAAAAAACCCATATCATGACAGACATGACAATCTACTAAATTTTCAAAAATAAAACACAAGTGGACTTGGCTTTGACAAGTACAGGGAGATTACAGACGCCTGCTGAGGTTGTGGGTAAACAACTCCGAACCTTTAAGAAGAGATATGTACCACTTACAAGCAGAAGTTCAGTTTAGAAGTCTAAAACCTTGTTTTATTTGACACCACTTGTTCTTATAATCTGTACAATTTCAGAAAAAAGAGGGCACAGCAAGTTAAACGTCTCTAAACTAGCAGACTACTGCATGATTCCCACTTGATCATAAAACCTCGAGGTAAACTTCGTGGGGGGTGCTTGAAAGCGCTCTGCTTTAAGAAAGCTCCTGGTGAGACCTGAATACGGAGCAAAACCCCTGCATGACCGGTACGCAGCTTTTCCACTTCCTGTGGCACTCCAGCTGAAGAAAGCTGTGTAAAAGTGAGAATGGACCAGAACTCCTCCACAACCACATGACACACTGATAGTCAGACGGGGAACCTGTTTAAACTTTATTGCGTCGGAAGGTGCAACAGCAACAGAGTCATCTGGTCTCTTATTGACCACATCATTTTAGTTTATTTTGGTTTGTATTTTGCTAAACGAATAACGCTATGACCAAAAACACTATATGCTGCTGTCAACCTGAGGTTGCATCTGCATAATCCCAAGCCCCCCCACAAGCAGATGATTTGTATTCTGTATTTACACACACAAGAAAAACAAGGATTAAAAAGGTTGTATTATTTTTCCGCGTGGTCGTATCTAATTGTGTGCAGAGAAATGTCACTTGTTAACTGACAGTGATTGATATATTTCACTGCAAGAAAAATTATTTTGTACTTTGTTTGTGGAGCATTGCAGGGTTGTTCATTGTGACTGACAGGAAGGAGCATTAATTTAAGGAGGCTCAGAACCTCCATAAACACAGAACCGTCATCAGAACGGCATTCAAAAGAAAACCAGAAAGCAGAATGTATTATTAAACTTGTCTCTCTTCATATTCCTGTTATTTTATCTTAATCAAATATGTGCTGAAATAAATCTTTGCTTATGCCTCATATTTGTTATTTGAGGGGCATCAATAGAAATACATTTTCTAGGCCAATGAGCAGTGAAATGCAATTTTGTCCTAAAAGATTAGTATAAATGCTAGAAAATGGTTCATATCAAGAGAAAAGCTGAGCTTCTGGTGGAGGGGTATGATATGATTCCTTAAATGGCTGCTCAGTTCTCTTCACTCACCTCTTGGTGTTCGTGGCAGATCTGGCACATCCACGTGGGACTTGTCCGGTCGTTGCTCCAAACCCCACATTTGCTACACATGTGCTGCAAGAAGGCATAGACACACACACGGTAACACACACACAGTCTCAGCATTTTTAGTTGTTGATGACAGGTGGAAAGAGCACATACATGGTTTTCACAGTTCAGATGGCATTAACCCTTCCTGAGTTTCTAAGAGCAGCAAGGAACTGCGTGTCACGCACGAGACCTGGAAATACACAGTGTGTGTTGGAGTGTGTTAGCGCACGGCCCACTGGACGGTTAGCGCCAGAGAAACCTCTCTGGAGTCTGCAGAGCTGTAGAAAATATTATAAAAAGCAGTTTGAAAGCAAAGGGTGTTTTCAAAATAATCTGAAAGCGCAGCTAGTGAATGTCTCTCTGCCGTCATTATATTTTCTCAGGGTGCAACCTCAAGGTGAAATCCTGGTCACTACGGTTCCCAATATGGGGACGGAGGCACTCCGAATGATCTTCAGCTAATCAAACATAGGAGGAACAGTAAATTAAGGAAGGAAGAAAACAGAGATAACAGTATATAAAAACAAATAGACTGAATAAAGGTAGAACACACATCTCTCTCTGGATTCTAGAATGTATTCTATGTACGTACTGTATGTACGCACATAGAATACATACAGTGGGGCAAAAACGTATTTAGGGCCACTCCCAATACACCCCCTAGCCCTACTTTTCCCTAAATTTTGCGCGTTCCTGTGAGGGTAGTGGTGTCCCAATTACTCTTTGCATCTAGGGCTAGTGTGCATATCGAGGGGTAGTGTGTATGAATCTAGCACTTCACAGCTAGGGATTTCAGATGCTGACTTCGGGACCGAGGGCCTGAGAAAATTTTCCAGAATGCTTTACGTCATCATTTGCAGACTGAATCAAACAAAAAAACATGGCGGACATTTCTTATTTTTTAGTGAATAAAATCAATATTTTGAGATAGTTTCTGCATAAAAATGCGTTTTGATTACATTTCTAGCGAGAAATATATATTTAACAATCATAATATGCACTCAGTGAATGTACATAATGCCCGTTGTTGCGAAGTCTTTTCAGATCTTGCCAGAATAAAGGCGGATTTATGGTTCTGCATTACGCCAACGCAGAACCTATGGCGTAGGTTACGCCGCAGGCTCTGCGTCGATCTAACTCAGAACCATAAATCAGCCTTTATTCTGGCGAGATCTGAAAAGACTTCGCAACAACGAGCAAGACACCCATCGGATGTCCATGACGTACTTGGGATTAGGGGATACAAGAGAGGCACAAGAGGCATCAAACACATCACAGATGTTCTTCAACTCATGAGACACAAGTCAGGAACTGAGTAACGGAACGTCTTTGATGTTGACGCATCTAAAACAACCCTTTCCCCGGCTGACATCCGTGACGGTGTCCTCCAGCAGCCTTTCATTGGTGGAGCACAGTGGCTGGTGGTTAGTACTGAGCTCCTTTCATTTGTTTGGCGTGTTGCATGTGTATATTTAGGCTTAAATCTGTCTGATCCAACTCTAATGCAACTCTACATCCTTTGTATGGAGGTATAGGAAGGACTCAATGAATTTCACTGGGTGCAAGAGGAAGAAAATGTACAATTTTCACCACAAACTGTGAAGTGGAAGATAATGTGGTACAAAGACTAAAGTACTAGAAAATCCTGTCCCTGGAGAGAATCCCTTCCATCCTCTGAGGACGTCTCTGCTTGTGAATGCAGGTGTTTTTTCTTTGTTCAAGTTGAAATAATCAACCTACTTTTCTACATTGCACACAGAGGACAGCTGTGACCCCTTGTGGTCCAAAGGACGTCCCGCACAGCAGACAATGTGACTGTCCATCGCCACAAGCCGTCTTCTTGATTTCGTCCAGTCGGTTGGAGAGACGCCTGAGCACACATGCAGACAGGTGTAAGTGGACTGGACTCAGTTTCAGGGACAAGTTTCACACATAAAAAACATCTCACTCAATCCTCTCCTGCTCCTTGGCCTCCATCATGGCGGCGCGGGCCAGCACGCTGTTAATGATCTCCTTCTCCTCATCTGTGAGGTCCTGCCCCGGGGCGCCACCAGACGTGGTCATTGTCCACCTGGTCCTGCCGAACCCACAGAAGTGGACACGGAGGGTGATAAGTAGCACGCAAAGTGAGAATGCAGCTCAGACAAAACGCCAGAAGTCACAAAAAAAAAAAAACTGAACTAATGTGAGTTACATGCTAAAATCTGAGGACAGTAGCACAGCTGGAAACATGCTGGAGCTGCAGAAAATGTGGCACGCAACACAAACAGTGAGGAGCGGCCCTCATTACACATGCAACCCCAAGATCATCTATCCATCGTGTTTCCTGGATCAATGAAATGAAAAAGCATTTCTGCTAATACATCTTAATTTTCAAATTTGGCATTTCAAATTGAATTTTGTAACACTTTTTGAAAGATAATTTTTCAAAATTAAATCTTTAATGTCCTTGTCTTTATCATTTTATTTAAGTCGAGGAATGAGCAATGGTGAAGAAGAAAATGAAAATGCAGTTTGGATAAGTTATTATTAATTTCATTTCTGAGTCAAAAAATGCTGTTTTATTCTGAAAATAAACCAGATTTTTGCTAATCCATTTTAATTTGAATTATGGTGCCGAATTGCTTCCATATTTTATCAGGTAAAAATCACATAAAGCCACAAACGTATGCGTAATGAGGTGTGGGTTTCTTGACTGAATGGCAGACTTCAGTGTTTGACTTTCAGAAATATAATTCAGCTCATCACAAGCAGACTTGGCTTCAGCTCTGTACATGCTGGCGTTTGGAGGCAGAGCTGGACAGTTTCAAGTGTGAGTGGCTTTGAGGTTTAAATTGGCAAACAAACTGAAATTATTTTCTTGCCAGACTGCAGACAGTTTGAGAACAGAGGGCATGCCCCCCCCACTCAAATGTGTCTGTATTTGTAATTATGTGGCTTCCCGTGACGTTCCTCTTCCTGGAGCGCCAGCACGCTGCCCTGCGCTCAAAGCAACCACACAAGAGCGAGACAGCTCTGGGTTTTTGAAGCCAAAGCTTGAAAGCCATGATGGGAAATAATTGGCTCTGACCCCTGGTGGTGTAACCCCAGAAAAATATAAAATATTCACAAAAGAAGCTGCTCTAAATGTAGCACAAAGAAAAAGAATACTGTCACAGTCTAAACAACTGAAACATGAACTCAGATGACATTAAATCCACAAGGACACACAGGAGGGCACGCAAACTGAATAAAACTGGGAAATGAAAACAGTTTTCACGGACTGAGAGTCTGATAATGACCCCATCCCATCAAATATCCTCATCAACCTTTCCTCTCAGACTTCTAGAGTTACCAACTCAAACAGAAAAGGGTTTCATGTCATAAGAAATTATCATTTTGCTGAGTGTTGTGCTTGTGCTTCTATTTTTGCTGGCGTTTTAAATTATACAAGATTACATGGAGGTGCCAGCAGTGTATTTGTAGTATGTATAATTGTGAAGCGCAGATGGAGATTCGGTGGTTGCTCTTCTGCCTCAGGACATTTTCAGGGATCTGATGTACCTGCATCCTGCAGAGAGCCCACTAATTTCATCTGAGTGATGCGTCCTGTTTTTTCTGCTTTGCTTTCTCATAGCGGTGACCTCTCATGCAAACTTCAAAGTTACGTCCAAGGGGCGAATTATTGTATGACATCTGCAGAAATGATGGAGACTTTTCAACATGTTTCACTGATGTAGAAGTACAACATCCACCCCCTCAGAAGGTTCTCTCCATTTTAATGAATCAGTTGTAAGTGCCTTTGGATGAAGGCTGGATGTACTTAAATGTAATTAAGAAAATAAATGGTCATTATTGTCTTCACTGACTAAATTCAATGCCATCTGAAAACATCATCCAATTGTTCAGTTTCATGCAGCTACACAATCAAAAAAGCACAAAAAGAAAGTAAAAGAAAAATGAAAAGGTCACACAAGCAGCTGCCCACAGTCATTTGGATCAGACCCAAGGCTAAAGTAGTTGCCACACATTAGCTATTTTAGTTTAACTCAGCTCCTGCTGGCTAACGTTACCTTACACTCATTCTGAATAAATCTGTCCATCCGTCCTTGTTTCAGACCATGTTTTGGTAGCAAAGTTTGAAATAGGGACCATCAGAGCCAAAACAGGGACTGCTGGAGGTGAGCTCCGCCACAGTTACCATGGCGACTCGTCATTAGTCTAAAGGGCAAAGCTACCGAGGATCTGGCTTGTTGGCTTGGCCAGAGAATCGGACTGTAACGGCCAGCGGTCACTGTGCAGACTGACATACGAACTTCCCTGTGATATGCTGTCACCATGTGGTCAGGTGTGGTAACGCTACCCAGAGTAGCTTCAAAAAAACAATTGTGTCTGGTCAGCCTGCCACAGTTAAAACAAATATATCCTTAGTAGCCATAACAGTCGTACGTTAAAATAATCACTGAGCTGTCCTCATGGCTATACTATGTACTCTTTATTTTTTAATGGTGCTTGCATGACTGAGAATGCTGCTCCTCAAACATACATTTAAAATGTATGTATAACAGTGTTCAACTGAATGAAGGGGACCTATTAAGGGGACCTATTATGAAAAACACGTTTTTTCTTGCTTTAACATATATAAAGTGTTCTCCCAGCCTGCCAACTCAGAGAAGGAGGAAAGCAACCAAATTCTGCAGTGTCTGTACAGCTGCCCGGATGAGCCATCCAGTGTGATGTGGCTTCTACAAGCCGTTCAGATTCTGCTCCCGTCGTTACGTAACGACAGGAGAGATTTACATAGGTTGGCCTCCGATGCGTGAAGCCAAGCCCACAACTAACTCCGCCGGCCGGAGCTTCCGCCATTTTTCCGTAGCGGTGTATCGCATCATTCAGGCAACCAATCAGCACAGTGCCTCATTATCATAGCCTCCCCGCCCACTCAGAATCCTGCATAGATAATGAGGTTAGACACTGGGATGCTAAAGACATTCCTCTGAGGCTGAATTTCGAATGTATTTAGCAAAAACAATCAAAGCTTGTTTTTAAGACATTCAAGGCCTGTTTAAAATAGGTATTAGATGCCATAATAGGTCCCCTTTAAATAATAAAAACAATGAACTGCACAAAACTGCTTTCAGTTCATGAAACACAACAGAATTAAATCAGTGACTGAATCATGCAGCCGACATGAAAAAGGACATTGCATTCTTTGTCATATTCTGCTTGTAAGACACGATTTCAGTGCCTGTTCAGCTGTGAGGCAGATAGAGCTGTGGAGGCAATTCTTTTAAATTACCGATTTATCGCAGCTGATTTATCGCAGCTCCGCTGCCCCTACTGCTACAACCAATCCTGCATGGATGGATGGATGGATGGATGGATGGATGGATGGATGGATGGATGGATGGATGGATGGATGGATGGATGGATGGATGGATGGATGGATGGATGGATGGATGGATGGATGGATGGATGGATGGACGGATGGATGGATGAATGAAAGGTTTGACAGGATCGTGACTATCTATTGGTTGGTTTTGGACCAACTCCTCAGAAAGTCTTTGGGTGACATCATGGGGGAATTGTCTGGTTCTTTTTATGACATTCATGTATGAAGGAAAAAGCTTTTCTTTCAGAGTTTGTATTTTTCCTCCCACTACTAGCCACACCTCCTAACAACATCACACACGAGCCTCGGGAGTTACTTCTGAGAAAGGAAAGCGTTGCTATTTAACGGCTAAGCACCCCTCATTTACTGTGCCGCCCTCAATTCCCTCAAACATGTTCTGACCCCAAACCATCTAGATGTCAAGGGTTGCCATGATGGTGGCGATGTGTCGGCTGGACAGATGGATGTCTTCCAGAGAGTGTGAGTGTTGCGCCTTGAGGTGTTCAGGGGTGAGTCGGAGGGCAAAAAGAAAATTTCAGAAATGGAAAACAGCCCATTTCAAACGCAGTCTGTCACTGTGAGTCAAATCATTGCGGTTAGAGCCCGGAACATGAGACGTGACGAATTAGAAGGGCATGAAAGCGTCATCCATCACAGCGAGACGGGGATTTGATCAGCGTTTGGTCTTTACTGGAGCAGTTCCTGCAGTCACAGGTGTGTCACTGTCAGCTCTGATAGATGCCAGAGTCAGCTCTCCAAGTCTGAGTGACGCGGTGTGGACCCAATGATACCAACGCATGCATGAGACCGCTGGCTTTGTCTTTGTCTTCTCTTTTTCTTTTTTTTAACACTTTTTTTAAACACTTTTTCACATGTATAAGGTACATTCAGTACATTTCCAGGCAATGATATCAATTAAACACTCTCGTAGACAGAATGATCAGATATCTAAGTCATATGATCAGATAGATAAATAATAAAACAAAGAACAAAAACCAATCACAAAAAAAAAAACTAGAAATAAAACAAAACTCACAAAACAGCTCTCAGACAAAATAAACTACAATCAGGTTTTCCAAAATATATTTAAGTATCAGGGTACCTACACATCTTTAACAACAGAAATAAATGGTCCCCAAACCTTCTCAAACAAGTCCTGCCTCCCTTTCAACATATATGTGATTTTTTCCAAAGGAAAGGCTGCCAACATCTGTCTAACCCAGAATGTAACACTCGGCCTACTGGTTTTCTTCCAAAATAGTGCAATTGATTTTTTTGCATGTAAAAGACACATGTCTATAATTATTCTTTCACTTTGGGTGTATTTGTGACCCTTTGGGTAGGATCCCAGGATGAAAAAGGCAGGGTCCATTAAAAGGACCTTTGAAATGATTTTTTCAATTATTTTCTTAGTTTCCACCCAAAAAGCCTTGACCTTACAACATTTCCACATACAGTGAAATAATGTCCCCTTTTCCTTTAAACATTTCGTGCACCAATCTGGGATGTTACTATTATATTTATTTAGTTTAACTGGTGTGGTATACGTTCTCATTGTCCATTTATATTACAACAATCTTAGTCGTGAGCTGATCGTCTGAGTGTGAGCTTTGGCACATATTAATTTCCAGTCCTCTGGGGAGACCATCATTCCTAAATCTTCACTCCAGGCCATCCGTTTGTCCTCAGAGTTCCCTGGTGAGTTAGACATTAGTAAATTGTACAGTTCCGATATTGCTCCCTTACTTTGGCTGTCTTTAGACACTATTGCTTCCAAATTTGTTTCTAAGGGTTTGGTTGTTCGGCCGTTCTGATTGGTCCTAATGAAGTTCCTGAGTTGCAGAAATTTAAAAAAATTTTTTTTTTCTATATCAAATTTACATCTAAGTTCTTCAAAGGACATGTCATTGGAATCAAATGAATATAGATCTTGAATCTAAACCAAATTTGGTTAACATTAATGCTCATATTTAGTTTCTATGTTGACCTGTGTACCTTCATCTCACATTATATGCTGGTAATATTAAAACAAAACCCTAGTGAAAATGTGACCTACAAATATAAACTTAAATTACTAGTGGTCAATTGGTCATACCACTATTGCCAGCATACACGCGTAATATACTGATGTGTATGTGCAAACACTAAATATATACCCTTATAAACATATGCACAAACAAACATCAGCATATCCATAACAGAGGGCGGCAATTGTTAAATCTCCTATGAAGTAACAGGTTTTATGTTTACTTATAGCCTGGTACACAGTCACTCTCACATCCTCGCGTCCATGCAGTATTAATCAGAATTGTTCAGCCTAGTCTGCCGCTATCCGTCTCTCAGCCTCCGATATTTATTCAGCCAGTTTCTTCTTTTATCTTGTTAATGAAGGCTTGTACTTCAGTCGGATTGTTAAGTGTTAAGTGTGTGTCTTTTCTCTATATGTTACCACAAGCTTCGCTGGGGGTATTATACCGTGTCTGAGTCCCAGGCTCCGCAGCTGCTGGCGCACTGAGTTGTACTGTCTCCGTTGCTTGTGCACTTCAATGGCAACGTCGCTGTAGAAACGCACCTGATGGTTCTTGTAGAGGACGTTCTTCTTCGCTATAGCTGCCTTTATCACCGCCATCTTCTGCTGGTAGTTCAAGAAAGTAGGGAAAGTAGGATCCCGTCTAGTCTGGCCAAAAAATCTGATTTTAAGCTGTTTATCGCCGTCAATATTTCTTCTTTAGCCCCGATGAGCTCCCGGCTACCTGGATCCCGGCCCTGAGTACTATCAGTAGCTTCAGTGCTAGCATTAGCATCTCCGTCGTGGCCATGGTCTTCTCTAGCCTCTCGGCTAACCGTATGCTCCATGCTATGCTATGCCATGCTATAGGGTCTCGCTGGCGGTGGGTTTCCTCCCGCCCTCTTCTTGCCCCCTGTGGGGTTGCTGGTGGCCAGGGTTCTGGGTTCTTCCTTGTCGGCCTCTGGTCTCTCAGGTGGCGGGTTTGATCTAAAACAGCTGCCGCCATCCCAGAAACGCTCCACACGGCCACCGGAGGATGCTAGTTAAAACCACCACAAACTAGTTACAGTCATCCATAAAAACCACCGTATTGCCAACAATAAGGAGGATTGTCTTATCTTAACTCTTTATTCACATCTCAGATGTCAAATTTACTATAACTCCTAAGTTGAAAGTGGCTAAAGTGACGACAGCTATTTGACACCACAGTCGATTGAGCAGAAGTGTTTTTGAACCAGGCTTCACGTACTTTATTTTCTGCTGTAAAGTTTAAATATCGACCCAGAGGAAACCGGGACAAGTCCGCCACTGAGCAGAAACTGTTTCTGTCATCACTGAACCTGTACAGTCGTCTGTCTGCACTCTGCAGGTCCACTAAAATAGATCCCCTGTGACCGAGACCTTCGCCAGCATCTTGCTGACACTAATACAAATTGACATGCAAATAAACTTTCTTCTCTGACTATGTCACACATGCACACACAGAGTGTGCATGTGAGGGGCAACCTGTCACACACAGTCAGCAGCCTAGAGAAAAGCGCTGCAAATTGACATGAAGTAGAAGAAAACAGAGGCATTTCATCGCCACAAGAGTGCGTGGGCTTGTTCAGAGCTGCGGGGTTCCTCGTCGAACACACATCTGCACCGACACGAGTTACTCATATCAGAGCACAGACAGACACACACTGTGCGAGCGACTGTTCAAGTGCTGCTGGGAGGAAAACTCTGACAAAGTACGTCATCCTCTTGTGTTTTCTGTGATGCCAAGAGGCTTCCCTGCTCCATGCCGGCTCCGCTTTTGCTTCAGTATTCATGTTTCCAAGCAAAAAGTGCTTGCACTTGTTAAAAATAGATATAGCTATTTTCCACTGAATACTTAATATGACTTGACAGAAAATGATAAACCAGCATTTCTGTATGTTAATGAAATCAAACACAGCTGCAGGTTCCATGTCTGCATCTATGACAGCTCGCCGGTGATCTTCCCTTTGGGTTTTTAATGCCAGATGTTTTACCCTACAAAAGCACACGATAATAATATGTCAAAACGAAGCTACAATCTGGAACGTTTTTGCCCATCAGTGTTCCTCTGCTAATGTCATTTTATGAACTTGATGTAATCTCTTTTTTTTTTATATACTTTATTTTTTCTATGTGCCACACCATAGTGACGTTCACAATAACAAAAAAAACAACAACTAATATACATATATAGTCATAAGACAGACACCAACCTCAACATATACACGAAAACAAAAACAAAAAAATATTAAAAGGACATATCTAAACAACAAACACAAACAAAGCAAAAAGAGGCCTAACATGCCTTTAAATACCTTCTAACCCCCCTGTTACCTTCCTCCCCTATACATCCCTTACACTTCACTATCCTTTATGTATTAGCCAAAATTCCTATTTTCACAAATCCTTATTTCCATTCTTATTTCATGAACACAATACAACTAGAGGGAGAGAGACGCACCATGAGAGCAAGTAAACAAACAAGTACATGACAATACCTCCAAAGATAACAATAAAAAAAATAAAAAATAAAAAATAACTTGATGTAATCTGGTGGCTGTATAACCTTCATATACCATACTTAAGGAAAGAGTATTCAACACATGTCACACTAAATATTGGACAAAGTAATCTATGAGCTGGGAGAAAAGAGAGCTTAAAAGTGTTCAACTTCACAGCAGAAATAAACATATTTTTGGTCTCCATTGCTGGATGTCGTATCTATGACAACTGTATGGGGAAGTATATTTATGCACATAATCAGGTAACATTGTAGGAGAAATTGTGAAGCTGAAACAAGGACCAACAAATCTCCACTCAGACCTGTGGCTTGCAGGCCTAGGCCAGCAGGGTCCAAGAGGGGACAAGTGGACCCTGGCTAGTCCTTGTTTTAGCTCTGGCGGGACTCGTTCTGGATGTTGCTTCAGAGGCAACGTCTGGAATGAGGATGTTTAGGTAGATTTGATCAGAATGAGTGTAAGGTAAAATCAGTTAGCATCATAGGTTAACATAAGCTAGGCCAGTCAAACTAAAATAGCTGACTGTGACTGAAATACGGTGGGTGTGTTCCAACCTATTTATGTCAGACTTTTATTTTATGTTAGATTCTAGTTTGTACATGTGTATGGGGAGTGGTGTTCCACAAGGTTCTGTTTTTGAGCCGTTATTTTTTACTCTACATACTCTACGCTTCCATTAACTACCGTTATTAGGCTGTATGGCGTTTCATTGGCATGCAGATGATATTCAGCTATACATATCTTAGCTTTTTCATTATTCAATATTTTTTGTTGGACCTGTTCGATTGTTTGACCGTCGTCCACTCACTCTTGAAACTGCAATTATTGACCTCCAACACTTCTGTCGACCCCTATTTAAAACTCCCAATAACTCCACCAAATAAATTGATAAAATGTAATCTGTGATATGTTACACTACATCCTTGTTCTTGAAGGCCATGACAAAAAAAAACTGTTTAAACGTTAAACTCAGAGGTTTTAGCTGAACCAAATACTTAGCAAAAGATAACAGCGAATTACTAAAACCAGGAAACATAAAATACAGAGTAAATTTTGATGATGCTGGTTGTGGCATACATCAGATAAATATTAAAAATTAGGTAAATCATCTCAGGAAACACGGTTCAGACATCCTCATCTATAACAGCAGATTCCTAGTTACCTGTTCTTTCTTCATGGAGTCCAGACACCCTCATTTAAATTAAAAAACCTAGACTGGGACGTATCAACACTCCTTATTCCCCCTTTAAATCATAAACTCTGCCCTCACTCCTCAAATCGTCCCAGGTCTCATCAATCCACCAGCTTCATTTACCATCAACTCTCTGCGAGCTTCATGTCTGCATCCTTTCATCATCCATACATTTACTCCATCTGCCTCCCCCGTATTTCTCTCCTTTCCTGCACTCAGACTTGTCAGACTAGTGAGGAAGCAGCTTATGGAGCTTAGTTTCAGAAAATGCTTCACCACCCACTTTATTCCCTAGTTTGATGGGGATCCTTAACCCTTGAGTGCGCACACATGAATGATTTCCAGCCTCATTTCTGATGACTCCTGCGTAAAACCAAGCATGGATGAATGATGGTAATCTGCTCCTCAAATCCCATTAAGGCTAGCTGAAAGCTTTGTTGTCAAAAAGTTGAAATGATTGCCCCTCCTGAACGGAGGAGGTAGCAGGACAACAAGACTCGAGGGGATTCAGTTGTTGAAGTGGGACAAATACAGACGTGATGCTCAGTTTTATCAGTCGCCCACCTTTGTAGAGATATCCCAACACTTGGTGTTTGGCTTTTGTACAGTTATTTGTGGTACCCACGGGATGAACCTCAGTGCTACATCTGATACGGCTACAACAGAGGCCTGAACATGGTGTTGGAATTAAAGGGAGACTGGTTCAAGTCAAATCTATTTGATAGTTGTCAATTCTTTTATTTATTTATTTTTTTATATTTTATTTATCCCGATTTTTTTTCCCATTTTATCACCCGCTCCCACCTAAGTGACAGTCCTAGGCATTGCTGCCTCTACCAAGCCCTGGAGGGCCCTACACTGAGCTCAGGTCTCCTTCTTAACCTGAGGAGTGAGCAGCAGCTTCTTTTCACCAGACAGGGTGGGGCTTCTCTGGCCGGACGTAGCGCATGGAAGGATCACGTTATTCTGGCCAGATCCTCCACAAACCATCTATGTGCATATTTTTGTGAGGGTAGCTCACATTAGATACCCAAGGGAACATGGGGAGAACATGCAAACCCCACTCAGGGTGCGGGCGTTGAAGTCATGGGGGAACCATTCATTTATGCCTTTTTTCATGAAACCAGAAGAAACTAATGAGTTGCTTATACTACTACATGTCTAAAAGGCTTGTGAAAGTGACTGAAATATTTTTCTGCACAGAGCGATAAGAGCGGCGCTGGCTTAAAAACAGATGGACATGCTTGTGAGGGAGCGTTCACGTTATCTACTGAGAGATCACCTGTTAATTCCCACCAGGAATTCATTTAGAGTTATTAAAGTGAATTTAATCTTTCAGGTGTATTTTCATAGAAATTAGTTCGAATAATGTTCAATAATTCATGCTGAAGCCCAGAATAACGGTGTGTGGATGGTGGATGCTCACACTGCTAGTGTTTTTTGTGCTAGGCATTTTGGGGTCATGGAGGTGATAGGTCAGCACACAGTGGCATGGACGAGGCCTTTTTGCTTCCTTTTTACAGCTGTGTTCCTGTCACTCGCACACCTGCCTCCGTGTCCTTCCCGGCCGTGAACATTTCCACTGAGCTCATGAAACACAGGCAATCAAACACTTCTGGCCACAGCGGATTCGTGCAACATATCTGCCGCTCCAGCTGTCAGGAGAGAATTCCCGAGCACTGGAAACAATAACGCCTCAGCTGCAGATCGGGGAAGGAGGAAAAGTCAATTATTGTACCGCTGAGCGCTCAAGTCAGCTAGCAAGAGTAGAAAAGTCTTGAATTTCAATAATTCAGTTAAATGGATTTGGTACCAAAAACTGAACAATTTTATTCATGTGAACATTTTTATGATATACGTTATATATTGCTGTTCATCTGAGGTTGTATTGGCCCAATGCAAACACTCACCACAATCAAGTGGTGGTTAATTTATTTAAATTATGTTCTTACTTTAAGAATAAGTGGGATCAAAGGAGGGAAGTTTGCAGTGAATATTTGTTAGATGATTTCAAACTTGAAACCTGAGGAATTATTATTAAATGCATCATGTTACTCTGGGTGATAGAAAGAGTTTACATTCATCTTAATCACTATTTCAAGTTCCTCTGAGTGGTCCCGAAAACCTTTACTGCAGGTAAAGGTTTAGTTAATTAAATTTCAACTGACGTGGATGTTTTACCACAATGCTGTCTCATCACTAAAAGCAATTAAGTCCTAAAAGCAGACGTCGCAAAAAGCACAGATTCAATAAAAAAAAAAACCTGAGGTAAGAGGGTTTTGTCCCTGACTTCAGCAGGGTGGGGCCGACGTGGAGACCTTCTACTGGAGCACATTAGCCCAGCAGCCCAACGATCCAACACCACCCACCTCCACAAACATTCTTCAATGCAGATGATCAGAGGTCAAAGGGGAGTATGCAAAGATATTACACCCAGTGCAGGAGAGAAGCAGCTTTGAATCCCACTGCAGCTGGGAAGGATGGAGCGGTTTTATAACGCTGCTAATCAATTCCATGCTGACAGACCTCGCCCAGGCCTGCAGTTTCAGCAGAGTCCTGCCAGCTCCTTCGATCTGAGCGCTGACAGTTTCTAACGAGGTGATAAAGACAATGATTTAAGCTCCCACTGAACACGCTGCACTGATTTTGGGAAATGTCCAACTACTATCCTTTATATCTGACTCACTCCTGTTCTGGAAATACAGTTCAAACTGATGTAAATGTGAAGCCAGATGACTGGCAGGCGACTCGGGCGATGACCAGCCACTTAGCACTGTACGGACTTCAGGGTTGGGACCTAACAGAACATAATCATTCATATATTTACCAACAGGCCACAGTGACTGACTGTGGGTCGGTCTGGGGTCTAGAAGCTTAGCTGAGAACAGACGGCCTGTGCTAAGCTTGTGTCGGTTAAACGCAGACGTTTGAAAAGGCCGCTGCTGTTGCAAATGTTCGCCAGCAGCCCTACAGATCCTCCAGCATGGACCAGCTGAAAGATCAGAAGCCTTTCAGGATGCTTCCAAGCCTGCAGCCTGACTGTAATAAAACTAAAACCCCGAGCAGCAGACTGGGCGAGTGCGGGTCGCTGAGCAGCTCGGCTAGTCACACTTGAAATGAGGATGTTTGGATGGATTTGATCAGAATTAATGCAAATGAATATTAATTAGCATCATAGGTTAGCATAAGCTAAGTCAACCAAGCTAAAATAGCTAACTGTTACTGACAGAAGTGTGCGTGTTCCCCACGTTTAGTTGCAACATGACGTCGAGCAGTCAGAGGAAAAAGAGGCTTCAAAAGCATCTCCTGTTTTATTTTCTCTGCTCACACCAAACACAGACAGGCCGCTGGTTTGTGTGTTATGTTTTAAATGTCTAATGAGATTTGTTGTCCACGGTTTCCTTTGTACTCACACATTTTATAAACCGCAAAACCCTATTCGCTCACAGGGGAAAATGTCCCATGCTAACGGCATGTAGCTCTGGCTGAGTGTGCGCAACGACGGATGCATAAAAACGGGCCGGAACGGAGTCAGGAAAGAGTGCGGCTGACCTGCTGGTTCCCAGTCAGGTCACTGACCGGTCAGCTGCTGCATCTTTAACAAGACTCGTTGGCGGTAAAGTACTGATGAGTGGTTCAGCAAACTTTGAAATACAACTTTGTTCCACAGATGGTGCATTTTGATGCGTCAGGAGTTGAAAACACTGTCCCCATGTGGTCATTAAGTAGTATTAATACAGAGAGTGGCTTTAAGGGATCTGTGGTGTTTTAATGAATTAAAATAAAACAAAATAAAATAAATCATTATAATTTTCATGGAACAGATATCACAAAGTATCATGAATAATTGGAAAAATATCACAAACTTTAAGTTCAATTTATTTTATTTATGTATGTATGTTGGTTTTCGTTGCTGATTGGATGTACGATAATAATCTACATGCTATGTTGAATTTTATGAGATTATGAAACAATCTAAAATTGAAAAGTTAGTCAAAAAAGCTGTCCGGTATCCTTCATCTTCAATAAAAACATGCAGCTGCAGCTTTTACAGGCTAAAACATGTGACAGTGCTGTTGGGAGGTGTTACCTGATGGTCCGGGCAGATGTTGTTCCTTTTCCGCTGTCTTTTTAGCTGCTCCACAGTGACAGTGTTACGCAGGAAGCAGCGTCTCAGCATCCATCGCGCAGCATCCTGTACTCCACTCTCCTCCACTGTGACAGCCTCTGTTAACACACGCTGTAGTAACGGCATGACTCCGCCTCCCTCCCTCCCTCACGTTCAACTAAACCTGTCCTCTCTCATCATGTCAACACAAGACAAAATGGTGATGCCACAACGACTGTTAGCAAAGTGAATTACAAGAAGAGCAAAAAGAAACGCACAAACAAACAAACAAACAGTGTTTCATGTTCATATTATTACCTTACTCAGATGTCTCTGCTCCAAATTTCATGGAGAAATACTGGATTTAAAAAGAACTCTTAGATTTTTGAATTCAAATTAAAAGATTATACGTTAATGGACATTTGTAGATCTAAAACTATAATGTAATTGTGTTATAAATGCTAGAATACATTTTTCTGGAGAAATTAGGGTGGGACTGCTTCGACCCTGAAGGAGAAAATTCAAGATGTTTCAGCTTCCATCCTGGCGTGAAGCTGAAAGGTACATGAATCAGATGCGCTTGAATGCATCATTTTGGTCTGCCCTGGACTCACTGGGTGTTTAAGTGACGAGACACCCTCATCCAGATGTCCCAGCAGCAGATCTGCGTCCCTCACCTGAAGCCACCGTGTGGCTTTTTCAGCAGCTCGATTGACCTTCTTCTCCGTCTCCATGGTAATACACGCAGCGTTGTAAACACTCTCCAGAGTGATCACCTCAGCAACCCCCCACCAAAGCCACGCAGCAGGTCCACCGGTACAGTTCCCTGCCCCCATCCCTGCCTTCCGGGTCCCTGGCATGCTGTGTCAGATTGGCCTAATTCACGTACTCCTCCCAGGGTGATGACAGACACAAATGCTGAAGGGGGACCAAAAGAGTATCCAGTTGCAATGATGCTGCTGGAAGTAACAACTAACTCCGGCCAGCTGATCGGTGCACTAATCGACCTTGCCTCCAAAACCAACTACCGTATACTACTAACAACGGTGCCCAACGCCTTGGACTAGTTGACGAAAGCATCAAGTTGATTGTCCATGGGATCGGTGGGATGAGGAAGGTGGTCACAACCAAGAGATACTCCCTGCGCCTGAGAGTGGTAACCACCAAAGGCACTGTAACCGAACACAAGCTGCTCTGCTATGGCCTGGAGAGTATCGCAGAGATAAGTCAGCCTGTCACCCCACAGCAACTGCAAAAGATCTTCCCTGACGTCCCTGCAGAAGAGCAGGGGCCTCATGTACAAAGACTTGCGTGGATTTCCTACTGAAACATGGCGTACGCTTAAATCCAGAAAACGTCCTACGCACAAAAAAATCCAGATGTATGAAACTGTGCGTAGGCATGAATCCAAGCACATTTCCTTTGTACATCCCAATCAACGTGGAATTGAGCGCACATGTAGGAGTACCAGACTCCTCCCTGTCCACGCCTCCATTTAAATATGCAAATGTATTTAAATAGGCCCTCGAGGGCCGGTTTCCCTGTTTGATTGCACCATGATACAAGGAGCTGTGTCATCAACAGAACTATCCAGACTTTGATGACAAGCTGGTGATGATCATTAATTAGAATCAGGTGTGTTAAAGCAGTGAAACATCTAAAACATGCAGGACACCGGCCCTTCTGGGATTCAGTTTGATCCCTGTGACATTTTTTTATTTTTTTTTAATATTCTTTATTTCATTCAAAAAAATAAAATAATTCAATATAAATATAAATGTTCTTAACTCGTGAATGAAAAGCAAGCAGAGAGAAGAAGAATCTTATCTGATCTGCCCCTTTTTCCAAGAAATAACTTCACAAATAACATAAATTAATCATATAATCTGTACATTAATGGAATGAAAATGCTTCCTGTTAACGTACACATATTCATCCAGTGATGGTGCTTTTATAGCAATGTGTGTGCAGTCGATAGCTCCGATTACATTAGGAAAACCGGCTAAATATTCTTTCTCTTCTTACTGCGCCATTTGCGATATCTTCTAACACTGCCAAAGCTGCCATTGTTGTTAACGGTATTTCTGCACCACTTTGCTTTTATATCCACTCGTGTAATTGCAGACAGTTGAATGTGTTAATTGTTCATCAGTGTCTCTGATGTGCACATCACTCTGAGGGCTAATTGTTTTCACATTATTAACAGTTTCCCAGCATCACCACTAAGTGTCGCCAACGGACCAATAGCTGTGGAAACGTGCGTACGCCAGCCATGAAGTTGGTGTGGGGCACCGCACATTTCCACGGTCATTTCACTCTTGATTCATCTGAACGTTTGCGTGGAAAAGGGCGTACGCCATGTTTTTGTGCATACGCACGCTTTGTACATGAGGCCCCTGGTCCGCCCAGAAAATATTGACCTCTTAATCAGCCACAGGGAAGGCCAGGATGATCAGATTCTTGGTGGAATGTGACCGGATCCTGGCTGGAAACTCCAGTGGTTTTCCTGCTTCCTATTTCTAGTGAGTGGTGTAGATGAAGTGGCCCACCGTTGCTTTGGGTTGTGCTTGCAGCTTCTCTCCAGAACCTTGAGGTCCTTGGTTATTGGCGTTACTCCCTATGCTGTCAGCTGCTTCTTTAAGCACCTGGTTGTGGCACCAGCGATCGGGCCCATCTCCAAGGGTACCGGACAGTTGCTCAGGATGCAGGGGACAGGATGAGGAATCGGTTTTGCACCAGACATGGAGGTTCGCAAGGTAGGACATTGTAATGAAGGCCCTCTTCATTACTTGTTGATATCTGTATTTTATAGTATTTATGGTGGTCATCAGTAAATTAAGACACAAACACAAAACATTTAATATTTTTTATTGAAGTTGTTTGTTAATTTTGTTGTGTTTTTGTAGATTTTTGTTGCTGGGAGGTATTGAAGGCCAGTCTGTAAAACAGAGACAAACATTTGGTTTGGATAACTCAACACATGGGCTTATGTGATTGGTTTACCTGTGCCATGCTGTGTAGTTTACTCACCTCTGTTTCTCCTCGGCAGGGTGTTCACGCTAAAAGTGTCTGCAAGGGCTGAGCACCAATTTAAAGGCTCAGGAGAAACCAAGTCAGCAATTAGTGGAGGGGTGTTAGGCTCTTTGATTGACTCTTCAGCTTTTGTTTGATTGCTAATTGATTTGTGTAGTTTATCATTAACCTTAGTTAGAGTATTTGAGGTTTAGTTGTAAATATATTTTCATTTATTTGTGTTTTGGGGTATATATTTAAATGTATGGTGAGGGTGAGTTCTCCCTTTTGTTGTGGTCAGTGGCAGGGTGTATATAAGGCTGCCAGTTTCCATCAATCCCGGTTGCTGCCAGGACCACGTGCTGCTGTGGGTCTGCAGCTATTTTTGAGAGAATGTGTTTTTGGAGATGTGTCTTTTTGGTGAAATAAACACCGAGTTGGTATACACCTGACCTCTGCCTCAAGCCTCCTATTGTCTACAGTCCAGCCGTTACCCGGCCATCCTAACAGACATCATAAACAGATTGGACCAAGCTCCTTGCTGACTCATTTCCACCACCCTGCTGGCTCGTCCCTCCTCTGTACCTGTCCTGACGTCCTCCAGAGGAAGATGATGTCTGACATTATGATTATTATTATTATTATTATTATTAAGTCCTGATCTACATGATGACCAGAACACCTGTCTACAGGTGAACAAGTGTTGATGAGGACATGGACACCTGTCTGCAGGTGCACAAGTCTCCCTGAGAGGACACTCATCACTGGACTGAAGTGGTTGTGCAACAAATTATAAGACTGATTTTCTTCAACGAAAACAGCTGCACTTATTATCTGCAATACAAGACAAATCCAACAGCCCTGCTGCGCTGCGGAGGCCAAGATGATTATGTAATTCCATTATTTAGCCGACATAGCCGAGCAATCACCCGAAGGCATTTTCAGGAGCAGTTACTGGAGCAACAAAGCCAACACTGTTACTGTAACTCATGAGGGATGAGAGCCTGACATGTGAGATGCATATTTGTGCTGCAGCATCTGGGGAGCCACTTTGATGAGTGATTCATGCAACACAGAGGTCCACTTTATACCTGAAAGTCCAACAACTGCCAGCCATCCAGCGTCCACAGCTGTGTTCTTCAACCCTGGCCCTCAGGAACTGCTGTCCTGCACGTTTGAGACGTTGATTTGCTATAACACACAGGGCTTACAGCAGCGTACCTCTGACAGGCTTGTGTAGACCTTGATGACAAGCCCAGGCAAACACTGATCTGCGGCACCAGCCGGTCTGCTGTCACCCTCTTGTGGCGGCTTCACTGCATCGTCTCACAACTTCCACTGGTTTCCTTCTTTATTTGCTCCGAAGGACAAATGTGCGGACTTGTGCCTGACAGCTAGAGCTTGGTCAGGACTGGGTCATGTCATAATGATACCAAACGCAGCAATAAGAATGAAAACCAAAACAATCTAGACCAAAGTTTATGTCCACAAGCAGAGCCGCCCCAAGGCCTAAGGCCAAATTTAATAATGTCTGTTTTTGTACATTTGAATGTATTCTTATATGGAGAACATATTGACGAGGTACTGTTTATCTAAGTTGAGTGATTTTAATTATAGTTCTAGTTTTTTTTAGTACTTTGTTGTTGCACTTAATTGTTGTTGTTCCACTTCAAATCTTTGTTGCACATTGCTGTTGCAGTTTATTTAAAACCAAAATTAAAGTAGATCACGTGTTTACAGTAAATGGTTTATAAATGATCTATTTGATTATTTTGTTTCTTTTAGTAGGACTACACTGTAGATGACACTCAGTATCACACTTAGTACTATATCACTTTAAATATTAGGTGTAAATCAACCCCAGGCCGCTCTTGTAGCTGAATTTGCTCCCATTTCAGATTAAAAACCATAGATGGGTAAAAACATGCCAGGCTGACAATAGGATGATGGAAACAACACTGCTGCAACTGTGCAGCTCTTTGACGTTTTATCTGTTGCTTCTCTGTGTGGCCAGTAGGGGCAGTTGCCAACTTTGCAAAATATTAATTGAAAGATTTTTCTGCACATTTGTTAATCTGTTTTCTGCTTCCATGGTCTTAATCACTATGGATTGCAATCTAACTACAACAAAAAGTTCTTACATCTAGTTTCACAAGTGTATTTGTAATGACAGGGAAGAACATGAAATAAGTTTATAGTGGGTGTGAGAATGATCAATAATCAGTATTATTGACAGTGATAGAGGGCTCCAGGATCACATTTTGCTTAGGGCCCCATGGAGGCTTGCCATGGACCACACGTCCTCCACAGTAATGTCATACAGAAGACGCCCACATGAGCTACATGAGCCACACCCGGGTGTCGCCCCTGGTGGAGCTTGAGGAGGGAGGTGGGATGAGGGATGTCCATGGATTCTCAGCTCCGACTGCCCCAGTGACCCATCAGAAGAGGGATGGATGGATGGATGGATGGATGGATGGATGGCTGGATCTCCGCCGCTCTGGAAGGTCATTGATAACCTCGGGAGAAAGACTGGACAGCTGCAATGTGGTGACTGTGACTGAATTCCCCCAAATAATGGTATTATGGTTAATTGTGACCAGTGTTAGAAGTTTGGGATGGTGTTAAGAAGCACTGTGTTGATGAATTCCATGACTTTCTACGAGGGGCTCAGCTTTCTGGAAGCATCTGTACACATCTAAAAAGGTGGTTATGTACTGGAAAGTGCGAGGATGATTTCGGTTCAGTTGGGACACGTGTCTCGTCTGGTTCCAGCTGTGTATTGTGAATCTGTCAACCAGCAACTGACGTGCGAGAGTCGGACCAGCAGTCTGAGGGAACAAAGAGCAAAGATACCTTTTGACAGAGCAACTGCACTGAAACGATTAACTATTTGAACTGTGCCTCTTTTCTTGGATTTAAACTGCATTCTGCACAGGGAAATGTGTTAAATGATAAATAAAAATACTACCCTGAAGGATGTGAACGCTCAGCAGTGAAGGATGCTGGGGAAATCCTCATTTTCGTTGTTTCATGCAGACTAGGGCCCAGTCCCAATACACCCACTACCCCAACTTTTCAGCCCTACCCCTAAATTTTGCACGCTCCCGTGAGGGTAGTGGTGTCCCAATTCCTCTTTTCACCTAGTGGTAGTGGGGAAAACGAGTGTTAGGGGGCATCAATCTAATCCCAATACACCCCCTGCTTTCTACCACTAGCCCTAAAAATCAAGCCACAAATTTTAGGGCCCTTGTAATCTTCCCAGGGCCCAGTGCCAATACAACCCCTAGTTTTCAGCACTACCCAGAAATTTTGCTTGCTACGTCACTGCGTGGTCACGTTCGGGTACGTAAGCGACTGCGTAGTTACGTTTGCACATACGTCACACCATATCAGGAAGCCGAGAGCTAAAAGCAAGTTTGTTTTTTTTTTATTTATTTTCTCATTGAATTTACAAAAAACAAGGCACATTGTACATTCCAAAAAAACATTTTCATCAAAGAGCAGTGAGCGACCAATGAGTAAAACAAAGATAATACACAGCAAAAAGAAAAAGAGGAATAAACAAACAAACCAAAAGAAAGAAACAACGCAAGTGATCAGTCAGGAATTAGGGTACAAAGCTACTTCTGAAGATGCTGGGCTTTTTGAATCATGCTAGATTTTAAATATTTTTTGTACTGAATTATTTCGTTTAAATATGCAATAAAGATTGGATTAATTTTCAAAAAGCGACATTTATGAATACAAAATTTAGCCAATATAATTAAATTATTAATCCCAAAATCTATTTTTTTGTCCTCCACTTGTAAACCAACTTTAATGCTTTCAAATATAAGAATGGGAATGGTTTGATCATTATAGGTTATCCAGTATTGAAAAGCTTCCCAAAAGGTCCTGGTTAAGCTACAAGAGAAAAAAAAAGATGCTCTAAGGTTTCGATGTCTGTGTTACAAAAAGTAAAATTATTCAAATCTAAATTAAACCTTTTATGTAAAAAATCATTACATGGATAAACCTCATTCATCATTTTAAAATGAACTTATTTAGCCTTAGGTGGAAGTGGAAAGGAGAGGTAACTGGTTTTCATCTTAAATAAAAAACTAGTAGTATAACGTTGAAACATATGTTTCCTCTTCAAAGGTGAAGAGAAACACACCAAAATAAAATTAGTTCTCAAACATTTATTATTACATTTTTTATCTAAAAAAATACAACCATCTATAACCAAAGAAGGCATTTGTGGACTAACCACAGAATAAGTCATCATGCCTTTAAATTGGAGAATAATTGCTTGTGGAACTGCCTTAATTACTGTGTTATATTGTCTATTTGTACAAACAAGGTTATATTTTGCAGCTAAAAGCAAGTTTTAATTTCCGCTGTAGCGCTGTTAATATGCCACTTTATTAAGTTTTAATATTTTTTCAGGTGTAAAAGTAACCGTTAAGATCCCCAACCTGGGCTCAGTTTATCCAAATAACGTCTGTTAAGAAATTTGCTAGGGGGTATCTAGAGCCGCTGGCTATGGGAGCTGATTTATGGGTCCGCATTAAATCGACGCAGAGCCTACGGCGTAGGGTACGCGGCAAAGCGCACCGTACGCAGCGCGTCACCGCGTAACCTAAGCCGTAGGCTCTGCGTTGGTGTAACGCTGAACCATAAGTCAGCCTTAATTCTGGCGATATCTGAAAAACGAGCAAGCGAATAATTATATACATTCACTGAGTGAATATTATTAAAGTAAAATAAATATTTCTCGCTAGAAATTTAATCAAAACACATTTTTATGCAGAAACTAACTCAAAATATTGATTTTATTCACTAAAAAATAAGAAATGTCCGCCATGTTGTTTTTTTTTATTCAGTCCGCAAATGACGACGAAAAGCATTCTGGGAAATTTTTCTGTCAGCTAGTGTGCATCTGAAAACCCTCGCTCTGAAGGGCTAGGGCCCGCCGCGTAACATACGTATGTTACGCGGCGACGCGCACCTTACGCCGTACCCTACACCGTAGGCTCTGCGTCGATTTAACGTGGAACCATGAATCAGATCCCGAGTTCTCATCCCGAAATTTTCAGAGCAAATTTCTTAACAGGCGTAGCTACAACTGTTAGATTTCATCTATTTATTCAACATTTATCTTCCTAAATGATTTATTTCAGCCAGCGGTAACTCTCCACAGAGCTGCAGGTTTCTCCCCGGAAGACGGCGCAGGTTGACCCGGCGATCACGTCTGTACTCCGGCCGTGAGCTGCTGCTGCTCCGAGCCGGCGGCTCTTCTCCGAAAACATCGGATCAAATTTCTTAACAGGCGTCATTTGGATAAACTGAGCCCAGGTTGGGGATCTTAACGGTTACCTGAAAAAATATTAAAACTTACTAAAGTGGCATATTAACAGCGCTACATCTGAAATTAAAACAGCTTTTGGCTCTCGGCTTCCTGATATGGTGTGACGTATGTGCAAACGTAACTACGCAGTCGCTTACGTACCCAAACGTAAACCACACAGTGACGTAGCAAGCAAAATTTAGGGGTGGTGCTGAAAAGTAGGGGTAGTGGGTGTATTGGGGCAGGGCTTTGGGAAGATTTCAAGGGCCCTAAAATTTGTGGCTTATTTTTAGGGGTAGTAGTAGTGAGGGAGGGCTAGTGGTAGAAAGTAGGGGGTGTATTGGGATTGGCCCTAGTTATAACGTTCCTCAGGTCTGTCTTCGTGCTAAATGTTGACTTAAAGGAGCTTTGACATCACGTCAAGTTCGGTGAACCTCGTTCCCACAAGGGACATTTTTTTTTTAACAATATGTTTATTGATTTTCGTTTTTTTGACAGAACATACAGTCACAAACAGTTTTCCAAATATTTCTGTGGAGCTTCAAAAAGTCTTTCTTTGCAGCCCCTTCAGGGCCATCATCAGTGTTATACTCTAGTCCATCATTAGACTTAAACAGAAAGAACATGTTTTACTATGCTTTAAACAAAATGTCAAGAGCTGTGACATCCCAAACATCCCTCCTCCCCCCACCCTCAACAACCAACACTCAAGGGTGAATTAAATCAAATACAAACATACAATGACATAATATCAAATCATATGATAACCCCCCTCCCACCCCACCAAAACAAAACAAAGCGAAACAAAAAATATACGTATAAGCGGTCCTGCTTGCTTATAAAAGGCATGCCAGCTTCCACCAGCACCGCCCCTCAGGTTTTAATCATCAATTACAGTCCGATCACTTTCCAGGAACTGCATAAAAGTGTCCCATATCTCTGTAAACTTGTTTAGTTTCCCTTTGACAATATACGTTAATCTCTCCAGTGCCAAGCATGACGCCATCTCCCGTAACCACATTCCCTGTGTCGGGCCATCCATACTTTTCCACCTTAATGCAATCGCTCTCCTAGCCTGAAGTAAGGACAGGTCAATCAAGGGAGCTATTTTGCGGCCTGGTGCATAGTGATCAGGATAAATACCCAAAATACAGAGTCTTGCCTCAAATGGAACCACCGTGTTAGTCATACGTGAAATAATGTTAGTTATATCCATCCAAAAAGACTGAATTTTGTGGCATTCCCACATGCAGTGCAGCAGAGTGCCCGCGTAACCATTACATTTTATACAGCTATCAGGAATGTTGGGATTGTAGTGATGTAATTTTACAGGTGTCACATAAGTTCTGAATAGCCATTTGTATTGAATTAGTTTTAGTGCCGAATTTATGGTCTTTGTTTGCGCCTTTAGACACGCTTTTTCCCACTCATTTTCTGTTATATTAATTCCCAAGTCGTCTCTCCATGCATTGAGTCTACAGTGGGAGTTATCCTTCGATTTGGATTGTAGCATACTGTACAATACTGATAGCTGACCCTTACCGTCTTTATTTCTTACAATGCATTCCTCTATATCTGACATGGGGGGTCTATCCAGGGTATGGGCTTGTGATTTTATAAAGCTTTTAACCTGTAAGTACTTAAAGAAGTGGTTTCTAGGTATGCCATGTTTACAGACCAACTGATCAAAGGTCATCAGATTCCCCTCTAAGTACAGATCAATTATTTTACCCAGGCCTCTGTTAGCCCATTTTTTAAATCCTCCATCAGCTCTGCCAGGTATGAAGTTATCGTTACCCCATATTGGGGCAAACTGAGAGAGTTTGGGTGTATCCCCAGTGTAGGCATGCACCTCATGCCAAACAGAGAGGGTGTTTTTTACAAAAGGATTTTTTGTCTGCTTCTTGAGTTTTTTAGCATGAGTGGAGTATAAATACGACTGGAGAGGTAGACCTGATGTTGTAGTACATTCAATAGTTAGCCATGCTGGAGAATCGGACGCTGAGAAATAAAACATTGCTGTACGTAATTGTGCCGCCCAGTAGTACCATTGTAAATTAGGGACCTGAAGCCCACCACCATCATAGGGGAGATACAGCAGGGAGAGTCGTATTCTAGGACGTCTGTTACTCCATATAAAATTTGAGAACAGAGTTCTTAGCTTACAAAAGAAGGATTGTGGAAGTGGTAAAGGAATAGATTGGAATAAGTAGAGGAATTTAGGCAGAACTGACATTTTAAGGACATTAATGCGGCCTAACATGGAGATGGGCATGGACATCCATCTATTCAGAGATTCAGTAATGGACTGCACTAAAGGATCATAATTGGAGGCAACAATCTTTTCAATTTCTGGAACAACATTGACCCCCAAATATGTAAAACCCTTAGAGGCTGAGAATGGCGAGATGGTCTGTGGGTTTTGCCTCTCATCCTTATTCAAAAATAAAATACTAGATTTGGAATTATTGACCTTGTATCCTGAGAATTTCCCAAAAGATTCTATTAACGTAACTAGTGTTGGTACAGATGATGCCAGGTTGGACAAATAAATAATAATATCATCAGCAAAGAGTGAAATTCTATGCTCTGTTCCTTGTATTTTCACCCCTAGGATTCCCGGATGTTGCCGTATGGCCAAGGCAAGCGGCTCAATAGCAAACAAAAATAATAGAGGGGACAGGGGGCAGCCTTGTCGCGTGCCTCTGTGTAATCTAAATGGTTGGGAAATCTGATTGTTTGTCAATATCTCAGCTGTTGGGTTTGCATATAGGAGCTTCAACCATTTAATATAGACGTCTCCCAGTCCAAATCTGCTCAGAACTTCCATCAAATATTTCAATTCAATCCTGTCAAACGCTTTTTCAGCATCCAATGACAGGATTGCGTTATCTTTAGCATCATGCTTTTCATATAATATATTTAATACTCTACGTACGTTATGGAATGCTTGGCGTCCTAGAACAAAACCATTCTGGTCATTAGGGATCAGGAAAGGAACATACTTCTCAAGCCTCCTCGCAAGAGCCTTACAGAGAATTTTAGTGTCACAACACATTAGGGATAGAGGACGGTAAGATCCTCTTTCTGTGGGTGGTTTGCCAGGTTTTGGGACCAGGGTGATTAGTGCAGATCGCAGGGATGGAGGTAGGATTCCTGACTCATATGCTTCCTCAAACATTTCCAGCAGAGGGGGGAGCAATTTATCTGGGAACAATTTATAGATTTCTATGGGGATCCCATCCGGACCTGGGGTCTTTCCATTTTTCATTTGACGCACAGCTTCTGACAATTCATTGATCGTTAAGCGTTTGCTCAGTATAGTCTTGTCATGATCTGACATGATTGGAATGTCAAGGTTGTCCAAAAATTCCGACTGTAACCGTGCATCATCTGGGTATTCGGATTTATAAAGGGATTCATAAAATGTTCTAAAGGAGTTGTTAATTTCAACTGGATCCACTGTATGATTTCCGTTTTCTAACTGAATTGAATTAATAGCTCTATGTGACTGCATTTCTTTAATTCTCCATGCGAGAAGCTTACCAGCCTTATCCCCTTGGTCATAATAGGACTGTTTCAGCCAGAGAAGATTTGCAGCAATTTTATTGGTAGATAGCTCTTTATACCTAGTTCTCAACACAAGGATCTCCTTATGCTTCTCTGGATTGTCATTTTCATTTAGCTCTAGCTCCAGAACCTTAATCTGAGATTCAAGGCCAATTAGTTCTCTATGGTGGGATTTTGACTTATAACTTGTATAGCTTATCATCACGCCTCTAATATAGGCTTTAAATGCCTCCCACCGTGTACCTGCGCTGGTCTGGTCTGTGTTTATACAAAAGTAGTTATCTATATTATCACCAAGAAATTTGACGAATTTGGGGTCTTGGAGCCATTTTGTTTGGAGACGCCACCTGGGGGGGCATCTGACAAGCCCTGGTACACAAAGAGAAAGTGATATGGGAGCATGATCAGATAATACTATGCTATCATAAGCACAATCAGTCACATGGGGTAGCAGACTCATAGAAATCAAAAAGTAATCAATACGCGATGAAGCTCTAGAAGTACCAGAATAACATGAAAATTCCTTTTTGTTAGGATGGAGTTTCCTCCAGACCTCAGTTAGGTTAAGATCAATTATAGACTGAAGCAAGATCTTTCTGGCATGCGAATGAGAAGCATCAACACCTGTGGAGCGGTCGTTCAGTGGGTCCAGCACACAGTTATAGTCACCACCAATTATATATTGTCCAGGAGTAGAGGATACAGTAAGAAGTAGATTTTGAAAAAAGGTGGGATTGTCCATATTGGGCCCATAAATATTTACTAGGGTAATTGGGGATGTCAATATTGTTCCTTGTAAAATAAGGTATCTGCCTGCTGGGTCAATTACTTCACGGCTGAGCCTGAAGGGAACCGATTTATGAATTAAAATAATAACCCCTCTGGCTTGAGAGTTAAATGGGGCTGCAAAGACTTGTCCAGGCCATCTTCTTTTAACTTTAGTCACATCAGTCAGATGTGATTCCTGCAGGAAAATTATTTGGGACTTAAGTAATCTAATTCTGCCTAATACCTGTTTTAATTTAACAAGTTTATTCAATCCTCTGACATTCCAGGATGTGATCTTAATCTCTGAGTTAACCACCATTAAGCATGAAACTACCTATGCAGCAGGACATCGCAAATGAAAACATATAACATAAATAAACAAATAAATAAAAAAGAAAAAAAGAAAAAATCCCCCACATGTATAAAGTAAAGAAAAGCACCCTGAGACCCCCTATGCATTTCCCCAACTGAAATACATATTTGTAACCCCTTAGGTAACTACAGACTTCGGTTATTTTGAACATCTGATCCTCATAATGAGGAGCAGTGTGACGTAAGAGCCTTATAAGCCCCATTCCTCGAGGGCTCCAGCAAACTATTAAATAGTCAGACCATTTGAACATTTCTGAGAACATATGAGTTTCGCCTTTGGCATATGCAGACTGTTATCAAATAAGGAGATAATAGATAATTAAGTAAAACAATAACATGGTAGAACAGCTTCACTTTCTTAACAGTACGTCATGAGGTTGTTTACCTCTGGCCACAAGGGAGCAGCACGTGTCCTTTGTTTACCTTTGGCCGCGCGGAAGCAGCAGGTGTCGGCGCAGCCACGGCGCAGCATATTCAGTTCAGGCTCCCATCATTAGGCGCGGGTGTGGAGGCAGTATTTCCCTTTATGTTCTGGACAAACGCTTCTGCGTCGGGGGCCGACGTGAAGGAGTGTCGCTGCCCGTTGTGTGTGATAACCAGGGTGGCCGGGTAGAACATGCCGTAACGGAGCCCCAGGGACTGGAGCTGCCTTTTCACCGCGTCAAAGAGCCGCTGCTGCCGGTGAGTTTCCGCTGAGAAGTCCGGGTAGAACCTGATGCTGTGGTTTTCAAACCGCACATCTCCCATTCTTCGGGCTGCTCGCACAACTTTTTCTTTTTCTTTATAGTTGAGGAATCTCATAATTACCGCTCTTGGCCTTGAATCCTGGCCGGCGATGAGACGTCCTATCCGGTGCGCTCTCTCAATAACGGGAGGAGTGGGAAAGGTGTCGGCGCCGAGAGCTTTTGGTAGCCATCCTTCCAAAAAAGCACACATATCTTGGCCCTCAGCCTTCTCAGGGATACCAATGATTCTTAAGTTGTTGCGGCGGCCTCTATTTTCCTGCTCTTCCACTCTCGTTTCCAGCGTGGCGCATTTCTCTTTCAGCGTTTTAATAGTGCTGTGCATGGCATGTAAATCGTCCTCAGCCTTCCCAATTCTGTCTTCAGTTTCTGTTATCCTGTTTGCTTGGCTTTGTAATTCGTTCTTGAGTCCACTTATCCCGGCCAGCACATCTTCGAATTTCTCCGTGAAGTCCTTTTTCATGGAGCGTATTGCGCTGAGGACCTCAGAGTCGAGCTGCTCTGCCGGCGCGGCCTCCATCATCTCCCTGCCAGCAGCAGGTGCGCTAGCCGCAGCTTCCGAGGTTGCTGATGAATTTGGTGGTTTTGAACTTTATCCCGCTATTCTTCGGGATTTCCTCACCATTAGACTGTCCAGTGTTATATTATTTCAAGTTGTGTGAAGTTCAAGCTGTTTAGGGTCTCTTTAACAATTATTTCAGCAAGTTAGCTTCGGAGCCTCGTCAGAGTGCGTCTCACCAGCTCCACGCCATAACCGGAAGTCCACAAGGGACATTTGATTAGGATAAACCAATACAGAATCGATTGCTTAAAGGTCGCAAGATTAGGTTTTATTCAATTATGCTGAGAACCTGAACGAATTACTCAGCGAAAAATAAGCAAACCAGGGTTGTATTATGTAGGTGGTATAGGAGCTTTTATTTTAGCATACAGTATTAAATAAAAAAAAAATGTTTTATTTGTTTTTAAAGAAGGTTCCCAGCTCATAATAGTGTTTTGATCTAATTTTCCCAGCAGTTTTATATCGTTTATATTCTTCCCCTAATTTTTCACACTTGGATTAATAACCAATCAAAAACAAATAATAAATCCTCCATTTTTATTTCCTTTTAAACAAAAAGGAACATCCGAGGTTGGAGTTCTTCTGGTTCCTTTTAGTCGTGAACAAGTATACCAGATTCCTATTTTAGTCGTTGCACCTCCACAGCGGTTCCACACCCATCTCAGTCCAAAAGGCTGCGTTCTCTCGAGTCCGACAACGGCAAGGAACACAAACACCCACCGGATTTTGTGATTATCACTCAAAAACCATTTCACCACCAGTTTGGAGATCTGTTTGGGGTCGTTGTCGATGTGTAAGCTTTACCTTGTTGGCTGCTGTCTTGTAGCGGAGCAGCACCACAGCATTATGCTGCCGCCCCCGTGCTTCAATGTTCAGGTGGTATTCTGAGGCCTGCATGCTTCTCCTCTCTTTTTTTGCCCAGACGTAACCTGGGGTCCGTTTCACAAAGCAGGTTTAGTGAAAACTCTGAGTCTGTTAACCCTGAAATGAGGGAAACTCTGAGTTTTCCGTTTCACAAAGGGAGGTAACTCAAACCAGAGAAAGAGGAGTAACTCTAGCCTGTTTCACAAAGAGAGGTAACTTAAGCTCTCGGTCAGTTACCGTAGTAACAGACTCTCTGAATCTAACCTGGTCGGGACCAGGTTTATTTCAGCGAACCTGGAGTTTCTTTCCGTCTCCTCCCTCAGTGGCGTCAATTCAGCCAATGGGTCTTTACGCAATTGCATCCGTTTCTACACCACGGACAGCAAGCGGCAAAGTTAGAGAGCAGAAAAGGCTTATCTAACAAACGCAATTTAACTCGTTCACTTTATTCACTATGTCAGTGCAACAATATCACAGGGACATCCCAGTTTAACTTCAAACAGTTAAAGTCCAAATGCAAAAAGGAGAGGCAGAGTAAAAAAAAAAGTCAAATATTTCCCTTAAACAGATGTATAAGAGGATTTATATCTTACTTTGAGATGAACTTGCATAATGAATCCATCAGTGGCTACAGCCTCGTTAATATCTTCTGGACCCATCACTTGCCTTTTTTTTTTTTTTTTTTTTTTTTTTTTTTTTTAAATTGCGTGTTTGTCTGCCTCCTTTTCATTTTTGTAAGTAACACTGCAGAGCGCACTAAAAACCAGATTGATAGCGACCACTGTAGTCAGGAACGCCGGGACATTTCAAGATATGAGGGGGGGTATACAAGTGTTGGGATAGATAATACCTACTGAAATCCATCATGTTGTTCTGATATGCATTTGTAATTATTTTATATGTATGAATTAATAGAATAAATCAATACAAATAGATACAGAGTAATTCCATAAATGTATTTAAAAAAAAAAACATTTACATTTTCCCCTGAAGCCGAGGTGTGGCAGCTGCCGTACCCAACCCTGATCTAAATGACAATAAAATTTCATTTATTTTCCAAAATATGCTCTCATACTCGCCATATGCACGTATTAACACTTCTAACTCCAGTGGCGTGAAGTATGTGGATCTTCAGATGCAAACTAATGTTTCCTCAAAGGGATTTTGTAAATTGAAAAGATAAATAAAGTTAAAAAGAAAAAAAAGAAAATGTATGTCGCTCTTTTGTGTCGCCGGTTGCCATGGTGAATCCTTGTATCAGCGCTCTACTGATGATGGCTTTTGATTTCCCTCACACACGTGCTTAACTCCAGGTGAAACTACTTAGAGTTGAGTAAATTACCTCAAATCCGCTGTTCTGGAACCGAAAACTCAGAGTTTCCGATCTCAGAGTAGATCAACTAAGAGTTCAGGATTAGACTCAGTTTGTTGAACCTGCTTTGTGAAACGGACCCCAGGACAGGACAGTTACATTGTTGTTTAACCCCATGAAATGTCTCCAGAAAATGGAGATTTATGTCACTATCTGCAGCTGCAAACTGTCACCTGGCTTTTTTAGTGGTGGTTTTGGAGCAGAGGCCTTCTCTTGCTGCTCGTCTTGTTTTGGTAAGACCTTCTGGATCTACAAAGATTGCACCCAGGGATGAAGCAGACTTTCCGTTTATTTTCCTGTGATGTCATTTGACCTGAATGGAGGCTCGCCTTCAAAACACAAGAGCCTCAATTTACAACGTCGGCCCGGTAGGAGCTTCTGATGACACAACATCATCATTGTGTGGAGCCGTTTAAGGTAAAACCCAACTCAAAACGATGAGCATGCAGCGCTTAAAAAGACAACAGACCTCGTGAGGTATGAGCTAGCCATTTATTGTTATTGAGGAAGTCAACATGGTTAACTGCATTGAGAGTCATACAATACACCTCTGAAGCTTTGAGTGGCGTCCCTCCGTGTGTCGCAGGGACAAAGCTGGAGAAATATACATACAGTATATTTTATTGGCAAGTAGATATGTTTTAGTAAGTACATTCTCCTATACCTGGTGCTCATGTACAATATACATGTTAAAAAATATAGTTTGTTTGCATCGTGATCATCGTTTTACTTTTTTTTTGTTTGTTCAGGATGTTCGTGATGAAAGAATTCACATTTAAAATGTTAAGGTTCTTGAATGGAGCTGAAACTCAAGAGCACTGCTGTGTGTTTCATACGCGGAGGCAGATGCATAGAAGGCACGCCTATGCATCTGCACCGCTTACGTGATTAATGGAAAGAAGTTTTATCATCTGAGAAGAAAAAAATAATACAGAGGAAAGCATTATAAACACACACGCGCGCGCACACACACACACACACCACGGGAAGCAGAACACCACGAGCAAGCACTCCACAACACAACAGACGGGTGCAAAGTCATCCGTTCGACGAGAAAACTGCATACAGTACACCAGACTACGGAGCATCTCGGTGCGAGAGCTGCATTCACCCCCGTGGTGGTGGTGGTGGTGGTGGTGGTGGTGGTGGGGTCCTCTGGCGAGAGGAAGCAGCGTCCCAAAAACACTGATTTCATGAGTTATAAAGTTAAACACAGAAGAAGCTTTTGAGTCCTGGATTAGCTGAGAAGAGTCCCGACAGGACAGAAGAAGAGCGTCGCTTCATCCCGTTCGTCAGACGGGGAGGTCCTGAGCGCGGTTACAGTAAGTTCAACCACAACACTGCAGATTCTCAAGGCGGGAACATGGCAAATGAAGCATGACGCGGTACTGGAAAAGAGCAAGTGAATGGGCCGCTTGGTGGCGCAGTGGGTTAAGCAAGCGGCTCATATACTGAGGCTACAGTCCTCCTGCAGCGGTCGCAGGTTCGAATGCCGGCCTGCGCACCTTTGCTGCATGTCATCCCCATTCTCTCTCTCTACCCCCTTCCTGTCTGCAACTTGAATAAAAGGGCCACTAGAGCCCAAAAAAATCTTAAAAAAAAAAAGAGCAAATGAATGACCGACATCTTCGAATATGGCAGCTGAGGATAAAGCATGCATCTGAGGTTTTGGGGAAGAACCTTGTATTCTCCTGCCGCTCGCTGGTGAGATTCCACTCTGCTCCTCAAATATGAAGCTGATGACCAATGCGCTTGGGATGAAGTTGGCCTGAAACGATACGATACGTCCCTGTTCGAATCTCTCAGATGACCAAAAAGGCAGCAGAGACGATACCTGTACATCCTCCTCTCTCCTCCAAATAAAGTCAAGGAACAAAGACTTTATTCTAGATGCACATAGATCGCTTTTTGGACCACAGGCAGACGTGGACCCGCCTTTGTCCTCTACATGCTAAACCAGTCCAATCAGCTGCTGGCTGTAGTGTCATTTGTTATTTCAGATCAGCATGGAATCCAACCTTCTCACCCAGGACCAGAAAAAAAAAAAAAACAGGAGTTACTTCCCCAAAATGTCAGACTTCTGTATTCCCTTAAACACTTTAGCAAAAAGAGCTGAAAAATACTACAAACCTGTATACTTGTGCATGTGAGTGTGAGAACGACTACGAGCACATCAACAACTATTATACGCCGCCAAAGCTGAGAGATGTGTGACTGCTTCTCCAAACAGTGACTCTTTAAGTACATGTGGTGCTCAAAATAGGCAATGGTACACCAAAAGCCTTTGTCTTTAAAAAAGAAAGAATGAAAGAAGTAATAAGCACTTAAAGTAAAAATTTTTTTTTTTTTTTGGTAGCCATGCGTATGTGGCGATGCCTACAACTGTGGGTACACGACGGCCTCCCCTGAAATCTCAATACGGTCAACTTACGGTGATAAAGAAGTGCGGGTCGCCATGGAAACTCCTGTCTAAACCCCAAACCGGATTACTCCTAAATCCACCGGGTGGTTCAAGGCTCGACAGAAACTGCTATGCCGCTAAATAAGAGCGCAGCATTAAGGACATTCGGCTTCAACTCAGGAATGATTAATTAACAGACGATGTGAATCTCTGAAAGCAGAATAAACCTGTGTGAACTAGGAGACAAAAAATAATAATACAAATTAATTTAAACTCTTAACAGCCTGGATTATGGTTCCAGTTTCAGCTCAGTTCTCTCCATAAAGAGAATATCTGTTTAAAAGTGAGAAGACTGAGAATTAAATGATAAATAATTCTTTGGAACATCGTCCTAAAAACAAGAGCTCAACTCTTCCCCGATTACACGTCAAATAACTCGTCAAGCGGCTGCAAACTGAAGGTTAAAACCTCTTGTTGGTTTTGGCACAGTCCTGTCCAGGAAACTCTTCACATCTGTCTGCAAACAATCTACATTATTCACTGACTCTAAAGAAAGAAGGCAAAGAAATAAAATGAGAGAAGGTTAGTTTGGTTGCCTTCCCTATGAGGGCAGCGCTCCCCGCTGCAGCCCCGGTCGGGCTCAGATTAACAAAGGCCAAACCCAGAGTTGTGGTTTAGTAGGTGATTTAGCGTGTTAGGCTTGTCGAAGGCTCCTCTGATGATCACAGTGGTTTAAGAAATTCAAGCTGAGGGAAAATATTGGTGTAGGATGAGCGAGGACAGGACGGCGACCCTGGCGTCTGGTCTCCCTCCTGTCTTTGATTTAGTTTGTTTTCCCCCCCGTTGTTCCATGTCTCAGGCGTCAAAGTGTGGTTGGCGAAAAACTGTCAGGTATCAAGATCCTGAAACGGACACAAATGTAGTCGCACTTAGAGAAGTTGACATGCAACAAGCCGACAGGGGCAAGAAGAAGGGCACCAATCCCCACGAATCAACAGCTTTCCTGCGTTCTTTTCGTCATAAAATATTATCTGATCATCATTTTAATAAACTAACAACTTTACATTGAGGATAATAAGAATTTCTCATGTCTTTATTGAACACACTAGGGCTGGGCGATATATCGAGATTTTAATATATATCGATATATTTTCAAACGCGATATGGTACGAGACAATATCGTTTATATCGATTTAAAAAAAAAATAATAAGTTTAATTTTTTTTTTTTTTGATATAGCTTATTTTGTGACAAATTGACTTGAATGTTTTATTTGAGATTTGCACAAATGTTTTGTTATTTGCACAACTGTCAACCTCAGTGGAAAAGTCTGCCTGTTACTGTCTACATTGTATTAATTGCACAGTGTATTTTAATTTAATTGTTATGCAGGAAAGGGATATTTGTTTTATTTTATTCAAGAAGCATTTTTATTCTATATATGCAGGCAGTTTATTTTTATTTCATTTGTTTTACACATTTTGATATTGTTTTTTTAAGGGTTTGCCTCAGAAAAAAATGAAGCTAACAGAGATGCTATGCTATAATGCTTTGGGGGAAACCCCAATTATGGCACAGAAAAAATATCGAGATATATATCGAGTATCGCCATTCAGCTAGAAAATATCGAGATATGACTTTTGGTCCATATCGCCCAGCCCTAGAACACACCCATTAAAACACTAAAATAAATGAACCCTTGGAGCTCCTTCTCTACTGGAAGACCTCCAGGGAAGTGTCCAGGAGCTCCCTCATCTGGTTCCTCTCAATGTGGAAGAGCAGTGGCTCTACAGAGCTCCTCCTGGAGGACCGAGCTTCTCACCACGCCTATAACCGCGCGTGATCTTGCTCTTTCCGTCCCTCCCCAGAGCTTGTGACCATAGATGAGGGTAGGAACGCAGACCGACTAGTAAACAGAGGGTCTCGCCTTTCTTGTCAACTCTCTCCTGACCACATCAGACAGGTCTACATTACTGCCAACGTACACTGATCATTAAAGTAATCAATAAAGACATGAGAAGTATCAGCTTTGTCCGCTCTGTCCGAATATTAGTGAGACTTAGATGAGGATCAGATTACATTTTATGGCAAATTAAGGCAGAAAACAGTTCATTGCAATAGGTTTACACACCTTTTTTCTTGCCACTGCACCAGATAAAATGTATATTTGGTTTAAATAAATAAAACTGGCTGAATTTTATAACATAAGTTGAATAATAAAGAAACTCGGCCTTGAAAGAGGAACTTTGTATGGCAGAACTGTTGGAGGAGATTAACTGTGTTTAACTAATTCTCCTCAACCACTGGTGTCTGAGCTTAACATTACTTGCCATATTGAGATGGTTTTGCATGTTCCTGTAATTACCTGGAGCTGATAGAGCAGTGGAGTGAAAAGAGAGTCTCATCTGAAGCTCTTCTGCTGCTGCATCAGGCCAACGTTCTCGTACACCCTGGAGCTGTCCTCCCTCATCCTAAACAACAGCAGCACACACAGCTCATGAAAAATAACTGGACAACGTCAACGAGAGCACAGGAGCTGACTCCAAGCCTCGGCGCCACTCACTCTGTACAAGTGGGAGTAGGAATAGGAGTGCAGGGAGGCAACGGGCTCTGCTCTCCGCCACTCAGGTCGGACAAAGAGTACTTAATGTTGGTGTACTCGCGGCCTTTAATCTTACTTTTCTGCAGAGGATACAGAATGGTCACAGAAGGAAACAAACAGAATAAACACCAGAAGAAAGTGAAAATGCACTGATACATCTGCTGCGCACCTGCTCCTCCTCGATGCGCCGCTGCAGCGTTTCTATGTAGTGCTGCACGGCCATGTAGATGAACCTGTACTGCGCCTCCGTCTGCACCATCCCAGAGCGCTGGGAGCGGACCATCTGGATGGTCTTTGGCACGTCAATGTCACAGTCCACTCCTGCATGAGAAGAACAACATGTCTGAGTGCACAAATATAGGTACAGACAACACCGGTGACTTGTAATGATACAAGCAGACTTTTATCACGCTTGTATCATTACTTTAAAGGCATATATGAACACTTTGTGCTTATCATTAAGCTCACGTGTCCCTTACAGCACACTACAAAGCACATTATGGGTTCACCAAGGGCACGCGGGAAACCCAACAGCTGTCGTCAGTTTATAAAAGGGAACATTTCAGTGTCCCCAAATGTCAGTTTGTTGTGGAAAAACCAGCTAAACGGCAACGGTGAATAACTAGACGGAAAACCGAGTATCCAAGTTACCAAGAATAAGATTTCAGTAGATTTAAATAAACAGTTGCATGCAAAAGGGTCAGAACATACATCAGGTGTTTCGATGCAGAATGACCATGAAACAAAGGAGCATACTGATATTAAAGCGTAGAGGATGATACATTTTAGTAGAGAAAACATTGTCCTCACCACAGAGTTTGGGCAGAGTACTAGTCTGCACCTGCAGTCGGCCAAGGTTATATTCTGCTGCTCTAACCAGTTTGGGTTTCATCAAGTATGGGAAACACTTTTTTCCCCATCACAAGGTTTTACTGAAACAAATAAGACCTCAATGTGCACGAACTCACCTTTTTCTCTGATGACGTCTATCAGGATGTCGATCACGATAAAGGTTCCCGTCCGCCCGATCCCTGCACTGAGGAGCACAACAGAGAGGCGTTGAGTTGAAGTCTCTCCTGGCGTGTTAGAGCTGCAGGTCCTTGATGAGGTCGGTGTTTTCGTGCGTACCTGCAGTGTACCGCTATTGGTCCAGCATCCAGAATGCCTTCCTGCTTCAGGTTGACTTCTTCTAAGAAGTCGAGCACGCCGCCGGGGTCTGTCGGGACGCCGTGGTCCGGCCAGGCCCTGAAGTGGTACTGCCAAACTGTGCGTTCTGTGTTTCCCTGAAAAAACGACTTTCATATCAACATCGTCCCAAAGAAGTCTCCAGGTTCCTCTGTATCAGACGTGCCGACGCAACGTACCTGACCAACTTTGGACAGCTTCAGCTCCCGTAGGATGTAGTCGTGAGCCGCTGTCTCTCTTACGTTACGAACACGCATGGCCCCGTATTCTTTCAGTGCCGACATTTCTGGCCAGTACTTCACACACTTGCTCTGTCGAGACACAAATACGCAAACATCGTCCAGTTTCTCTTCAATCTGAACGACAGACACCAGACTACCTTTGTATTGTTAATGTGTACATGTCAACAAAAACTGTAATTGCACTGAAAATTTGCAGTTTAGAATGAGGGTGTTAATTAAATCATAATCGGAATCGATGAGATTTTTACAATTCCAATTCCATTTTCGATTCTCCTTAACGATTCAGTTCTTTATTGATTCCCTTATCTGTTCTCATTTGAAGAAAAAAGGACTGGAGGACCCAGGTTCAAGCCCCAGAATGGCAACCAAGATGAACCACCTTGGGCCCCTGATCAAGGCCTTAAAGGGAAAGTTAGTTTTTTTACAACCTGGACCTTATTTCTGACATTTTTTATGGAGACATTTTTTTGCGCGCACTCTTTCCTCCGTTCAGTGAGCTCTTCAGCCGTATACTCTGGCTCAAAACGGTAAGGACGTCCATCATATTCAAAGTCGTCATCCATAACCTCAGAATTTGGCAAATATTCAGACCTGTTTCAAATAACTAACAGTAAACTAACAGTAGCGAACTCCAGCTGTACACGGAGCTGTGTCTGCGATGCGCGCACCGAGATGACGTCATGAGTTCAGAGGTCTTGTTTACAAACTGATTTATTTGTTACACATACAGCCCCGGATGTAGACAACAGGTCCTGGAAGCAGATCTAGTGATTCATAAAAGAAATGACGAGTTTCGCGGCAATCATGTGTTATTTAGACGCTGGATCGTCTGTGTCCCGCTGTGCCCCGTTCACTACCTTTATATGGAGAAGCGGCTCGCAAAAAAACCCCTAATATCTTCCGAAGGACTCCAAACTTGCCTGGGTGAGTATACGACCATAAAAAATGTCAGAAATAGTAGTATTCTGCTTTTTAAAAGGATATATGAACTGAGCCCTCAAAAATAATACTATGTCAGGCAGTGACAAATACAATCAAGTCAAATACAATCAAATTGTGCATTTTGCAAATCTGGAACCATAACCCCTTGGACGAAATATCCACTTGGCAAGTATTGCAAGTTGTCTTTTTTACTGAAATACCAGACTTTCAAGCGTTTGTATCGCTTGGGCGCCACGTTTACTATTGACTGCTGTTAAGATACGCAACGTGCATGATGATGTCATTTGTGCTCACTGGGATTGAAAAGAGAATTGTTTGCAAAATGTGCAATTATCATCCCTAGACACTAATAAATACCTCAAACCCATTCAAAAGATCAATACTTTCTCACCCATCAGCCGCCTACCCTAAAAGAAACTACTTTGATGCTGTTCTGCTTGGAGGGTTTCTACTGGTAAACGTGGCACTTTGTAACATGATAATGTGTAGCCATGACATGTGGAACCAGTGGACTTAGCCTCAAGAAGACGACCTGATGATCATAAAAAGACCTCCAACGCAGATGAGATGCAGAGAGAAGGTCAAGGACGTACAGCAGGAGCAAACTGTGGCTGGACCCCAGCATGGCGTTTGGATGACACAGGTGGACAAAACGCTTTCAGAACTACAGGCGTGGGGTACGAGTGCTGGCAGTGCTTTTTAACAACAGATAAGTGTAATCCTGGACATGTGACTGAAGATGCACCTCTGCACCCCAGATGTTTAACTGCTGTCTGTCATTTTCCATCCTTGCTGACTTCTGAGAAAGTTTACCTGCATTACCTGCCCATTTTATGCCATCACCACAGCTGTTGCCAGGCAACAAACACAACACTCAATCTACCATCCATCAGTTTCTCAGCTCAATTTCTTTTTGGGGATCAATCAAATATTATAAAATCGTACCTCGCTTCCTTTTCATCTCTTAAAAATGCAATAATTTTAACTGTGAACCAAAGAAAATAAACAAAAAAAACAACAGATAAGAAAGAAGCAGAATCAGGATGAAATGCGTAGTGCACCTGCCAAACAGGAAGTTAGGTCACATCTGAGCATCTCTATTTCCTCAAAACGGGTTGCTGGGTCATGACATTTTCTTTTAATAGATCAAAGTTTTGTCTCGTTTTTACCCGCTACTGTCGATGTTATAATTGATCGGTAATGTTCTGGGTCTCTGGAAAGATCCTAAATAACTTGCTATAGATGCTTTATAAATAAATGTCATTGTAAATTATAAATATTTTCAGCATTTGACGAGTGAGTCAGCAGTCACATGTACAGCCAGTTTATACCACGTAATGCTAAACATTTTTCTCTGAAAGATAAATTATTCTGTTTCTAAGTGAGACGCGTCATCATGTCACATCTGGAGCCGACAGCTGGCCTCGTCGACAAATTATAAGGCGAAGAAAAAAATGTCCGAAACAGATTTAACTATATTTTGATTGAATGAGTTGTCACTCAGACAGTCCCACGGAAAAACATTAACCTAATTTTCTATGTCTAAATGAAGCCAAGAAAAAAAGCATATTATACCTGCATTCTGTCACAGGCCCTGCAGGGGGCATCACCAAGACTGCACCAAAAAAAATACATCTGCAGACGGCTTTGCAGAAATGTGACCCTCTTTCTTGTGACCTCAGGAAAGATTTATGGTTTAAACCGCCAAGTATGAAGCCTACTTTGTAATCTGTCTTCCATTTATAGAGAAACAGAAAAACAGAGTTAGTGTGGAGTTTTCAATATTTTTCTTAAACATACTTAAATTCAACATATCAACATGTTAATGCAAAAACAAAAAATATTGCAAAAGGTTGTTTCTGTCACTAATCCAATTAATTAACGCCACACATCTTGGAGTCTGACTGTTTATCGTGAGTTATATCACAGGTTTGAAGAGTATTCCACATGTTTTCCTGATATCGTACTAGAATCCCAGGTGTCCATCTAAGTTCGTCTCAGCCCTCGCAGACAGAAACCTCTGTCTAAATCAGCCAACCTGGAGGACTCAGGGTTCAGTCTTCCAGAAGCTAACAGCTCGTAGGTCTGAAGAGGACGGACACGAGCGTAGGTCATTTGACTGATGGGTTAAAAGTTTAAATCAGTAGAGCGGCAAGAACAGCCAATGAGGAATGAGAATTCCTCATGAATGAGGAGGCCCTGGGTGAGAAGCACAAACTACGGCTCCCACAAACACAAGCAAGAACAGTCCACAGCTTTTTCTGATCAATGCATTTCTGAGACTCCATAAATGAACGCATATATTTCTGAGACTGCCCAGAGTAGCAGAAAAAACCCAGACATGACAGTAAGTAACAGGGTCGTAGCATGCAGAGAAAGACTCCCCACCTCCCTGCACTTGCGCGTCTTGCTCACCTTTCCTCGTTCCACCTCTTTGGTGGTCATGACGATGACCCGCGAGTTCTCCTGAAAAACCATCCGCCAGAAGTCACTGATGGTGTTCTGCAGGCAGCCCTGAGTGGCGATGTAGTGCTTCTTTGCCTTGTTGCTGTTACCTTTGTTTTCCAGGTCCGGCTGCACACACACAACGGAAAAAAAAAACACACACGTTTAAACGACTCCAGAATCAACTGAAAACTGCAGCAAAAGAGCGAAAGCTGACAGAACACACATGCATGTCAACCGCAGAGTGACGCAAAGTCTACGTATCAACATTAATGTATAGGTATGGTTTGCATGCGTGTGGGTGTGTGTGTGTGTGTGTGTGTGTGTGTGTGTGTGTGTGTGTGCATCCCATGAGGATGAAGGGCGTTTACCATGACAGCAGATACTACCATGATGATATTGGCGTTGATGTAGTCGGAGCCTGGCTCGTTGGTGTCCCCGTCGTTCAGCACCACTCTCGAGTGGTCGACTGAAATCAGAAACAAACGTGTCCACTCCGCTGGTTCCCGACATGTTACACTCAAACGGATTTGATAAAAGACAGAAGGGTTTCTCACAAGGCAGAATGTTCTTGTATCTGTTCTTGTTCTTGTTCTCGGCTCTCTGGCCCTCTTTGCGACTGTAGAGCAGCTTACACTCTTGTTGCTGTAAGGTCTGAAAGAGCAGGCGGAGGACATGTTAAACACGTGTCAATACATAGCTCAAAAATAATAAGATGATGCCTGATAAGTGCAGAAACCAGTGCCTGTTACACTAATATAAAGCATGAAACCATGTCTATCAACAGATTGATAATCTGGCATCTCCATCTATCAGAATAGAAACTGTGGAGAACTTTAAACCAATAGCAGCATGTATCAGCTGGTCACTGACGCTTGCCGTATACTCGTCTTTTATTACATTTTCACTTGGGCTGAAATTGAGTTTTATTTAAGTACAAATCGTCTACACAGTATTTGGCTGAGCTTCATTTGGTGTTGTGTGTTTCTGGATCACCCGTCCTCAGGAATGGAGGCGCTCATTAAATACAAATTGAATGCAAAAAAAGAATCCATGTTTTTTATTTCAATGCCACCTTTACCCAGCTTTACCACCTTTCACCTCCCCTTAGACTATACAAATGTGCATATTTACTCGTATACACTCACCTGCACAGCTACTGTATATGAACTTTAGTTTATCCATATTTACCTCAGACTTACTTATCTACTCAAGTTTTCATCTGATGTGAATTAAAATAAGAACAACATGAACTGTCATATTATGCACAGTCGCGTAAATGAAAGAAGATGAAAGAATCAACACGCTCACCTCAAATTCCTCCCAGAAGCCCTGTTTGACCTTGTCTGTGGCCTCCGCCAGTTTGCTCAGCTCCCGGACCCGACTCTCAATCTCCGCTGCATTGATACGAGTCGTGTTGAGCGGCTGCAGAGGAGAAACCCGTCAGTCTACCACTGGACGCATTGGAGACCTGTACATGCTGCTCGAGTTTATCTGGAACATACCTGTTTGAGCTGAAGCACAGTGCCCAGAGTTTCCACCATGGGGTTCTTTTTGTAGTGCTCCACCAAGTCTGTGAGAGAGTCGAACTTCTCCCCTCCACCCACGTCGAACTTGAGGTCTTGCTGAGTGGGAAGATGCAGACGTACATGAGCGTCAGATACAGCGGCCCGCTCTGCTAAACTCAAGTTGTCTGCTTTGTGGAAACTGAATTACAGTAATCCCTCATTTTTCCCGGAGCTTACGCTCCACAAAGAACCTGTGACAGGTGAAATTCGTGAAGTAGAAACCTTAATTTTATTTACAATTATTATACAATGAAAAACTCTACAATACATTGAAACCAAAGAACAAAACCTTTTTACAGGCCCAAGCATTTGTTTAACAAATAAAAGTACTGTATACTGTACCTACTGTACTGTAAAATAATAATTTTAACCATCAATACGACTTCAAATTGAGATCACCACCGCCCCATGAGTAATTGGATTTGAACGGGAGAAGATGAAAAATGATAATGAAAAAATTCTAGAAGGATAAATCACGCCTATTTCACTGCTCTTCTGACTGTGCCGTTGCATCCCGACTCCGCTCCACAAAACACAATGCTTATCCGTGAAGCAGCGAGACCGTGAAAGGTAAACCACGTTATAGCGAGGGATTACTGTATGCCAATAAAAGTGACTGATGTTATCAATTAAGCGATTATCAACAAGAGTAAACACAATAACGCTGATTATCATCCAAATCCTTGTATCATGGCTGTCCCATCTCCAGCATCCTCCTCCCAGCATTTTCCGTTTTCCTTGTTGTTATGAGCCGCCCTGATCAGTACACGTACAGCTGGTAACGTCATGGAACGGGATATGTTTGATTGAGTGAGGACAGGAAGACACTGAGCAAACTGCTGTCCATCTTGGACAGTCAGTCTCTTCATGACCCACTCCAGATTCATTTGGCTCTGCTGCCACAAACAACGCTCCCACCGTTCTCTAAAGGCTCAGTTATGGTTCTGCGTCACACAAACGCAGAGCACACGCCGCAACCATGACGCCGTGCTGAACCCTTCTGACTTCTCCGTCTGGTCGCGGTGCAGTACCCCCCGCGGCCACTAGTTAGCGATCTTTTTCTGAATGGTTTATCAGACTTTTTCCGGTCACAGTAAATCAAAGAAATAAGGACAACTATTGTGCAAAAAATAAAAACAAAAAAAAAAAAAAAAATCACACATAAACGAAGAAAAAAGCCCTGGAAGTTCACTACTGATTCAAACCGGAAACCGGAAATGCTTCGCTTTCAAACGAACCAATCACAGCCCTCTCGGTCTGCGTGTGGTCTGCGTCTCCTCGACGCGTAGTTACAATTTTCGGGAGGTGCACGTCAGAGACGGCGCAGGTGACGGCGTGTCCTCTGCGTCGATCCAAACCACACGCCGTAGGCACGGCGCCATTTTGACGCAGAAGCATAACTCAGCCTTAAGACGCATAACAATAACTCTACGTTACACGACAGATAAGTAAGTAAATACACCTGCACATGTAAATACCTCCCTCCTGAGAGTTTCTATTCAGTTAAAAATGTGAATCTGCCCCTCCATGCCCAACGGACAGAGACACCGACTCCATACGTGATTGTGATCAGGAAGAGTTCCCGCTGGGTCACGCCGTTGCCATCAGAGCCTCATTGTTGCAACATTTAACAGCTTTTCTTAACCCTTGCAGCAACTTTCTTCTGAAGAAAGCACTACGTGAAAGGTTTTGCAACTTCAGCTTGCATATTCCTGCTGCAGAGACACGGAGACGAGGCCGAGCGCTCACATTTACTGGAATGATGATGAACACACAGATGCTCCAGGAGTACAGATGTTGCAATGACCTTTACCACCACCTCTTTCACACAGGAAATGGAAATACTTTCAGAATACATTAAATATAACTGAAAAATACATATGAAAAGGTAGAGTGGACTTGTATTGACTCCTGTAGCAGTCTTTATGTTAGTGAAACAGAATCATGGTTCAATACTAATGGATCACTATGTAAATAATTAATCTAACAACGTTAATGTACTAGAGTAATGAAATGCAACATATCAGGCTGTCGATGAGGAGCTCAAACAGATCTCATCACAACGTTTGTTTGTCCAAACAAAAGTAACGAGAACAGTAATAAAAATATTTAAAAAAAATACAAATATGCAAAGTTATGATCAAATATGGCTTCAAATCCTTTTTCTTTTTTTTTCCCTGGGAGGATGATCCCAGTAATCTTCAGCTGGTAACCTTCAGCTGGTAACCAGCACGCGGGAAGATAAATGGGTGTGTTACAGCTGGGGCCAAATGCAGCCGCTGTTTAGACTTTAACCTGCTCTTAAACCTTGCTGTGCAATCATTGGCACTTGCGTTTTAACCTGCAACCGAAAGGTCAAGTTGATCTCAAATGTCCTCAAACAAAAGATGTCACAGCAACCAGGAAATGTCAGTTTTCCTGCAGGTTGGCTTAAATCTGACACGGGTGAGTTTCAGCAAACCAGCAGGGTGTGTACCACACCCTACACGCTAGTGTTCATATTTCCTCTCATCTGCTCTTGAGGCCTGCAGTGATGCAGTCAATCAAAAATAGCTCTTAGCTGTCACTGTAATTTGCAGTTCTGGAAAGTTTCAGTGAAAACTCTTTTCACAAAGCAGATTATTTCCGTTGTTGGACTCCTAGTGGTCAGCAGAGGAACTGCACTTGTTGTGAATTTCTTGTTGGTTCTGGGTTTAACTGAAGTTAAAGGTATTGTGACATCATTTTTAACATGCTTTTAACACTATTAAAAGTCTTGGCCAACATCCCTCAAATGTGTCTAAAAGAGTGTAACAAGAAAAACTTCACTCTAGTACTCTTTTCCTGGCTTTTTATTACAGTGTTTTTTTGCGCCGTGAAAAATGCTTCCTTTCCCCCCTTTCCTGCCAATCATTGCTCCGCTCCTCCTCCAAACCTCCTCCTCCTCCAGCCATACGCTCACAGCGGCGTCGGAGAGTTAAGCCGGGAGCGACAGGCGAAGCATGCACGGAAAAGCAGCAGGGCGAACCACAGCAAACAATCATAAAAATAAAGGCATGCAAGCAGCAGTGTCTCCTTATCTTAAGTCCAGTCAGTGGCCGCGGGTCTTCTTAGCAGTTTTCCTCCGGTGATTAGAACAGAAGAGGCTCTCAACAGCTCCGTGTTAAGCCTGATTTATGGTTCCGCGTTAAATCGACGCAGAGCCTACGCCGTAGGGTTCAGCGTACGGTGCGCGTCGCCGCGTAAACCTACGCCGTAGGCTCTGCGTCGGTGTAACGCGGAACCATAAATCAGCCTTTATGGTGCGCTGGAGAGGAGAGGAGACAGGGAGCTGGGTGGAGGGGGCGGTGATTTAGCGGGCCGTTACGTAACGGCAAACCAGGTGCGCCGTTTTTGCACAGTTATGCGGAAAATCCCAGAAAGCACACAGTACACTGAATGTTAAAAGTTCGTTGTTTTTTGGGTGTAATTGATGTCAAGACACCCAACAAAACACAAAAAAATCAATAAAAATGTGTTTTTCATGTCACAATCCCTTTAAGTTAGCCCTCCAGAACCAAGGGTGCAATCGGCCCCTGGTTCCTCTAATAAAAAAACTGCATGTTTGAGAATTAGATGTTTTTTCTTCTTTGGGGGACAGGGGGTAAGAGATTCAACTAACAACAACGATGAGGCGAATCAGAATGTCTACTTTTGAATATTGTGATGCAACAGAGGAGATGGAGATCAGTGAGGAGGTGGGGAGTGTTCACCTGGCAGCGGATCATGACGTGAGTGACTTTGGGTTTGCCGTCGCTGCTGTCCGTCTTGTCATCTCCAGTGCGGACGGACAGGACGAAGTCGCCCGGGTGGCTCTGGCTCTCCCTCACCAGGAAGCTGCCGTTCTTGCCTTTCTCTGTCAGCAGCTTTTCAGCTTCTCTGCCTGACAGGTGACCGTGGAACCATCTGGAAAAATGTTCAGTAAGAATGTGCAAATCAATATTGTGTTGGACACAATTTTAGTCCTTTCAACAATCTCCTTTTTTGTTTTGCTTGCTTGGTGCATCAGTTAGAATAACGGTGGGACTCTTTACACATTTATACGTTGTTGGCCACGTTGTTGTGACTCTGGAAAATAAGAGCTGAGCCTCTATGTTCTCTTTCCATCAGATTTGTCTTAGAGCCTTCAGAGAACGGCTCATCTGTGTTTTGCGTGCAACAGGAAAGTGTTTGGATACTAGAACTTAAGTCCATTTATGTCCCGTGGTCTATTATTAATCCTCTTGACAAAACACCAAATATAACTCATGCAACAGAAATGGAACGGAAAACCTTTTTCAGCAGGACGGGAGAATCTATAAATGTATCCATGACAGGTTTTTAAGTTCAAGTGCTAAAAACATGTCCTGGTTTCTAAGTTGTCTCTGGAAATAATCTTTTAATCTAATCTTAGGTTATGTGTTGTTGCATGAACCGAAAATCAAATTCAATTGAACTGATATTTTTATCATAAATATCTAAAACTGAAAGATTTTAGTCTTGTTTCATCCTCAAGTCCCAGCAGCAGCGTTTGTGACGTGCTTCCTGTTCAGCTGGGTTCAGGTTTTTATGAGCTTACCTGAACATTTCAATCTCTTTCTGGGCCTATTCTTACAAAAAGGACGGGTGGTGTCAAAATCAGCTTTTTGACATCTAAACCAAAACCCTGGTTGTAAATGGTTGACAACCTTCTGAATCATTTAGCCTCCACAGGTTGATGAGATTCTTTACAACATTCTTGCGTCTAACTTCCTGCCGGCTCCAATGACTGAGTGGAAGCTGACGCGGTTTAGCTGCACAGACTTTCTGCAGATCTTTATCAGAGTTTATTTTATTTAAGGATCCCCATTAGAAGCACACAAATGTGCCTCTAGTCGTCCCGGGGTCCTGAACATAAAAATACAGTACAGTGCAATCATACAGTGAAAAAATAACAGTGGAGTGGAGGCTTGATTCTGGTGCGACCATGCTCTGTGACTCAAGGGGCCGCGATTCACAGCAGCTGGACTGGACCAGCCAAGCTGGACTGCAGAAGTGTCTGGCTGGTGGGACTCGTAGGTAAAAGAGTCACTTGTACCAACTTTCTTTGAGTGTTTGGTAAAAACATGAATCACAGCTGAAATGATGGAAGATGTTAGTTCCTAATTTCATGGCGATAAAAACCACGCCAGTGTTCAAGATAAGGTATGACACAGTGGATAAATAAAGTGCAATCTTAACTTAAAGGATTGATTTTTAAATCAATAACAGCAGTATTGTGTCTCGACTGCAGAGTATTGAACAGTTTTGGCTTTTAAAAGATTAATGAACTCTGCTGCATTTGTAAATTCCACCAGCTTTTCTTCCAAGTAATTGCAGAGTTTAGGGTATAATTGACCATTTCTGACTCATCTTTATCTCTATATTTCACCCTAAAAGCTGTTTACTTCCTCTAATTTGTTTTTGTCTTATCAGCACAGCCTCTCGTGTGTGAATTTAGTTATTTTTACATTTTTTTAATTACCGTATTACCACATAAGAGTAGGAAAAACCTTGTTTTTTTTTTAACTGTGAAGATAACAAACATGTTTTACCAACTATGTTTATAGCGCAGAATGCAAATATAAATTGTAAATGTGAAAAATCTATGTACGAATTTAGGAAACAAGCAAGGTTTAAAGGTGCGCTTCACCTCACAGACCCCCAGGTGCGCTTCACGTCGAGGTGTTTTCCACCTGAAGGCAGCATCTCAATGCGTCCCTTTTACTCCCTCAACTTCCTTCTCTTCCTCAGCAACCAAATGTTGTTCATAATGTCATCATTTTTTGATTGGTTGATGTGGTGCATTTGTCCACCAATAGGAAAGGTGCTGTCGTGGTTTTTTGTTTTTTTCCGAGCTCTTTCCTGAGAATGCGCCATTCTTACCATTTCCTCCTGCACCAAATGTGATGGCAATATAAAGAATAAAGCATGGTATATGTTATTAATCATAACTGGTTTTACGTGGCTTATCAACATGATTTAAAAACTGGTATTTAGCTTGAAGTCTGCGCTTTTGAGACAAAAATAATTGTCATAAACAGTCAACTACAGGAAGTTAAGGGGTTGACTGTAAAACACAAACCACTTTCAAACCACAGATGAACCGTTGCCTTTCTTGGGAACACTCTCTGTAGCAACTTATCACGTTTAAAATAACAGACTTCATTCAGTATGTTGTGGATTTGTCTGCTTCTGAGGAAAACTCAGCGTTAGGGACTACAGAAGCTTGTAGATGCAGTGGCAGCATCATACTATAGCTATGCAAATTAAAGGAGAAAATTGACTTTATTTCTTAATATCCAAAATTAATTGGTGGACTCAAGTTGTCTGCTTTGTGGAAAATAAATTACACCAATAAAAGTGTCAGTGTGGACTCAGTGCCATTGAAATGAACTCTGAAGGTTACCAAATTAAAAGATGAATAAAATTAAATAACTAGCCAAGTTCTGAAATTAAAAAAGCCCATCTTCTAACACAAAAGAGAAAAAAAAATAAGCCCACTCGCCTCTCTGACGTGGGGTCTGCACAGTTGAGTGGATATTTGAGCTCAATCACATCTCCGTTTTTCTCTTTCAGTTGGCCGTGATGCTCCATGTAGTACTGCACCAGCTCTGCAAGAGTGGCAAACTTCTCCCCGCCATAAAGGTCGTAGAAGTCTCCTGTGTTCTGGATCTTAATGTGGGTGACAGCTCCATTTCGCCTGGAGAAAATAAAACCATTTATCAGAATAATTAAGCAAAAATGGTGTAAGACATGAACATTAACAAAATTCAAGTGGAATCGTATGTTTCTTTCAAGGAAATTTTTGGCTCATTTAATTTCACACCACTAGTCTGTCAATAAACATAGAATGAATGTTTAATAGGGTACATTTCTGTTTCTTCTTTGTAACTGTGTCTCAAAAATGAAAACTACAACTAACTCCGCTGGCCAGAGCTCCGCTGGCCAGAGCTTCCACCATTGTTTGGAAGCGGTGGCGGTTGGTTTCAACAACGAGGGACAGTAAAAATTAGATTTTGCATCGACATTTACCCTCATAAAAGGATCAGTACCAACAGTACGGATCCGGCAACTGCACACGAGTCAGCGGTAAGTGACGTTATTTTTTTATGTTATTTGTTTGTCTACAAGTATGATCTTTGCATGGGCTAAGTATTTAGCTTAGCTCCGGAGCACCGGAGCCACTCACCGGACCGGACCGGACCGGACCGGACCGGTGAGTGGCTCCGGTGGCTCCAGTGTTACCTAACGGAGCCACTCACCAGTTAGGTAACACCGGAGCTCCATTAGTAATACATTTTTCTTCCGTTTATGGTTTCAGATCTTCCAAGCACCTGAAGCTGTTCAACGACACATTCAGAAGAAATGCACGGTCCTTCCTTGAGCCAGCAATAGTGCATACATGTTATTTATATACAACTTATGTTCTTTTGTTTTTTTTTAACAATAAAGTTGTCATTTGTGAACATTCACTGTTGTGATTTCTTTACAGTTAACATGATTAATTTGTCTTGTAACATAAGAAATGAAATGATGAGGAATCGGAGTAAATAACTGTGGTGTACCTGTTTAGAATTCAATTAAATCTTCCTGTGTGAAGACGAGGTGACCCGGTCAGGGAACTAAAGGCTGATTTATGGTTCCGCGTTACACCAACGCAGAGCCTACAGCGTAGGGTACGCGTCGATTTAAAAAAGGAGCAAGAGGCAGGATTGAGGCAGGATTTATGAAAAAAATTTGTATACGTTTTAAGTTTTCTAGTAATAATGTCAGATGAAGCGTTCCAAACCAAAATGAATGAGTCCTCTAGCGTATCTCTCCGTTGCCTTGAACAGGCTGTGTGCTGCAAAATGTGCTGCAATTGTGACCGGAATTACGGATGTGACGTCAAATGACGGTGCATGCGCGTTCTCCCCGTTCTCCCGTGTCGGCTTCGCTGTTGGCTGCAGTACCCCCGACGGCTGTCGTGGCGAAGGGTGGCGCTAATGAGTCTCATTTCTTAAAAGGAGCCTCATGCTCCTTTAACGCAGAACCATAATTCAGGCTTAAGATCCGTTTACACCGTTTCATAAATGCATGTGAGCGTCCGACTATCCCGTCGAGCTGCGTGACATCGGACGCTCTATGTCCACACAGAAACCGTTAAACTCGCGGCCTGTTAGGACAGTCCAATAGAAAATAAAGCAATGGAATTGATTTTGTCGCTCGCATGGGACACGCTTTGTGTTCGCAGCCGGCTCTTCTTCCCGGAGCGAGGCTTTGTGCCCGCCCCTGCTACGCGTCATTCAGGCAGCCAATCAGCACAGAGCATCATTATCATAGCCTCCATTAAAAGAAGCTCACAGGACTCTCTGATGATTATTTCTTTCCTTACTGCAAATTACTGCTTAAATGAGCCTGTTCAAATTTAACTTTAATACTCAGCTTTACAATATTTCTCATTTTATAAAGAAAATGAACAGGATCCATGTGAATCAATTGAATTGTTGCTCATAGTGGAAATCGGCCGCCCAGGAACTTGTTGCTTCCTGCGGCGTATGCAGCTTGCACGTGTTGAACGTGGTCACCTACCGTACTGAAAGGGTGAAGTCTCCTGGATTGCTTTTACTGGGTCTGGCTAAGAAGCTCCCATCCACTCCTCGAGTCAGCAGGAGGTTTTCAGCCTCCACACCTGTAATGTTGGGGTGAAACCACCTGAGAGAGAAGGAATACAACAATACTCAGTGAAGAGGTCAGCACCAGGACTGAAACAATTGGTAACGGTACAACTTATGGTTACAGGTCCAGTACCAATGAATAAATGCAGTATTCTATAAACAACATTTATGTCCCATCATGACATCCTGAACAATAATACTGGAATGAAACCAGCTCAACAGACACAACAATGACACCAAGGTTTTGCTGCAACCTTCAAAACCAAAACCACCTAGATCCCATTCTGGTCGAGTGCCTGCAGGAAACACCAGTGCACATGTGATCTGTGGAGACCCAAACTAAAAATGCTGAGAACCAAGAAAGCCCCAGTGCAAACATCAGGGACTCAGAGACCCTCACTGGCCCTGCTTCTGTGCCTCGGTGGGTCAAACTGCTTCAGGACGTACGAAGACAGCCGAAGACTGATGTGTGTCTGTGTTCTTCACTTTCCATAATTTCTTTCAAACGTTTATACAAGGTTAAAAAAAAAGAAAAGAAAAAAAAAAAAAAAAAAAAAGGTAGAACCGAATGTATGACACGTTTATAAAAGAAAATAGAACAATGCACTCTGCAAAAACTAGATCAACAGATTAAAATAAAGTATTTATTAGGAGAAAACAAAAATATATTTTAAATCCACTAACAAAGCTGCTCTCAGTTCAGGTTTTTCTCTTGTATTTTATTACCAGCTTTAAAATATGAATGACACTTCAAGCAGATTAACCAAAAATAGATTCAAGATTTAAGTCTTGTGTACCAGCAATGGAATGGTTTTACAAAGACAAACATTTCCCTTCCACCCCTTCAGAGCAAGCGTTAACATTTCCACAGATGTGTAATGACAATGTTAATGATTTGAGATTGATGGAGACGGTATTTTCCCCACAACCTGTTGTTCACCGAACTCTGCTGCCCATTACAGACTTGGTTTATTACATCTATTATTATCTATATGTATCTATTATATCTTCCAGACTGTTTCTCTACGTCTTTCTTCTCAGTCAAAGTCCAGGAGGCAGCATGAAATTGAAAGCTTGGTGAAAGAAAGAAGACAGTTGAAAAAGCTGTGGAGAAAGGCTACAGAGATGGAAAGAGAGGGAGATGAAGTTCTGCAGGCTGAAATAAAGCAGCGCCTAACAAAGTTGCGAAGAGCAGAACACCTCAGACGACAACGAAAGAACGTACAAGAACCCTCTTCTTTAGCAATCCCTACAGCTTTGTCAAAGGCCTCTTTGAGCAAGAGAAGAGTGGGAGCCTCAAGGTGCCTATAAAAGATCTGGAAGAGCACCTAAGTAAGACGTACTCTGATGATTGAAAGCATGAACCAGTTACCATCCCAAACGACATGCCACCAATTCATGCACCTGCACACCAAATGGACATAAGACCCCTCACATGGAGCGAGGCGGAGAACACTGTGAAGCAGGCAAGATCAGCGTTGGCACCTGGGCCCAATGGCATCCCCTATAGGTTGTACAAGAATGCCCCAGGAGCCCTCAGATACCTGTGGAAGCTGATGAAGGTATCATGGAAGAAAGGTGTGATCCCGAGAGCATGGCGAAGAGCAGGAGGCATCCTGATCCCTAAAGAGAAGGATTCATCATCCATAGGCCAGTTTCATCAGATCAGCCTGCTGAATGTGGAGGGGAAGATTTTCTTTAGTGTTGTTGTGCAAAGACTGTCTGCATTCCTCCAAAGAAACAACTCTGTTGATACATCAGTGCAGAAAGCCGGGATTCAGGGTTTCTCAGGATGCCTGGAGCACGCCAATATGATATTGCACCAGATACAAGCTGCAAAAAAGGAACGGAGAGACCTACATGTGGTCTTTCTAGACCTCGCCAACGCCTTTGGGTCAGTCCCTCATAAGATCTTGTGGACGACCTTCAACTACTTTGGCGTACCAGGCCACATCACAGAGTTGGTCAAGAGGTACTTCAAAGATCTCCTGTTTTGTGTAACATCTGAGGGCAACACCACCGCCTGGCAGCATCTGGAAATCGGCAGCATGGCGGGCTGCACAATTTCTCCTCTGGCTTTCGTCATGGCAATGGAGTTGGTCATACGGGCATCCCGCTGGGTGGTGGGAGGTGAGAGGACCAAGAGTGGCCTGCGTCTTCCGCCTATTAGAGCATATTGTTACGACATGCCTATTGTTACGACATGACCGTCGTAACAACAACAAAACCATGCACGAGACGCTTGCTGCAGAAACTCCAGGAAAACATTCAGTGGGCGCGAATGGACTTCAAACCAAGCAAGTCACGCAGCATTTCCATCGTTAAAGGCCCACTGACGGTTGAGCGGTTCCACATCATCGGTGAACCAATTCCAACACTCCTAGAGAAGCCCACCAAGAACCAAGATGGTATAATGCAGACCTCAGAGACAACCAGCAAATTGAACAACTGCAGCAGGACACAGCCGACGGCCTTAGGCAGATCAACAACACTGTACTATCAGGGAAACTGAAGCTCTGGTGCCTCCAGTTTGGGTTGTTACCCAGACTCCAATGGCCGTTGACCATGTATGAGGTCTCTATATGCCACGCTACTAGCTTGGAAAGGCTGGTGAACTCAGATGTAAGGAAGTGGCTCAGATTCCCAAGGTGCTTCAGCAGCGTTAGACTCTACAGTGACGGAGCCTTGTCACTGCCCATCTCCAGCGTGGTTGAAGAGTTCAAGTGTGCGAAGGTGAGGCTGGAGATGTCTCTCACTGATTCCCGGGACCCTGTAGTGAGAGGTGCCCCTCCCACCTTGGCAACAGGGAGGAAGTGGACCTCAGCCACAGCTGTCCTACAGGCCAAGTCTGCTCTCCTTCACCGTGATGTAGTGGGCCATGTCCAGCAAGGCAGAGCAGGTTTTGGCCTTGGAACTGTAACTCCTCTCTGGGGAAAGGCATCTCCCGCCGAGCGACGAACCATGGTCGTAGAGGAGATGCGCCGACAGGAGGAAGCAACCAGATGATCCAAAGCCGTAGCACAAGCCAAGGAGGGCCTCTGGATGAGGTGGGAGGGTGTTGAGAAGAAGAAGCTTACATGGAGCGAACTCTGGGGCATGGAATCCAACCGGTTGAGCTTCATCGTTCGAGCAACATACGATGTGCTACCCTCTCCCATAAACCTTCAACAATTGTTTGGAAAGGACCCAGCGTGCCCCCTGTGTACGACCCCAGCAACACATAAGCACATCATGGTGGGCTGTAAAACCAGCCTCACTCAAGGCAGATATACATGGAGACACAACCAGGTCCTCAGATGTCTGGCTGATAAGCTTGAGTGCAAGAGGGTTTCCATCAACACCCAGCCCACCAACAACCAGGACGAGCGGCAACACCCACCATGGTTTGTTCTGGAGGGGGAAAAGCAGAGGGCAAGGGCTTCACACCCTGACCTGGGCCCACTGAATGCAGCCAGAGACTGGCAAATGCAGGCTGACGTGGATCGGAGGCGGAGGAGGAGATCGCAACGACCACCCTACGTCCAGACCTTGTCCTATGGTCCAACACCTGCAAACTCGTCTACATCATTGAGCTGACAGTTCCTTGGGAGGATGCCGTTGAAGAAGCTGCAAGAAACTTCGCTACTCCAACCTAGCGGCTGAGGCAGAGGACAGGGGCTGGAAGGTGAGGGTGCGACCGGTGGAGGTCGGTTGTAGGGGTTTTGTGGCCAGCTCGACAGCGAAACTCCTTAGGGGTGTCGGAATCAGGGGACACACTCACAGACAGGCCATCAAAGAGCTGGCCAACACTGCCGAGAGAACGAGCCATTGGCTGTGGATGAAGAGGAGCAACACCATCTGGGCTGCTAAGCCAAATGCTTAACCCTGGGACGCAAACCCGGGTTTGATCAACCTGTGTTGGGCCTGCCTCGGCTGAGGGCGTCTTGTGATAATTGGCCGAAATGCCCCATGACCTGAGGACACAACTGATGATGTGTCCCAGGGGCTAAGTATGGCTGTAAAGCAGCAACTCCTCTTCCACTCAGGTATGCGGTCAGGCGCAAGCTTGGCTCAGGGAAGAGGACGCCCCTGCCATGCATAGTCCCGGGGGATTGTACCATCTAGTCCTTTTATCGAATCAAGCATCTTTTTTGTCTGATTTGACTTTTGATCTACTTTTTTGTTTTTTTCCCTCTACCCAGGAGGTCACAGATGTCTGGACTTAAATTCCTTCAAAGTAAGAAATTAAATGTTGGCACAAATAATAAAGTAATGTTTGGCTTTTACTTTGAAAAGACTGAAGCCTAGCAAAGTTACTCAAGGAATTATGATCAGTTACATTTAGAATCTAGGAGTGGGCATATTATTATATATTATGGGATGTATAGAGTTTGTAGCCAGTCAAAAAAAAAAGAAAAAATATCGCGGGCGACAGACAACATGATATAAAGAAATGTTTCTGCCAGGTCCGTGTGTTTGTGTTTGCATGAGACGCTGCAGGGAAGCATGAAGGAAAACACAGCCCGACGACGCACCAGGCGTCCGCAGGGTCCTAGCGCCAGCCATGTATGAGCGTCTAGGCTGATTTATGGTTCTGCGGTACACCAACGGCGTAGGGTACGCGGCGACACGCACCGTACGTGCAGGTCGCCGTGTACCCTACGCCGTAGGGTCTGCGTTGAACCACTAAAGGTTCATTTTTTCCCCAGTCAAATGCATGTAACTCTGTTATAACCAAACGGGGAAAAAAATCTTCTACAATGTTTAAATTATTTATAACTGATATAATCTCAATTGTGAATAGGGATGTTTTGTCACATATGCCGTCAGCACAAGCAGCCGTTAAAAGAGGACCACTGGGGCTACTGGGGCGGCAGTAGCTCAGGTGGTAGAGCGGGTCGTCCAATGATCCGAAGGTCGGCGGTTCGAATCCCGCTCTGTCCCAGTTTGCTGTCGTAGTGTCCTTGGGCAAGACACCTTACCCACCTTGCCTCGTGTGAATGTGTATGAATGTGTATGAATGTTGGTGGTGGTCGGAGGGGCCGTTAGGCGCGATATGGCAGCCACGCTTCCGTCAGTCTGCCCCAGGGCAGCTGTGGCTACAACGTAGTTTACCAGCACCAGAGAGAATGTGTATGAATGAATAATGATTTCTGTGAAGCGCTCTGGGTGCCTAGAAGGGCGCTATATAAATCCAAGTCATTATTATTATTATTATTATTACCATCCCAGAGGGTTTTCATAGAGATCCTTCTGAAATATATAGAAAAGATGTGCTCAATGCTCATATGGGGTCAGACCTTTCAGGCCCATGACACTTTGGTTAAAGGTTAGATTAAATCTTATTATTTCATTGAAGTGATATCATTCAGCAATATAGGCCTACAATGATTTTTAATGTAAAACTTTGTTATATTGCTACATGTCCAATATGCCGTCCCATGCGCCTCGTCTGTTTTTTCGGTGGGTACCACCGGGCCTGAAAAAAATTCTAGGGGAAACACTGACTATGTTCTAGAAAGTCTCACCATTTAACGTGCCAATATTTGTAGTGAGAGAAGACTTTCTCTCACTACAAATATTTTTGTAGTGAGAGAAAGTCTTCTAAACTTTCTCTCTAAAGAAACTTTCGAAATTGGCCATTTTGGTACATGTAGTCATAGCTGCGTCATCGAAGTTTTTCAGGCAAGACTGGTTTTATTTGATATCCATGTCATGTATTAGTTCCTTTCAAACAGCACTGTTTTTTTTTTTGGATCAGTACCATGGTTCTGCATGGTCAACTGAATTGATGAGCAGTTTAGACCCACATCACTTCAGAGATGCAAAGATTGTGAGTTTTCTGGGACGATTTTGGGCAGATTTGCATCTCTAAATTGGCACCAGTCACAGCAAAAATGGATTTCTCAAAAAACATGACATTTTATTAATGAAGTAAGAATTTTTCATTGGAACATGATTTATGACGGCAAAACATCAAAACTAAATTTAACGTTTTTTTTGTAGTTCTTCAGCAGCTGGCTCAATGGGTATTTAAGTGTCACTACTGTAATGTATAAAACTCTTAAGTTTTCAGCTGATGCCTGCTTTTCTTTGCAGAACATTCAAACTGTGTTTTGATTGGACAGAACTGTCTTTATGGGCTCACAACTGAGCGTCTGTGTGTGTTTATTGTATCGTGCTTAACATGATTTAAATAAAGGAATGGCTTGAATGCCTGTTTTTCTTTCCCTGCTGAAGGAATAACTTAGTGACATTTATAAAAGCTGGACAAAGTATTTAACTAAACCTCCTGGTTAAATTTACACAAAAATCTACACCAGAACAGATATTCTATGAGCAAGTCTTGAGGGGTTTATTTTTAGTACAATGCTACAATTTAAGTAGTTAATTATCTCTTTTTCGAAAGTAATAAAACACTGGACGTGTTAGTTACTAGTTTTTAATTACACAGTAGTTTTTAGTAGTTAACAGGAATATTTTAAGTGTTTTAACCATGGGTGCAGATCCCGGGGGGGACGGGGGGGGGCATGCCCCCCCCCCCCCAATTTCTGAAAAACATGAATTGTCCCCCCCAATAAAAATACCCTAAATTATTCAAAATTGAACAAATGTATTTTCAGACTTAAAAGGTTGAATATGTAGAATATTAATTAAAAATATATTTCTAAAAAAATAATACATCCACGGTGCGTTTTGAAGTGTACAGAATGAAAGTATTGCTACTCCATACATTTTTTTTTTAGTCTGAATTAATATTTTTAAACTTTTTACCACCATAACTGTGTTAAAACATGATCAGTTAGTTTAAACAACTTGTTTAGGGCTCCATATTTCATCCATATATCAATTGATCGTGCATAAAGTAGTTCCATAGGATAAAGGGAAGATGGTGAGAAGAATTTGAGATGAGTAGACACTACATGCCCAAAACCCTTAAAATTATGATTTACGAATATAACAGTTAAATAAGCAGTGACACACACTGTTGGCTGTTTAGGACAAATAAACAAGAAAGGTAAGCACAATAAATTATTCCCTGTGCAGTATTTTTCGGCGAGCCTTTACCAATTTATGGCATGGTATGAGTTGCATATTGGCAAAAAATTAAAAATTAAAATAACTTTGGTGTCCCCCCCAATCCTGACATCGGATCTGCACCCCTGGTTTTAACACATGGTAACTTGGGTGTAACAGAACTTTTGGTGGTCAGACTACCACGGTTGAATTGGTTTGATATTGGATATTATGAATTCAACACCCATAAAACTTGTGATACATACCACTGATTTTGGTCAAACCACTTGTGATGTGTTCATGGTCATCTAGACTATATATCACAAAACAGTAATTATTAAAAAAATCATATAAAAAAAAAATCATATATATGGGCTGATTTAAAAATCATATATATGGTCTGATTTAATGTGGTTTAATGAATTCAACACCCATAAAACTTGTGATACATACCACTGATTTTGGTCATATTGCTTGTGATGTGTTCATGGTCATCTAGACTATATATCACAAAACAGTAATTATTAAAAAAAATCATATATATGGGCATATATATGGGCTGATTTAAAAATCATATATATGGGCTGATTTAATGTGGTTTAATGAATTCATCACCCATAAAACTTGTGATACATACCCCTGATTTTGGTCATATTGCTTGTGATGTGTTCATGGTCATCTAGACTATATATCACAAGAGAGTAATTATAATAAAATCATATTATGGGCAGATTTAATGAGGTTTAATTAATTCAACACCCATAAAACTTGTGATAAATAACACCAATTGTTTATTATGGGTGTTGAATTCATTAAACCACATTAATCAGCCCATAGTATGATTTTATAATAATTACTGTCTTGTGATATATAGTCTAGATGACCATGAACACATCACAAGTGGTTTGAAAACAATCGGTGTTATGTATCACAAGTTTTATGGGTGTTGAATTCATTTGGTGTTGAATTCATTAAATCATCATTAAACCTCATTAAATCAGCCCATAATGTGATTTTATAATAATTACTCTCTTGTGATATATAGTCTAGATGACCATGAACACATCACAAGCAATATGACCAAAATCAGTGGTATGTATCACAAGTTAAATGGATGTCTTTGAATGTCGAATATCCAATATCCAATATCAAACCAATTCAACCGCGGTGGTAACTTGGGTGTAACAGAACTTTTGGTGGTCAGACTGACAGTTTTTAAACCCCTTGCTTCTCCACAGGACACCCAGCTTCCATCAGGTGTGAAGTGGACTTTAAAAGCCAGTCAGATGAGTGTTGGCGGACTTTCAGAGTAGTTTATTGAAGCAGCTCGGACAGGGACCGGCGGTCCCGGCGAGCCTCGGCTCTCTGCGGTTTAGGTGACCGCTGCACGGGCAGCTGGGTCCGGCTAAACCCCGCCAGCCCGGCTGTTTTCAGCCTCTTACCTCCGAGATGTCATCTTTTCCCTCTCGCCGCTTCCTCGCTGGCAGTTAGCAGTAGCTTCAGCTAGCAGGCGAACACCTTCGACCGTTTCCGCTTCAGTCAGTCAATGAAGAGCTTCATCGGTTCACACCCGGTCGAAACGGGCCCCGGGAGCTACTGAGACATCCACCTGGGTTTTATCGCCTCTTCGACGACGGCAACAACAACACAACCAGGCCTGAGGTCGGACCACAGACTTCCCAGCCACTCGACTCTTGGACGTCACCAAACATGCGACATGCAGCATTGGGTGTGCGCGGATTTGATCACCCTAACATGGCGTTTTTTTTCCGCTGCGACTCTTGCCGTTCGAACAGAGGCAGTTAGTGGACCGTCTCCGCCCGTCCGGCGACACCCATGACTAAATTAAAGAGCCCATGCGCATTTTAACCCTGCTTCATGACAGATCGCAGCTAAAAGTTTTTTTTAATTTTTTATCATTATTGAACACAATTTATAAACAAAAACACACATTTATACAAACTGCTTGTGGAGAAAATACAGTACAATATAAGAAAATAGAACATATTTTGGGAGGTATCATTAACAAGAGATACTACACAAACAATAAGGTAAAGGCAAGGCGAGTTTATTTGTATAGCACAATTCAACACAAGGTAATTTAAAGTGCTTTACATCAACATTAAAAGCGACAAGACACATATAAAACAGTAAATAACAAATAAAATTAAAAGAAAAAGGTAAAATAATAAAAAGCACAAGTTGTTAAAAAGTAAGGGCAGTAGAGTACAGCAGGTAAGTATTTAATTTAAAGCAGCACAATGTAACTTTTCCACCTTAATATAATATTTCCAGAGTCATTGTGATGGTACTCAACTTACAACAGGTTTAATGAACCTCTGTCATGGTCTGAGGGGTCTGTATCGCCTTCACTGGCACTATGTAACTTTGAGGTGGATGGTAGGAACCCTTCCACACTACTGGTAAAGCACTACCGCTTTTGTCCAAAGGAGACGCCAAACTCAACAAAAGCTGAAAGTTACATTGTGCTGCTTTAAGAGTACGCTTCAGTAAACAGTAATGTTTTTAGGCCTGATTTAAAGGAGCTGACAGTTGGAGCAGACCTCAGGTCTACAGGAAGTTTGTTCCACCGGTGAGGAGCAGAATAACTGAACGCTGCCTTACCTTGCTTGGTTCTGGTTCTTGTTCACAACAAACCAGATCCAGATGAACCTCAGGGGTCTGGGAGCTTCATAGGAACTAACAGATCAAGCATGGATTTTGGTCCAAGACCATTCGGTGCTTTGTAGACTCAGTACACATAACATAAACATACATAAAATTAATAACAAAAACAGTAAGGCATTTTAAGGCAAATAGCATCGACATTTCAGAAAGAGATTAAAATAAAAGATACTTTGATATATCAGCTAATAATTTTTTTGCAGAGTTATTTGACTTCATTTTTTTATAGAGACAAAACAACGTTTGAAACCATTTAAAAAACATTGGAAAGAGGGCTTTACTGTTTCTCCACTTACAACAATATATATGATATTTAGCCAGAGACACTGATTTGTCAATTGTATCTATGTAAAAAATAATATTTGAGATTTCTCATTTTGGGATGTCGTTCATTTTTAAAGATAGCCAATTTCTAATTTCACGCCAAAAAGTTTGTGAGACAGGACATAATAGAAACATATGATCAAGTGATTCTTCAGATTCATTACAAAAAGGATCGCAGCTAAAAGTCAACCACTTGAAGATGACACATATGGAGGACCAAAACTGACTAAATTAAAAATGAAAGAAGAAATATATATATATATTGTTCTTCCTTTTCCTTATTCATGAATTTGTTATTTTTACATTTCCTTGTCTCCTCTTTTTACTTTACCTTAAGCATTTCTGCCTCATTATGCAAATGTTTTTCCAGAATTCTGAAGGCACATGTGCTGACGAGGACCAGAAAGAGGGCCCATATTACTCTGGTTTTAAGATCACTGTATTGGCTCCCCGTCTGTCTCAGGATTGATTTCAAGGTCCTTCTAGTTGTTTTTAAGTATCTGAATGATCTTTAACCATCTTATCTTGTAGAAATACTTTTACCATACCAACCCTCGCCGACCATGAGGTCCACTGGTACAAATCAAATCAAATGGAGTTTGGGCCATGCGGTGGTTCAACTCCCAGTAGGAGTCTTTCTGCGTGCAGTTTGCAAGTTCTCTGTGCTGATACAGGTTTTTTCATTAGTGCAAAATTAAAGGTGCAAAAGTAAAATAAGGTGCAAATATATGGTGATTGTCAGATAAAAGTGTCAAACTAGCGGCTGACTCTTAGGACAGCAGTGTAGATGAGAAGTGAGAACAGCCTTGGCCCTGCTAAATGTACAGACTGATAGTCTGCTCAAAAAAGATTAACATTGACCTTAAAGATGTTTTTGTCTACTCGAATTGTAAGAATGCATCATCCTTTGTGCATTAAGATCATGATGTTTCCTTGGTTTCATTGTCATTCTGCATCGAGACACCTCATGTATGTATTGACCCTTTTGCGTGCAATTGTTTAATTACATCTACTGAAATCTGGATCATTTCTCAAGTCTTATTCTTGGACACTCAGTTTCAGTCCAGTTATTCCCCTAGTTGGAAAGAACACATTAAAAAGCATTTGATGGGTTTTTCCACGACAGAGTTGTTTAGCTACAGATGGTTAGCACTGCAGCGAGTCACAAAGTCCTCAATCAGGCTCCTGTACTCCTCTTCCTGTTCATCCCTGACACAACCAACTATCACAGTGTTGTCCACATGTGGCAGAGCTCAGAGTTATACCGGAAGTCAGAGGTATACAGACTGAACAAGACTGGGGAGAGCATAGTCCCCTGTGGTGCTCCGTTGCTGCTGACTAGTGTCAGATATGCAGTCCTCCAATCTGATGTACTGTGGTCTCTCTGTGAGGTAGCCAGTGATCTATCTAAAGCAGATAAAATCATCATATATACCGGTAAAAACATAACATAAGAACAACTTGAATTGTTGTACGGGTGAAGAAGCTCAGAAAGGTAAGGCAGGGCAAGATCATTCAAACATAGAAAAACAAAGAACAATTTTGAAGAACATTTTGGACTGGTAATAATATAATCTGACTCTGTCTCATTCATTAATATTGTTTTTATCTTCATTAATAACATAAAAATCATTACTTGGATTTGGGATGACATGGTATAATAGTTTACTGCCTGAGGATATATGGAAGAACATGATGTATGTAAATGCTACATGAACAAGGGATTACCATAGAAAGACTGTTATGGACATGAAAGGCCTAAACCAAAGCCACTACTACAACCCCGCCCTTACGCTTAAGATTGATGAAGACATTTTTTATCTTGTTCTAGCTGACCCTGTCTGCTGTGTTTGTTTAACCATCCATCCATCCATTTTTTTATACCCGCTTTATCCTTTGCATGGTCACGGGGGTCTGCTGGAGCCTATCCCAGCTCATTAGAGGCGAGAGGCAGGGGTTCACCCTGGACAGGTCGCCAGTCCATCGCAGAGACAAACAACCAGACATACGGTACTCACATTCACACCTACGGGCAATTTAGAATCACCAATTAACCTACTACGCATGTTTTTGGGCTGTGGGAGGAGTGTTTGTTTATATGTATTGTATTTGTTATTATTACTGGTACGACATATCATTTAAAAAAAGAAAAGTATTCTGTAATGTCAAAATACAAAAAAGTTAAGTTTAAAAAAAAACAAACATAAAAGTCATAGGAATCTTTTTCAGTAGCAGCTTGCTTTTACTCGGACTTTTTTTTTTTGGGGGGGGGGGGTCTTTTTACTAAAGTGATGGTTTCAGGGCACGATATTTATTTATAAAATTGAAAGGTCTTCGTGTTTGTTTGTCTGGTGTACCATGAGAAAACCAGTGAACAGAATCAAAGTTATTACAAGCTTTATTATATCATGCACAATGTTTTCCAGCCAGAGGTACACCTCTCTCAAACCACATAGGCAGGAGAGAAATGCACCCATTGGTCATCGATCCAGTTGTATTTATACTAAAAAGGGAGGTGTTATTTGTACGTGAACCCCATCGGTGGAGCCAGCTGCCCAACATATCAGACCTTTAGCCATATATCCCTGTTTATTGCTTCCTACATGAGATGTCAACCCAGATAACAGATGAGACCCATCAGTGTTAAAACATCTGTTTTTCTTCATTGTCTTCACCTAATGAAGAGTAAATATCTGAACTATTTTAACAGCCTAGTCATAAAATAGGGGTTGACCCTGCAAATAGAAAAAATAGATGAACTATAGCTAAACTCCTGAACAGGATGTGACCCTGCAAATAGAGAAAAACCACCAGTGTAGAATCTTCTAGAAAAACCCTTCAAACAATTTCATAAAATCCTAACAAAAGGCATATTTACTATGGGTGTAATGTCCCTCTGATCATCCCGCTGCTTCCTCCACCTGTCTGTGTAGATGTCTGCTATATGCTTACTAGGGTTGCCACCTTTCAGAAAAAGAAATAAGGGACGTCCCGATTTCAGCCGCAAAGTCTGCCTGCATTGGGCAGTTAAACAGAACCGCACCTAAATTAAATGACAATACAACACTAGAATATTATGTAAATGTAACATGTATAAACAATTTCAAGAGGGAAAACAATTAAATTTAACACACTTATAGACTGAACATTCGTCTGTTTTTTCTAAGGTGGATCTCGTACGGGGTGCACCAGTTAGCCATTGTCCCATGTATCTCTCCTTTCTCTGTTCTTCATTCTTTCTGTCTGTTCTCCTTTTTCCTGCTCTGCCCAGCTGGCCTCTGGTAGGAGGGTCCCCCCTTATGATCCAGGTCCTACTCAAGGTTTCTTCCCTCCTAAAGGGGAGTTTGTCCTTGCCATTGTTTGGCTTAAGGCTTTTCTCCCACTAGGGGAGTTTTTACCTTCCATTATTCATGTTATGTTTATGTAATAATTGCTCGGGGGTCATGTTCTGGGTCTCTGGAAAGCGCCTAGTGACAAGTTCTGTTGTAATAGACACTATATAAATAAAATTTAGTTGAATTGAATCCATTGAGGGCAGCACGGTGGCTTGGTGGTTAGCACTGTTGCCTCACAGCAAGAGGGTTCCCGGTTCGACTCCCAGGCCCGGCATGGGTTGTCTCCGGGTACTGCGGCTTCCTCCCACAGTCCAAAAACATGTGTAGTAGGTTAATTGGTGATTGGTAATTGGTAATTGGTTAAGTGCCCGTAGGTGTGAGTGTGAGTATGTCTGTTGTTTGTATATATGTGGCCCTGCTATAGACTGGTAACCTGTCCAGGGTGAACCCCTGCCTCTCACCTGTGATGAGCTGGGATATGCTCCAGCACAGTGGTTCTCAAATGGGGGTACGCGTACCCCTGGGGGTACGTGAAGGCACTACAGGGGGTACGTGAGATTTTAAAATATACATATATTTAAAAAGTAGCATCCATGCAAAAATCCTTTAAAAATAAATATTTCATAAATAATTGAGAAAAATATAAGTATAAATTCATAAAATGAATTTTATCTTCAGGAGTAGGCTATTCAACTTATTATCCTAAAACCGCAGAGTATCTCCACACCAGGATGGTTCCACCTAACCTGTCAAATGCCACCTGGCTTCACCTGTCAATCACTTGGACCAACGATGGAGTCATGGTTGAAGCGTAGCAGCAATATTTTTATGTTTAATACATCAGTTACTGATGGCACAGTGCTCTGTTTTAGGTCTTTTTTTACAACCAAAAGTGCTTTGCGCTGGTTAGGGGGTACTTGGCTGAAAAAATATTTCACAGGGGGTACATCACTGAAAAAAGGTTGAGGACCACTGCTCCAGCAGACCCCGTGACCCTGCAATGGATAAAGCGGGAATGGATGATTCAATTAAGAATAATCCAAACAATTATGGAGGATTTTTTTTTTTTGTGCCAAAAGTAAATAAATAAATACATCATTAATTAATTAAACTGGGAATGAAATATATAATTAATTAATTAAATGTGTCATTAATTAATTAAAATTAGAATGAAATATGTCATTAATTAATTAAAATACAATTAATTTTTAAGTAAAAAAACTGACAGTTTTACATTTACATTTCATGATTCAGCAACACGAAATCGTTAATTAAATGTGTCATTAATTAATTAAATGTAGTTTTACATTTCATGATTCACACGCAACACAAAATCATTAATTAAATGTGTCATTAATTAATTAAATGCTGAAATAATAAATATATATTTTTACTTAAAATGAATTGTATTTTAATTAATTAATGACACATTTAATTAATTAATGATATATTTCATTCCCATTTTAATTAATTAATGATGTATTTATTTATTTAATTTTGGCACAAAAAATCCTCCATAAACAATAGCATTGATACAAAATGAAAATATCAATTAGACATCGATGCATGCTGTCTTTGTCAATATCTTCTATCAAAAAGCCTTTTTGCAGTCTTTTTATTAAGGTAAGAGATTGTTCCTCAAAACCTGCCAGGTTGAGCCTAGAAAAAAAAAACGTGAACTGCTTTAGTGCTTTAGTGCTTCAGTTCGCCTTTGCGCCATGCGCTCGCACAAGTTTGTCCCTCCCGGGCTGCCGTGCGTGAGCCCGTACGTGGCAGTCTGAGAGCGGTAGCTGGTGCGGCTCTCGCAGCGGTCCCGGTCCACGCACGAACACCGACACCTCCGCAGGAGAAGAGACCGAAAAAAATAAAAACCCACCGTCCTCGAAGTTCTAACAACCAGTCTGAGCCATGTTCACCACGTCGGAGCTGCTGGTCCTGCTGGCCGCCCTGTCGGCCACCGCGTCCGGCTACTTCGTCAGCATCGACGCCCACGCCGACGAGTGCTTCTACGAGCGGGTCAACTCCGGCACCAAGATGGGCCTCATGTTCGAGGTGGCCGAGGGAGGTTTCCTGGACATCGACGTGGAGGTGAGGGGGCTCGCCGGGCGGCCAGGCGGACACATGCAGGCTGGATGTTATGCCGCGTTCCATTTGTCCTCGGAAGTGGGGATTTCCCAGTTCCCAGTCGGAATTTTCAACTGGAACGCCCCTCGAAGTAGGATTTCCCACTGGGAAAGTGGGAGAGTCTTCACCACCCCCGAGTTCACATTCCAAGATGGCTGCCCCGGTTGTAAACAGTAGAAGAGAGCTCTGTAAAAATTCGTAGCACTTCATTCTAGTTTTGGTCACACTAAATCAGTCGTATACAAGTATTGTTCGGCATATATATGCTGCTATAGTGTAATTTACATTTTTCATGTGGTATATGCGAACTACAAACTTGTTTTCCTACTTTGTAACTGGAACGCTGATAACTCGGCTGTGACGTTATTCCCAGTTCCGAGTTCCGACTTCCGAGGTAAATGGAACGCAGCATTATTACCAGGCCTCGGCTAACCGGGGTTCCTGTCAACCCAGCCGGGTTTATTCACCTGTTTTATTGCATGCTATTACGTGCATCTCGTTATTGTTCATAAATTGTCCTAGTTTATGCTGACATATATGCTGCACTATTGATTATTCGTGAGCAAAATGGTTTGATTAAAGAATCATGATGTAGGAAGTGCAGCATCGCATCCGGCTAATGTGCTATCTGCCGCAGCCAATGAGTTTCGAGGACATTTAAGGTTTATAAGAGAAATGGCACCAATCACCACAAATTCCTTGTGTGTGTTAAACTACTTGGCAATAAACTTCGTTCTGGTTCTGATTCCGATCAAGTTAGGGCGAACATTTTTCCACAAACGTCCTGTATTTATGTTCGTCTGACAGACTGACTGCTGTTTCCTTCCCTCATGTGCTAACATATGGCTCCTAGAATATAGTCTTGAGGGTTTTATTCACCTTCATTTTTTTCTCTCATTAATATTGTATTTATGAAACAGCTGATGAGAAATACTTTAAAACCAATTCAAGGAGGACTTTATATTGTTTATATAGTTTTAAATCAAGATTTTCTTACAGATTATAGTCTGTTTATATCTCTCCTGTACTACATAACTTCAAAATAAACTTTTCTCTCATTAATATTGTATTTATGAAACGGCTGATGAGAAATACTTTTAAACCAATTCAAGGAGGACTTTTCATGATAGATTTAAATCAAGATTTTCTTACAGATTATTGATGTCTTTGTTTATAACTCTCCTGTACTGCATGTCTTCAAAATAAACTGAAGAATGCCAGTTATTTGTCACTAGTTAGTTGATGAATACTGGATTATAAAGAAATTGTAAACAAACTGTATATTTATAGTGACATGTTGACTAAATTAGAAAATGACCGTATGTGTAGATGTTTCCCCACCAAAGGCAGTTGGAGCAGACTTGTTCCTGCCACTGTTATTTGGTTTTGAATGCCAGTTAAAATATTTGTAATTTAGTTTGTTTTTATGATTAATAATTGTTTGGTTTTTTGGTTATTCTTTTGTCAAGATTTTTGAATTAATCTTGATGCAAAAAATGCTACATACTTGAGTATGTATTTGTTCTGTCCAGATAACGGGGCCTGACGGTAAGCAGATTTACAAAGGGGACCGAGAGTCCAGTGGGAAGTACTCGGTGGCTGCACACATGGACGGAACCTACAAGTTCTGCTTCAGCAACAAGATGTCCACCATGACACCCAAGATCGTCATGTTTACCATCGACATCGGAGAGGCTCCTAAAGGCCAGGACATGGAGACGGAAGGTACAAAGAGGGAATCTATGAAAACATCTTTGAGCCTTTTCTCTTATGGACTGTGTTGCATTAATTCATCTTATTTCATTTCTTTTTGACTTTATTTTGGGCGCTTTTCCCCTTTTTATAGGTGGTGACAACTGGGATGGTAGGAAACGGGGCAGGCTATGACAAATTGCAAACATTTGAGTTTGTGATGCACTGCTTTCTCTAACTAGTGATGCTTCCATAGTGGAAACTAATATGAAGCCTTTTCTTTTAGACAAATGGTTGAAGTGTTTGCAGGTGATATGACTGCTTGTACCTGCCCAAAGAGTGAAGATTTTAGCATGTATTTGCATGCTTTTTTTTTTGTGCACAGTCACTTATTACTGAGTGAGGATTACTTTCTGCCTGTTTCAGCTCATCAAAACAAGCTGGAGGAGATGATCAATGAACTGGCCGTTGCTATGACGGCAGTAAAGCACGAGCAGGAGTACATGGAGGTCCGCGAAAGGATACACAGAGCAAGTAAGAACACAAATGGACGATTTGTCGCTGCAAATGAAAGGGTGACATGACTGTTAACTCTTCTTTTTCACCTTTTAGTCAATGACAACACAAACAGCAGAGTGGTCCTATGGTCCTTCTTCGAAGCTCTGGTTCTGGTGGCGATGACACTTGGACAGATCTACTACCTGAAGAGGTTTTTCGAAGTGCGGCGAGTGGTTTAGAGCAATCCTAGCGATCCCTGTGTGTCCTCCACTGTTTTCTTCCAAACCAAGGATGTTATTTACACGCTGGAAACGAGACTGGCTGTTTTGAGTAAAACTGATACATGATTGGATCTCAGATGTTTTGTTCTCCTGTTACTTGTTTGGTTCCTTCTTTCTAAATGTGTTTGGATTGGCCACATGATTCTGCCACAAACGTCTATTTTTTTTTTTTTTTTTAAATAACATTTTTATTGTCCAAAGCTGTAGTCAAGTACCACTTACTTACCAGTTTTGCAAGAGACTGTAAGGCTCTTCATTTTCAGTCAGTGTAGTCACTTGAGGGAGACTTATGAGTTCACGTGAATGGAAGGGTTGAAGTGGAGTTGCCACCAGAGAATCTTGCTCTTATTAATGTTCAAGTGGGAACTTTTTCAAACGATAAACATGAAATCCAAGTTGCAGATGCTCATGTTTCCGTGTCAGAGCCAGTGTCCATTTCCTATTGTGTTGATGCTCTCAAACCTAAACAAATTGCACTCCTGATGTATGCTTCTGAATATCTGAAGGATACACGCTGCAGCTTGTCTTTAAGGGAAACTGTACAGCTTTTACCCAATTCTTGATAAGGCAACAATTCGGGCCCCACTGAGCTCGGGGGTGGGGGGGGACATCTTTCCCAGGAAGATGGCTCATTCCCCACTAAGATAAAAAAAGGTCTAAAAAAAATTTTATTTTCATTTTCAAAACTTGGTCTGAATATCCTGAACCAAGGTAGGGAGATTAGGTTTTAATTGAATTATTTGTGGTTCAGCTCCAAAGAAAAGTGGTCAGGAATACTGAAGTTGATTTGGGTTGGCTGAGGGGGGGCTGGGGCTTCTGACTCCCAATAACTGCTGTGTGCTTTACTTGCTTCTATTATAATTATTTTGTTGGGGTTTTGGAATGATATGATTGTATACAGTTTTTGAACTTTTTTTTTTCTTGTGTAGAGCGTGTTTAGTGACTTGCAACTGGCTGAATGAGCCCTTTTTGTAAAACAGGTCCGGCCACTGACCTGCCACGCTGCATGCAGCAGCTATGAGACCGTGAGTGTTGTATGTCACCAAATATGCTTCAGTTTTCTATTAAACAGTCTTTAGGGAGCTCCGACTGGACACCTGCTCTGGACCGTCTTGTCTTTTGTGGTCAAAACAAAATCTGATAAATGGGTCTGTACAAAGGTAGAATGGTTCTGTGAAAAAAAAAAAATGCCCCAGGTTTCATAATAAAGCCAATATTCTGTACAATACTGTGATGTCATTCTTAACTCCAGACATTAATTTATCATTACTAGTGAGAACACGCGAAGCTGGCCTTGTCAGCAGGTTTTGATAATTATACTTCACTGCATTACGAGAATAGAAGCTGAACATACCCCGTCTGTCCGAACAAAGCCAATGTAACATTTGGTTGGACCTTCATCTTTGATTATGGATGCATTTACTTCCATCCAGAGTTGCATTCATTTTTCTCTCAGATTGATGGGACAGTCGGACCGCTGTGGAAAGTCTTCTCCAGGGCGTCCTCAAGATTTTCAGTGAGGCTCAAGTCGGGTCTCTGTGTTGTGAAAATTATATCTCGTGCTCCCTGAACCACTATTCAAGCCCGATGAATTATGGGATTGTTATCCTGGAATATGTCTGCGTCACCAGGGGAGAACAACCTGGTTCTTCAGTATCTTCAGGTGGTAAGCTTACCTCCATGACGCTGCTGAACCTCAACCTGACCAATTGCAGCAACCCCAGGTCATAGTCCCACTCCCACAGGTTTGTCCAGTAGGTACAATGCATGATGGGAGCATTGTTCCATCTGCCTTATTCTTACCCTGATGTGTCCATCACTCTGGGTAAATCTGGACTGAGACCACAGGACCGCCTTCCATTGATCCAGAGTCTGAAATGTCCTTACTTTCAATATTAGATACAGCTGTGAGTTCTGTTTTTTTTTTTTAGTATTTGATTTCACAAAACGTTTAATTTTTTGCAGATCATGAAAAATAAAGATTTATTTAAAAAAAAAAGTCCTATGGATGTGTCGCCACTGTTTTATCCACCGCTCTGGGTTTATCTGTCCCATCTTCTTCATCTTTTATTTGTTGTTGACAAGCATTAAACGTGGTGCACTTGTGCCACCATGTGGTTTGGAGTGGTAGTTCGCTGAGTCAGTGGCTCCTGGTGGCTCCATCCCTGTAAATCAGTTTTTCTGTTCCTCACTGGTGGAACAAACTTCCTGTAGATCTGAGGTCTGCTCAAACTGTCAGCTCCTTTTAAAACGGGGCTAAAAACATTACTGTTTACTGAAGCACACTCTTAAATTAACTACTTACCTGCTGTACTCTACTGCCCTTACTTTTTTATTATTTTACCTCTTTTCTTATAATTTCATTTTATTTGTCATTTACTGTTTTATTGTGTCTTGCCGCTTTTAATGTTGATGTAAAGCACTTTGAATTACCTTGTGTTGAATTGTGCTATACAATTAAACTTGCCTGGCCTTGCCTGATGCATTCTGGGAGTTTGTTCCACAGGTGAGGACCATAAAAGCTGAACGCTGCCTCATCATGTTTGGTTCTTCTCTGAAGGCATCTGTACAAAGATCAAAGAAAGCCAGGAGCGACCTCTCGGAGCTTAAAGGAGTCCTTGAACAAGTTAAAGCAGCACAACGTAACTTTCAGCTTTTGTTGAGTTTGGCGGCATCTTTTGGACAAAAGCGGTAGTGCTTTACCAGAAAGAACACTACGTTTCCCATGAGCACCAGCGCGTACTGCCGGAAAGATCCTGTCCCGTCGCGTGCATTTGTTTTGATAGCGAATGAAGACGGGACGGACTTTTCTGTTTCACCAAGTGAACAGACAGATCGCAAAAAAAAGATGTTAAACTGCTGGAAAGGAACTGGAATTTACCGGGATACCTTAAACTAGGAAGCCAGGGAGCGGTATATGGAGAAAATAATGATTATTAACGGTTTGGATCCATATGAAATCCCTACTAAAGAGTGGAGCTCCTCGTCGGAGCTCCACTCTTTAGAAGGGATTTACTGCCGCAGTTCTGCAGAACCACCGTCTCCGGCTACCTTGTTTAGGAGTGTTTGGAAGCTGCTTTGGTAAATGTTTGACTCGCCATGCGTTTCAATAAATTTGTATAATAGTACAACATACAGTACATGTTTTGTATTACTCTTACTTCTCTTTTCTTTTTTTTTTACTGCTATATTATGCTGAAGAGGCTCCGAGGCGTGAGCAATATTTTTGTTTTCCTCGTGAGATTATTTTTTTCCTCTGCAGCTACAAATAAGAGTTAATATTTTTTCCTCAACAAACTAGTTTTATCTGAAGATTGGGGTTAATTGCACCGCAGAGAGCTGGCCAGCAACTGTGTTTAGCTGGCGAAGTGGGGAATAAAACCCGTGTTTTGATCCGACCCGGTCTGTGTGAGTGTTTGTGGTTTACTGTGTGGAAGTTTATGTTTGGTCGTTACAGCCGCGATCCAAGCGAGCCGACGACTCTTTCACTCTTTTACTCTGTTATATTAGATACTCGGCCTCCGTGGTTCTGCCTCCGAGCAGGAAACCGGTGAAAAGTTAAACCATTAGCGATCTTTTCCCCACGTCTGTTGTGTGGAGCTGCTGCAGCCACAACACAGCAACGGGTTACCAGCTTCTGCAGAGCCGCGCTCCACGCCCCGCCCATTTTCGTCTCGACTGCGAATCGGGAAGGAGGGGGAAGTGACGTATGCCGTAAAGCAGTCAAAGCCGTACAAATGTGTAGTTTTTTAGTGTGGCAGGGTTCCTACCATGCACCTCAAAGTTACATAGTGCCAGTGAAGGTGATACAGACTCCCTCATACCATGACAGAGGTGTCATTAAACCTGTTGTAAGTTGATGTACCATCACAATGACTCTGGAAATGTGATATTAAGGTGGAAAAGTTACATAGTGCAGCTTTAAATGTTAGACAACTGGATCAATGTCCTCTGGACACATGAGACCAACGTGGAGATGTTTGGTCTTCATGTCCTGAACCATGTTTGGAGGAAACCAGCAGAACCACCTCAGACCTGCTGTCAAGCACGGTGGTGGAGGTGTGATGATTTAGGATTTTACACTTTATTTTACTTCTTTCTCAAAATATGTGGAGCAGGATTACCACTGTTGCCTTGCAGCATGAAAGTTCCTGGTTCGATACCCAGCAGGGCACTTTCTGTGTTTGTGCGCTCTTCCTTTGCTTGCATGGGTTTTCTCTGGGTACTCCAGTTCCAGTCCCCTTCCGCTTTTCCAAAAAACATGTTGCATGAATGTGTGTGTGGCTGTATGTCTATATGTGGCCCTGGGGACGAGTCCAGGGTGTATCCTAAATAGGAATAACAAAACATTTATTTATTTTCAATATTTTCAGTTTTGAAGATGGTCTTCAAGTGAAACATTTACATTTTCTTTTAATTTGTCATTTTCACTCATGTGGCTCTCTGGCATTCATGACTGATGACTGATGATGTTTCTGTGTCTCCAGCTGTTATATCTTTCAGAACTCGTAACTGAACCCCATCCGGCGAATCTTTAGGAAAGTGAATTCGGTTTCCCATTTTTAGAGATATTTACACAAAGTCTAAAATTTTTTGTCCGAAATATCTTCTCGCTCGTTACATCCATCCATCTCTGATTTGTTGTTCCGAGTTTACTCCCGTTGTCCAGTCGAGGCTGGTTTGACGGATGTTGCTGCGGTCTCGGTGCGCACCAGATTACACACACATGAGCCGCGTTCACAAGTGTGTTTTACCTCCAGTCAAACGCCCTACCACAAGCCACATGACGGCTGCCAGGGCTGTTACTGGTCAATGTCAGTGCAGGCAGAGTGTCGCGTTTACATTGCAACCAGCCTTAAAACTAGTGTGAAAACCATAGCGACACAACTATGTGTCTTGCACCAGCAAGGGGTCAATCTCCATTGACCTCCATATTAAACATAGAGCTCGATACTTTTACTGCACCAGCTAAAAACAGTATTTATTTATTTATTTATTTATTTATTTGCACAATGACAACAGTAATTTTTTTTTTATCATACAAGGACAAATAATTTGTGCAGGAGAGGAAAAGAAGCCCGAAGGGCTTATAAAAAATCCTCCCCCTCAATACAAAATCACCAAAACAAATCAATCAATAGAAAAAGAATAGAAAGGAAAAAGAAAAGGTAAAAGAAACAAAGAAAAATACAATAAACACCTAAACAAAAATATCCATGAAATGGCAATTTCATTTTAGTACGAATAGCCTGTTAATTTTGTCTATATAAAAGATACCCCACCAAGCTGGTCCTAAACATTTTTAAGGATGACACTAACTTAAGAGATCTATCTAAACAGTTCCAGAGTTGAGGGCCATGGAATTTGATAAAGGATTGGTGACTGCAGGTACGACAAAGAGGTAAATGAAAGTTCTTCCCAACTCTAACTGAATAAGAATGAATAGCTGATGATAACAGAAAAAAATTATGAAAAGTGCCTTGAATGTCTTCTTTGAAATGAATGAACTTAAACATAAACAGGCATGTTTGAAACTTGTTAATAGAAAAAATTGATAATAATTTAAATTTGCTAAATAAGGGTGCAGAAGGTGCTTGATGAGAAAAAATGAAATCATTCTCAAGAATCTTTTCTGAATTAGAAATAATTGGTTAAGGTACGAAGAATAAGAAGCGCCCCAAACAATGTTGCAATACGTCAAGTATGGATAAATTAGACTATAATATAATATCATGAGACAGGACTGATTAACTAAGAAAGACTAAGAAGAAATAAAACAGTAAGGCAAGCCAATTTTATTTGAATAGCACAATTCAACACAAGGTAATTAAAGCTGCGTGAACGTCATCAGAAGGGCGTTTCCAGCGTATGACACACGGGCACGTGACACGTCTCCTCCAATCAGAGTCGCGCTGGAGGGCGGACAGGACTTGTTGATAATTTTGTGGCGTTGACTCGCACTGCGCAGCCGCAGACCAGGTGACGAAGATGGTGCTCATCAAGGAATAGTGAGTCTGAAGTCTTCTCTCTGGGGTTTTTTTTTTTTTGTTCTTTTCCAGCGTGATTATTTCTGCCTTTTCCACCTTTCCATGATCGTATTAGGGAACAATTAACACGTGTGCTCCTTTCGCCGGCGTTGTTTGGGCCGTGCTGCGGCGGGGAAAGGAGGTAAAAAGCCGGCTTAAAGCCGGAGTGGATCAGGATAACGGGAAGCTCCCGCTAGCCTCGGAGGGGGAACATTAGCTCCTTAAAGACGTAAAAACCTGCACAAGTGCAGCCTAACAACGGCGCACTTTCACTCAATCACCACCGGCGCTTCAGGAATAACGCGTGCAGCACTTTAAAGTGCCTTTATGGTGAACTGTGGTGTCGTGAGGGAGAGATTAAAGGTTTTCTTCTCCGCCGGATTTACCGGCGGACCTAGCGGCTGGTAGCGCGGCTAGCTGCTAATGATACACCCTCAAGTTCGGGGTTTTACACACCGGATTGAACAGCTGAGCTGGGCCCAGGTGTTGAGCCAGATGTTGCCGTGACTTGAACAGAAAGTACAGGAGGAGGTTCCCTCGTAAGGTTGTAGAAGCGGCGTCACATAGTTAGCCTCGGTTTAGCGGCTAATGTTGCTTAGTTGACAAAATCGACCATAAAATAAGGTCATTTTTAGTGTTTCTTCCACTCTCTGTTGGTGTTAAGCTGCTGGATTTAACCGCGGTTGAATTGGTTTGATATTGGATATTGGATATTATTAATTCAACACCCATAAAACTTGTGATACATAGCACTGATTTTGGTCAAACCACTTGTGATGTGTTCATGGTCATCTAGACTTTATATCACAAAACAGTAATTATTAAAAAAATCATATATATGTGCATATATATGGGCTGATTTAAAAAATCATATATATCAGGGTTTCCGCGGGGTTTTAAAAAGTATTAAAAAGTGATAAATGAAAATTGCCAAATTTAAGGCCATTAAAAGTGTTAAATTCACTGTCAGAGGTATTATTTTTTTTTAAATTGGTATTATTTTTTACCTTTTACATTTTAAGCAGTCTATTTTATTGTCATTCACAAAGTGAAATAAATGTGAAACTTCTGTTCAACATCAATGAGTCTATAAATCTGTTCTGTATAGTGTTCTATAGTTCAAAATCTGTATTAATGTTAAAAGGTCCGTGATTAACACTTAATGTTGTAACAGTTTTTAAAAAAAATCTGAAGGTAGTGAAAAAGGTATTAAATTTAACATAAGGATTGCTGTATATGGGCTGATTTAATGAGGTTTAATGAATTCAACACCCATAAAACTTGTGATACATACCACCAATTGTTTTCATTAAACCTCATTAAATCAGCCCATAATATGATTTTATAATAATTACTCTCTTGTGATATATAGTCTAGATGACCATGATAACATCACAAGCAATATGACCAAAATCAGTGGTATCACAAGTTTTATGGGTGTTGAATTCATTAAACCACATTAAATCAGCCCATATATATATATATATATATATATATATATATATATATATATATATATATATATATATATATATGATTTTTAAATCAGCCCATATATATGATTTTTTTTTTAATAATTACTGTTTTGTGATATATAGTCTAGATGACCATGAACACATCACAAGTGGTTTGACCAAAATCAGTGGTATGTATCACAAGTTGTATGGGTGTTGAATTCATAATATCCAATATCAAACCAATTCAACCGCGGTTGAGCTGGGCCCAGTTGTTGAGCCAGATGTTGCCGTGACTTGAACAGAAAGTACAGCAGGAGGTTCCCTCGTAAGGTTGTAGCAGCGGCGTCACATAGTTAGCCTCGTTTTAGCGGCTAATGTTGCGTAGTTGACAAAATCGCCCATAAAATAAGGTCATTTTTAGTGTTTCTTCCACTCTCTGTTGGTGTTAAGCTGCTGGATTTATCTGAAGTCTAACATTACTCTGATTTAAGGCGCACCCTTTACAAATAGCGGTGCTTTCCAAGATGGAAATCACGTACAAGCGGTTAATGACAGCTGTTATTGTTATTTTACTCTTTGATAAACATTTGAATTGGTTAAAACGAAAGGTGGTGACAGGTGATGCAGTCAAACAGCAGCAGGAAGTGCCCAGGTGTAACCAGTGCAGTGAACCCAGCAGCAACGGTGTGCTCTCAAAACATACTCGAGTAAAACAAAATATCTTCACTAAAATAAAGTATTTCAAGGTATCACGACAACCACAAGGCTTTGTTTTGTTTTTTGGCAATTTAAGTAATTAATAAAATAATCCACACCAAAGGTCACAGGTATTTACACCATGATTAGAGCTGTTAATTACAATAATGATAGATAGTAAATCAATGTAATATAATTAGTTATTTTAAGGAAACAATTGTCATTAAATATTTATTTTAAATAAACCAGAATTTCAATAATTATAAATGTAAACGTTTTTTATTATTGTAAGTGGAATATAATTAGATTCAATTAATATAGTAATTAGATAATATCATGAATTTAAACACATATTTTAGAATAGGAAATGAATAATTTTTCAATAAAAAAAAATTATTTCAGGAATTATTATTTTGCAATTTTTGTTTTCTTGTCCAATGACTGATATACTGAAAAAGCAAAGGTCAGAGTCGCATGTTGAGCAACTCAGGCCTGTGCACATGTTCTTGCCTGTTAACTGGCTCCATATTTTCAGTTATTGGCGGCTGCTGCTGCTGATCATTAATAATTATTTAGGGATCTTGGTCAGTAGTGATGGGAGGAGATTGACAGATCAGTGCAGCGTCTGCTGTAATGTGGTGTTTGTACTGGCCTGTTGTGATGAAGTGAGTGTTGAACCAAAAAGCAAGAGTCTGTTAACCAGTCAGTCATTGTTCCCACTCCCACCCATGACCTAAAGCTGTGGACAGTAACTTAAAGAGAGAGATCACAGATACAAGTGGCTAAAATAAGTTTCCTCCAAAGGATTGCCAGACTCTTACCTAGAGGTAGGGTTTTTGAGTTCAAAATGAAGTCGAACTCATGTTTTATTAGTTTTCCTGCTTCAACCCACCTGATTCAAAATAAATTGTGGATCACCATCAGCTTGTCATCAAGGTCTGCACACCTGTTAATAACAAATGAATCTGAATCAGATGTGTTGAAGCAGGGAAACGATTAAACCCTCCAGGCCAGCAGCCCTCGATGACTGGAGTTAGGCATCACTGATATATGTGGAAAAGGTTATTTTTGTCGATTGTTGGAAATTAATGACACAAATTTTTAGCTTGTTTAGTGCTCACTTTAGAAATTGTCTCATATTTCCTTTTTTTTCCAAGTTTTTTTCGTCTCTAATAAATGAATGTTAAACTTCCAACAATGAAGCAAACAGATGTATTTATTCTCTCAGGTGCTGATAGTAAATGAAAACGTGATGATTTGAAACACCATTTTGCAAAAGCTGCCTATTGGCTGTGATGAAACATTCGTGTACCTGTGCTACAGGTGCTTGTGTCGTCTCTAAAAGTGTACAAAGAGTTCACCGCAGAGTTGTGTAACTTCAGGTCATCAGCCCTACACGACCACTTGAGATGCAAACCTTCATCCTGTGCCAAACCTCTCAGTCCGGTCGTCTTTAATCCTGCAAAGCTCTTTCTAGTTCAGACTTACTCTCCTCTGCAGTTAGTCCTCATGGAGTGAAAGCAGAAGTTAAACACCACATTACTGCTGTGTTGTCATCGCAGGGCCATTAACAAACACTCTTTTTACCAAAAAATGGACAATAAGATACTTAAAAGTGTAAAATGTAGTCTGTTTTAGATTTAATGTTTGAAAATTATTGTTTTGATTTACAATAATTTTCCTTTTGAAGTAGTATGGTATTACAGAGTCTTATGCTGAACTTAAACTGAACAAATCTAGAAGTGATTTTAAGATCAAACTAATTTACACAATCAGATTAAAATTAAGATGAGTTTTGCTCAAAATGAGAGGCATGTGTTATGGTTCATTCATCAAGTTTAAGGTGGCAATCTGAGCCAATTGGGGCAGTTTTTTTTCTTTTCTTGGCATTATGACAAAATCAGACATATGATGAATTCAACAAGTCTTAAGTCTGGTCTTATTCATACTGTCTTTCCATGACCCAGTATGTATCAGTAACCAGTTGTGAGTAAGCTGTCCTTTAATTCTCAAAGGAATCTGGTTGTGGTTTGTGTAAAATGTATTAAGTTTAAAAAAAACAACCAAAAAATATTTCTGGTGAAAGGAGTCTATTATCTTCCCAGTCACAGACATTTCCACTGGTACAGAATGTACCAACCCAGTCACAGCTTGGTGGAGGCAGGCTTTATGTGATGACTCGTACACGAATGTCCAAGAGTCGCCATTGCTAATCACACCTTGGATCAACAAGTTTTTACGGCAAGGGCGACAGTCATTCACCACTTCTCCACTGAAGACATTTGGACGTATTTGGTTGATACCAGTCTGGTTGTCGCGATGCCTTCGAAAGTGGAAAAAAAAAACAGGCTTAGTAAGTTAGGGTTATTTTTATTATATCTTTTGTGTGTAATTTTTCTCAGTAGGGGCACACTATTTATGATGACAACTGCAGTGAATTAAGCCTCACTCAAGGTCCAGCATGAAACAATTAATTGTTATAATGACAGCAGAAAGATGAATGCATCCAGAATAATCGGACCATTAGGCAGAAGACTGGCAAGTCATTGCCTGTTTGTTGTTTGTCCAGGCTGTAGATGCAGAGAACATTCAGTGAAGTTGTTTACTTGGCTGATGTTTGGTTTGAACTGGTTTGAAATGTCAGACTGCATAATCTCAGCCTGTGAACAGATCTCTGCAGGTTTCACGGGTATGTTTGTTATGGGTGGGGTTTGAATCTGAAAATCTAGACTGAGGGTTGGTAGGAGACGTTGGAGGAGGAGGATGAAGAGCAGAAGCTTCAGGGGATAGGGAACAACAAGAAACTCCAGAAAAAGGCCAAGAAAGTCCCTTTTATTGCATGTCTGAGTGAATACTTTTGAGCCACAACTGAACTGTAATATCCTGCATGTAATTAAGTCTACGCTGAGCTGCAGATGTGACTTTAATTTCATTGCATTCATTTGACTTGAGAAATTACACACACATTTGTAACATATGTAGAAGAAAAAACACATGCATGTTAGACTTTGATCATCATATGAGAATATACATGGTTAAGACTAATGGTTCTGATGAGACATTGTTAAAGTTCATACAATTAATGTTGCCTCCTGGGTTTCAGGTGCAGTCTCATGTTATCACCAAAGTATGAATATTCAGATACTTTTGACTTTTAATATTCAGATTACAGGACTAATTTTCTTCTTTTAGCTGAGGGAAGGTTTATGTTGTATCTTTAAATATTGTCTTCAATTAATTTGTGATTGCTTTTGAATGTGAATGCTTTTCCACCTTTTGTTTAGTCGTTCAGTCCACTGGTCTCTGCCAAGATGCAACCACAGTATAAGATATGTCTTGGTCTAATTTTTGACAGATTTTGGTGTTGTGATTAATTCATATTTTTTTCTTCTTTTTTTTTATTCCTGCCTTGTTTTCTCTCTCAGCCGTGTTGTGTTGCCGGTCTCTGTGGAAGAGGTGAGTAACTTTAACGTTATTTTTATAACCTTCTTTAAAAAAAAAAAAAATTTTAATTTAATAAACTCCTGAACAATTAAAAATTTCAAAGAATAGTCAAATCCCCTTCCTGTAAATGCAAATCAGCGACAATGAGGAGCTCACACTCAGACAGAATGGTCTTTGTTTTGTGGCACTGGCGTTAACTGTGACAGACAGAGAACAGTTCAACCAGAGATCACTGATTCATCTCCATCAGCTTGTCGTTCATGTTTTTCTGGACAGATGTGATCTTGTTGTCCTGTTTTTTCATATGAACCCAGGCCCAGTGTATTAGTCAGCAATGTAATTCTTCTGTCCCGTCAATCCTTAATATACGTCAATAAAATAGGAAGTACTGCCTGCCCCCCGTTCAACGCAGATTGAATATGATCAGTTGAGGTGAAGGCAGCAGATTCAAAACAAAGCAACTAGATTTGGATATCTAACTTTAGTTTCAGGCCGCAGTCATATGTGGAAATAAGTCTGATATGAATCACGTATGCATTTGACTGATTTTTTTTCTTTTTTTTTCTATTAATTAGACTTTTGTGTCCTTGAAAATGTGAGTGACGTGTGATGAATACAAGGTAGCCTAAGCCCTGAGTCCCAGCCATAACATAAGTGTGCAGATATGCAGAATGAACCAACCTGGATCACGCCAAAGCTTATGCTAGTGTTTCTCAATTCCAGTCCTCGGGAACCCCGGTCCTGCGTCTTTTAGATGTTGCCCTGCATCAACACATTTAGTTCCAAGTAATGGTCCTTATTAGCCGGTCACCAAGCTCTCCTACTTGTATCACGGTGTGCTGAAGCAGGGTAGTAACCAAAACATGCAGGACAGCGGGGCCCAAGGACTGGAACTGATAAACACTCGCTTATGCCAACCTGTAATGCCAATTAATTTGACTTTAGATTCCTTCTGATCAAGTCCGTCTAAAGGTCCTTGTTTCAAACGGTGTTACTGAAAGGACATCCAGAGCACTGCTGCTGGAGATGAAACAAGGACTACTAGAGCTCCACTGTGCTGGCTGCTACTAGGTGTGAGATTGGTTGTAGTCAAGACCGCCTAAACCGAGACCAAGACACGACCAAGACCAAGAATAGTTAAGCTCGAGACCGAGTCAGGGACTAAAAAAAAAAACCCAGTTATTTTGTCATCTTGCGTGAGTTGTACAACATCAGCACCATCCTGGGTTCAGCTGCTTAGTTTACATATGAGGTTGTATTCAACTGCAGCACAATAAAACAGACAATGGGTGTCTTATGTGTGAACTCATTATAAATGTTTTCATCAATTAGCTGAGATCAAATATGTGCAGCGACTGCACTACCGCTATTGCTATTTCTACACTATTTGAGGATTGACTGGAGTGCTTTTTTTTTTTTTATTATTATTTTATTTAGTACATATCACAAAGTAATATTCTTATCCGCCATCCAGTTTTTTCATTTTAAGTAAACGTATTAAGAGATAAGAAAAGAAAAACTACAAAGAACTCTATACAATCTGGGAGAGACAGACTATAAACATAAAACCTCCATACAGAAGAAAAATAACATGATTCTCAGTTGGGTGGAGAATGAGATGATAATAATAATAATTAATAATAAGGATAATGATATGATAGTATTAGTGTCTGTCTTTAGATCATTCAAGAATGTGAGGGGGAAGGAGGAGGAAAAACAAAACAAGTTTTTATCTATTCAATACCTCCACAAATTCTGGGAGCAAAGGCTTCACATATACAACCCATTTCGTCCACAATTTTACAAACAAATCTTTCTGGAGACGGAGGCAAAATGTAATCTTTTCCATCATATATATATATATATATATATATATCATTAACTAAGTTTATCCACTCCTGTATTGTGGGGGCCTCAGGGAGCAACTAATGTCTTGTGAGCAGTTATCAAAATGCCAAATAGATATTCATCTATTCAGTCCGTCAGAAAATCAGTCCTTCCCAAATAAAGTATAGAGAACTCGTAAGTCAGATCAGCATTAAATATACGTTTCAGTGTCCTGTGAAGCTTGACTGGAGTGCTTTTAAGGATCAACATCACTATTAACTAGTCTCCAAGTCATCCAACAAAATAACCAGTCTCCAACACCACCTTCCACCTCATTAAGTCTAATGAATAGTAAATTTTACTGATTTAAATTGTACTTAATTTGTAGATGAAATGAGAATTTTAAATATTAAAGATGTACACAATTATCGACTTGAACTTGCATTATTTACCATTATAGTAGCCACATAACACGGTATATGGGCATCACTGAAATAGACCTAATGCTTAATCAATCACAGCAATATGCAAATACTATTCAAAAGCCAATGATGCCATATATTTATTGAAACAAAGCCATCATAAACACAATTCTGTAATTAAATACAGAAACAGATGCACCAAAACATTAAATCAAATGTAAAATACAAATAGTTTACAAAACTGTACATTAACAAGAGGAAGAACTGGTGATCACAAGATTCTGTCACTTTCGTGTGTGCAATTATCCGAGTCCGAGACATGGCGAGACCGAGAGACCCAAGAACAAAGACTGTCAAGACCGTGACAAAACCAAGACCACCAAAAAGTGGTCTTGAGAACTACAAGTCTAGTCAAGCCCCACCTTATTACTGCTCCAATCTCTTAGATGGCTATATCACCAGTGGATATGCAGTGTTGTACAGATAATGTTTTTCTTTTCACTTACTCAATATGAAGTGTGTGCTGCAGACTTGAGCGTCTCGAATATTTGCCTTTCTGCAGTCTTTTTGCCATGTAGCCTTTAACCAAAGTTTTTTGTTTTTTTTTCCTTGACAGGGAGTTGCGGCTAGTATGCAATTTTATTATTTTAATTTGGGGCCATTAGCTATATTACTACAACTTTGAGACTCAAAAGTACAACAAGACAAAGTTTTATATAGCCTACTAAACAGCGGTGCATATTGGTACTTTTTATTCAGCCTTCTTCTGTTTTGTCAGCTAGTTCTGTGGAGACAGCAGGTGAAACAGTTAAGGTCTTCAGTTACGTATGAGGGGAGAGCCATTAACGCTCACCTGTGTACCCAAGCCAAGTGTTTGTCAGGACTGCTGAAGCTGTGAGAGCATTCAGAAATACAAGACAAAGAAACAATTCAGCATCAGTTTGAGCTTAAAGCCAAACATGTTTTAGAACCTCAACTATAAGTTTCTTTCTTTTATTGTCATTTAATGGTCTTGCATTCTTGAAACACCTCTCCCAGCTCCAGAGACCTGCTTAGCTTTTGTCTTTTCTTACAGTTAATCTAAGAATTTGTCTCTGTAGTTAAAGCTGCATGTTCCCTCTGTGTCTTTTCTTTCTATTCCCATTTCTCCCAGTATCAAGTAGGGCAGCTGTACTCTGTGGCTGAGGCCAGCAAGAACGAGACGGGGGGAGGAGAAGGCATTGAAGTGCTGACAAATGAACCCTACGAGAAGGATGGGGAGAAGGGACAGTACACACACAAAATATACCATCTAAAGAGGCAAGTCCATAGTTAAACTGAGATTTGAATGTCGGGGCTGTTTTGTGAGCGTTTACATGCAAGACATGAGCAGAAGTGTAAGAGGTGGATGCTATTTATACTTCCCTGACGCACATGGAGAGAGCATTTACCACAGAATTTACCTTTTGTGACAGCCAGGAATATCTGTTTCACAAAGCTGCAGGTTGAAAGTAGTTGTTCTTTATAAATAGTGACCTGACAAAGCACACTTATGAAACGGTTTCCTCATATTCAGCCATTCTTGAAAATGTAATGTAAGCAGGTAAATCCCATAAAACATGGTGACATGAGCAAGATCTCTTCAGGTCCCCAACTGTTAAAAGCCATTATTTGTCCTCAGATCCGAGTGTCTTTTTATTGGTGAACATATTGGGTGTTTAAAAAAAAAAAAAAAAAAAAGTCTGAATCAGATGCCTGACGATAACTTCAGACTGAGAAAGACCAACCAAAACAAATGGACTATCCTTGAGAAAGCAGAGGATTGTGCAACGGATCTCAGTTAATGTTTGCTCAATAATTTTGTCCTTTGATTATTCAAATTCCTGTGGGGATGTGCACCATGACCTCATAAGGAAATGTGTCTCTATCTTGCATAACACAGAGTCCTCATAAACTGGATCCTGGAACCAATAGGCTCAGCTATAATGTATACATATCTCAGCCACCGAGCGTCTGGTCACTTATACGATTTATAATTCAATGTTAAACTGTTGTAGGCAAGAAGCAGAATGTGGCCCCTTCAAGAGGGATTGGCTGCATCCCAGTTTCAGCTCTGTCCTTGCAAAGTGCATGAACGATGAAGGCTTTTCTCACTAATGTGCACTCAGACCAGACACGATCGCTCCCACCCCCACTTCACCCAGTTCCTCCACTGGCCTGCCCTCATCGCTCTGGAGAAACGTTCAAGCCTGGTCCTCAGGACACATCGTCCTGCATGAGGACCTCTAGTCTTGGTCATGCTTGAGCTCGACTGCCACTTGCACATACGTTAAGTTGTTGTATAAAGTCTGCAACTGTTTACTTTTTTTTGTTAGATATAGCCCTCACATTTTTTGATTCCTTGATTATGGCACTAAATGGTTATTGCAAGGAGCTGTTGTAACTACACGTTGTATGGTAAATGGCTTACACCTTTATAGCGCCCCAAAGCACTTTACACTGTAGACATTCACCCACACACACACACACACACACACACACACACACACACACATTCACACACCGGTTGTCGGCGGAGCTGCCACACAACGGCGCTGGCCTGACAACCGGGAGCAACTGGGGGGGATTCAGTCTCTTGCCCAAGGACACTTTGGTGGACACAGGAGGAACTAGGGTTCGAACCACTGACCTTCAGGTTCATGGGGGAACGCTCTACCGACGGAGTCACCTTCCCCACTACATGTATGTCCCCCCTCCCCCACAAACATCTGCAGCCTTTCCACATCTAATCCTGGGTCTTCCAGCTGAGTCATGCCCCTTTTTCCACCGGTACCAGAGCTGGTTCTGGGCCAGTGCTGGTTCACAGCTCGATCAAGCCCGGTTCCAAACTTGGCACTGGTTCAGAACCAGCCCTGGAACCGGTTTGATGGAAAAGGGGTAACAGAGACCAGGAATCTCGCCATGATTGAGCACCAAACATGTCACTCAGTCAAGTCAAACCAACCAGAGTTTAAAGGTCAATCGTGTATGGGCATGCTACTAGTAAGACTGCTCCTTAAAACTATAAAATGAAACACAACCATGATGGAGCTCTCAGCCTGTCCTTGATTTCTAAGTTTTGTTTCTCTGAAAGTTTCCCTCTTTGTTCCTGAATGCAGTAAAGTCCCGGGTTATGTGAAGATGATCGCACCAGAGGGAGCGCTAGTTTTTCACGAAAAGGCTTGGAACGCTTACCCATACTGTCGCACCAGTAAGTTTATTCTAATAAAACACGTTTAAATCAAGTTTCTTAAGTATAAAAGTTGTAATCGGCACCAAAAAAAACCTCCAGTAAATTATACTTTATGTATAATTTGACAGTTTTTCAGAAATTCCTCATGTGCTTCTTACTAATATACTGATGTTTTTTTCTTTTCCTTTTGTCTTCCTTGTTTCCTGCTTCCTCTGCAGTTGTGACGGTGAGTTATTGAACTTCTTACAAAACCTGTCCGCACCATAAAAACCCTCCATTCATGCGTTAGATATTCCTGCTTAGGCTTGAGGATTTCAAGGTCAAACTCACTTTTGATGAGAAGCAGAGTAGGTTTGGTAGCTCATGTTTCCTCCTCCAGATAATTTATGGGCGTAGATAAGGGCGTGCACAAATGCATGGAGATTAGTCTGGCATGGTGAACAAAATTTTAAAGCTCTGTGAACTATTGACTGACCCGTCCAGCCGTGCTCGCTCTCTGTGGAGAAGCGGTGTGGTCCGCTGTCCTCCCTGTCACTCATTCACACTCGTTCCCACCAGTAGAGAACGTACTGAACCAATCACAATTAGGCGGGGGCGGGCTTTATATGATGACTTGATCAACATGTTGTTGATTTTTATTTGTTTTATTTTTGCTTATCTGGTTGTCGTTCCGCGTACATTGCACGGCTCCTCTCTGTGATCGGTTGTATGTAACTACCAGTGGATTCAGACTGACTATTCGTATTAAAGGAAAGACAGGATGGTTGGCCGGGCTGCTAGTAAACGTCGACAGAAGTAACATTTACTATAAAACTTCATCATATCAGGGAAGAAGTGGTTCTATTTGGCAGTTTGTTCATTTTTTCTTTCAATAAAGGTGGAAGGAAGGCTGCCCAAGAATTGCTGTTACAAGTTGGTCTTCTACAGTTAACCACATAACCAGGGGTGCACACAAGCCGGGACTCCAGGGCTAGTCTACTGCATGTTTTAGATGTTTCCCTGTCTTCAACACACCTGATTCTAATCACTGGTCGTCATCAAGGTTTATACAACTCTGTTGGTGACACAGCCTTGTCTATCAGGGTTGTGTTGAGGCAGGGAAACATCTAAAACGTGCAGTAGACTATCCCTGGAGTCCCGGCTTGTGTGCACCCCTGCACATAACTTCTGTTGACTTTTATATCGGCAAACGTTTCCTTGTGTGGTTGTTAATGGCTAATGGCCTGAGCCCTGATGTTTTAACTTTTACATGTTGTTGTGAGCACTAGAGTCTCAGCGTCCTCTTTGCAAGTGTCTTCACAGGACCGGATTTTGCTTTCTTGTTACCTGCAAGCTATTAACTGTTGCTGTGTTTAAAAATAGATCAAAGCTGAGCGCTGCAACATCACTGGTGTGGTTTCAGTCGAAAAGTCTGATTGGTTAATTGGATTTAGCCGTGGGGTTTAAGCACATGTCTCACGACCCCCCATTCATGGCGTGTTCCCGTGCCGGCTGCACTCAGAGGACTTCTCTGCATAACAACTGTCTGCTTTGACCTTCTTAACCCCCCCCAAATAAAATGTGTTTTGCCTCCTGCTTTTCAGAATGAGTACATGAAAGACGACTTCATGATAAAGATCGAGACGTGGCACAAACCTGACATGGGAACAGTAGAAAACGTAAGTGAGCCGAGGTCCTGGAGAGACCTTCAGAAATATTCCTGTTGTTTGAACGCAGAGGTCAGAAATGGCAACCACCTGCAGGGGTAATAATACTGACTACCTTTCTCATAAGGCATCACAATAGCATGTTATTTATGTCTCATGGTTTTATCTCTCAAACTGTGTTGATTTTAAAGGATTTTATTCGATTTTAATGCGTCAAAGTCCTTGTTGCAGGACATTTCTGTGGACTTGAATTTGTATCCGATTTGATTTTACTCTCCAGATTAATTTGAACAACCTCCACAAGTTAAGTTCTTCTTTGTGTTCCAGGTCCATGATCTGGACGAGCAGACATGGAGGACCGTGGAGGTGGCTCCCATAGACATTTCAAGCAGAGAGGAGGTGTCCCATGCGGTGAGTTTGATGAGCCACCTACCGGAATATTCCTGTTACACCTCTTTTATACCTCTTTTAAATGTGACTCCTGAACAGTTCAGGTTTGAGAGATGCAGAAAGACTGAGGTCCTCAAAAGTGTCTCCATAGTAGGATGAAGAAGAAACAGATTAGAAGTTATTTGATGATGATGAAACGCTGGTAACGATTGACGTGCTGTAAAAAAAATATGGTGGCACGACGATGGTGAGCACAAAAAAGCTTCACCGTCCTCTACAGTTTCACATTTGTTTTTCCTGAGCATAAAGGAAAAAAAAATAGACTGCTTCACCCAGCACTTCCCCTCAGACTTTGGAGAACAGCTTCTGTCTTTTAATCACTGTCATTAACATGTGGAAAAGCTCTCGTATCTAGATCAAATCAGGGAAACAAACTTACTAAAGCTTGAGTTATGGTTCTGCGTCAAATTGACGCTGTGCCTACGGCGTGTGGTACACGTCGACGCAGACCACACGCCGTCACTGACGCCGTCACGGACGCCGTCACTGACGTGCACCTCCCGAAAATTGTAACTGCGCGTCGAGGCGACGTAGACCACACACAAACGGAGAGGGCTGTGATTGGTTCGCTTGGTAGCAACACCTTTCCGGTTTGAATCAGTCGTGAACTCTCAGCGCTCTTTTCTTCGTGTATGTGTGATTTATTTATTTATTTATTTATTTTCTTTTTTTGCACAATAGTTGTCCTTATCTCTTTGATTCACTGTGACCGGAAAAAGTCGGAGAAACTATTCCGGAAAAGATTGCGAATTAGCGGTCACGGGGGGTACTGCACCGCGGCGAAATGGAGTGACGGAGAAGTCCGAAGGGTTCACGACGGCCTCACAGTGACGGCGTGTACTCTGCGTTGGTTTGACGCAGAACCATAATTCAGGCTTAAGACCACATCTGGTGCTCATATGACATGTTTTTTTCAGTTTTTTAAAAGATGTTTGGAAAAAGGGGGAAAGTCGTCCTATGAGCGGAGTCGTCTTAAAGACGAGTCAATACGTCAGTTTGATTGACAGGAAATGGTGTAACACAAATGTGGCTTCTTGGAGAACTGCTGTGAGAGAAAAGAGATTATGGTCTCCCTTAAGATAAAACTTCTGAACAAACTGATAGTGGCCGGGTTTCCCAGATCCAACCTCTCTTAAGGATTTAAGAGAGGTTCAAAGAAGGTTTGAACTAAGAGAGAATCCTAAGATACGGGTGTTTCCCAGATGACTTCTTAACACCGTCCTTTAGTTTCGCTCTTTCAGACGCTCTTTGGAGCAGCTGTCCGGTTCTGAAACTAAATGAATCGATGCCAGGCAAATCGATCACCGATCACTATCAGCGCATTTTCACACGCAGCACTGCTGCCTAACGCACTAATTCCCTGCTGCCTGTGCGTTATAATAAAAAATTAAGATGATAAATATAATTCAATGACCCTTTTTCATCCAAACGGTGTGTTACTCCGTTATTTCTGGCTACAGTGAGGCTTTTTTTCCCCACACACGGAGACCGGGAGTAAACGGGGTGGGCGTGTGTGTGCGTTCAAAAACATGAGCCAAGAGAAGGCGAGTTTCGCAAATCGCAACGTGGAATTACAGCAAACCCTGGTTTTTCGCAGGGGTTATGTTCCAAAAAGAACCCGTGATAAGTGAAATTCTTTTTACAATTATAGAGGGCTTCAGATTGCAGAGATCATCCCCGCCTCGCTCGTATTCCTCCTCTTCTGAATGATGCTGCATCCCGACTCGCGCTGTATACAGCGCGAGTCGGCAGGTGGGTTTTTTCAAGAGAAGAAAATAGTTATGGGTCGTTGTCTTCGCTCTTTTTTCTTCTGGGCAAAAAGATTCTTTAATATAAACCGACACCATTGATTATATTTGAGACTGTATGAACGATTCAGCAAAGGATCTCGTTCTTCAGCTGCTGCTTCCCTGTCATCACATAGGTGCGCTCGGGCGCGGCGCAGGTGTCCCGGCTGCCTGACAGTCCGGTCCGACAGCACGTCCAGGGGACTGAAGTGCTGACGCACGAATGCGTTCATATAAACAGTTCTGCTTCGCGCACGGTGACGCGGTTGATTTGCAGCGAGAACATGCTGTATAGCAGCCAAATTATCAAATAAATGATATTCATGATGATCGTTTTATTTGTGCGTAAAGCATAAAGCATATACAGGAACACACTTGTTATTCCTTATTTTTCTTTTTTTCCCCCTTTGCTGTCACCAATAAATGCTAAACAATATAAATCTAAAGTATAAAATAAATCTAAATTTGTGCGGGGTGCATTGTTTTAATATCTCATTGCTTGGTGTGATATTGATTTGCCTGACGCGGCTGGATCTGTGAGTCTTTGTTCACTAAGATGGTTGGAAAGACTGGGTCAGCAGCATCTTTCATTTCCTTCTTAATGAAAGAGATACTTAAGCTAAGAGCAACTCTGGGAAACGCGATTTTCTTTCACAGGCTCCTTAAGAAGGTTTGAAAGAAGTCTTTCGCTGTTAAGAACTACTTAACTGATCTGGGAAACCCGGCCAGTGATAGTTCTCAGGATTTGGACCAGTATGGCTTTAAGTGAGGGGATCAGTCGATGGTGACCAAAGTTCCCAGTTTGATGAGCAGATGTTGGTTTCTGACACCAGAAATGAGCTCTGAGGTTCACCATAAAACTGCAGTGACAGTCAGTCACAGGCTGCAAGGTGTGCACGATGGTGATGACACATTTTATTTTTTGGTGCCTTTCTACACCCAAGGTCACCTCACAGTAAAGTTAAGGAAGTACAAAATTAAATGATTTAATGCGAGCGGTAATTGACAACACAATTCAAACTGAAAGTCTGAAGTTTCGGTTTAATTTAGTGTTTTTTTTTTTTTTTTTTAAACGGATCTCTAATTTTATGATCAAATCAGTTTTAATCAAACCACTTGAAGCTTTATTACTATGATTTTATTTGATCTTGATTTATTTATCTATTAAGCCCAGCTGCTGACAGTATGATGATATCTGCCATGGAGAGCTATCGAGAACAGATCTGTGATCAGTTTTTAAACTGTTAGTTTATGACTTTATTTTCCATTACACCTTCTCACAAAACAAAAGCAGCACTTCTTAAATTGTGATAGTTACTGCTGCAGAGGGGGGCTGCATTTCATTGAACAGGTGTAAATCTGAGGAAATGTCTGCTTGCGAGACTTGTTTATGTGAGACTAAATTTTTCTCGACTCTCGTCCTGAGACTTCTAATCAAAACGAAGAGGATCTCAACTTAAAAGATGGACGGAAACAACTTTAGTTTTGGATAAGTTATTGCCGCTACCGCTCTTGTGCAAATGGTCATTAGAAGACGATCTCATGGTCTGGTCCCATGGCCGACATACAAATGCGAAAAAAGTGGTTCCATTAGACTTTTGTTATAAACTGGATTATCTGGAAAACCAACTTTTTAGTTTTCAACTGTTTTCATTAGAGGTTTTTCTTTGCAATATTAATTTTTTGAGCAGTTGTGGTGGTAATGGATTCTCACTAAGTGTCTTTGCTGTTTGGAACAAAGGACATGGACAAATGAAGAAATTACTGAAATGAGAATTCACTTGGACCAAATTTATGTGCAGATTTTCTAAACCAAAGGACTTGTACAGATCATCAGTGCTTTTCCCACTTCTGACTTGTGAGACTGTTGAAATGTTTTTCTGCCTCTTGTGGCTCAACAGTAACCCTTAAACTGCCACATTAGCGATGATTATAAATCTAACAGGATTCATTCCCACCCAGGTGGGTCACCCCCGCGCTGTCTCGCTGTAGCTCCTGTACAATAATGACTTAAGTGGATCAGTGTTGAGGCCGAGGCTAAATCTGAAGGGCCATCTGGTGACAGAGCTGATGGATTAAACAGCACAGCAAGGTGTGTGTGTGTGACCCAGTACCACCATGATTCAATAACAGTATCAGGACCCTTCAGCAGATGTTTCCTTCAGTATCAAGAACCCCTCAGTAGGTGATTCCTTCAGTCTGACTTTAGCAGTGTCTCATGGTTGTGAAGGAACTCTGGTCCATTGTTCTTTCCAACATTGCTTCAGTTTGTTGAGGTTTGTGGACTTGACTTCTACACAGCTCTCTGAAGGTCTCACCGCCAGGTTCATGTATTTTTCAGTCGTTCTGATTAAGATGTGTCAGTTTCTTGGATCATTTTATTGTTAGATGGTCCATTTGTGACCACTTCCAGGCTTGGACCTCAGAATTTAACATACTCAGCGAGTCCAGTAGGATCTGAGACGTAGATCTTGGGATAATTGTATTTTTTTCTGACGTTAAGTCCTGTGGAGATGGACGGCTCTTTGAATGAACTACTTAAGGCTGGATTATGGTTCTGCGTTAAATCGACGCCAAGCGTGCGCCGCAAGTTGTGCCGCAAGTTGTGCCGCAAGTTGTGCCGCAATGAGCACCCCACGGCGCACGCCACGCCGTGCCTGACACGCACCTCCCAAAAATTGTAACTACGCATCAAGAGGTCGCAGACACAACGCAGACTGAGAGGGCTGTGATTGGTTCGCTTGGTAGCAACGCAGTTCCGGTTCGTGAAGCAGTCGTGAACTTTCAGCGCTGTTTCCTTCGTGTGATTTATTTTATTTATTTTTTTTTGCACAATAGTTGTCCTTATCTCTTTCATTCACTGTGACCGGAAAAGTCGGATAAACCATTCGGGAAAAGGACGCACCCCCCTACCGGTAGCGGGGGATGCTGCCCCGCGGCGAAATGGAGTGACAGAGAAGTCCGGACGCTTCACGACGGCGTAACGGCAGCAGCGTATGCTCTGTGTTAGTGTAGCGCAGAACCAGGCTTTATCGAATAATCATTCTCACTGTTGAACAGCGAACTGCAAATTTTTTGGAAACTGTTTTATAACTTTTTTCAGACTGATTTGCATCAACATGTTGATGTCTTCCCCTCTTGTCCTTGTGTTAACAAACACCTGAATGGTCCGGAGCAGCAAACCAAAACATCTGCTTCTACAGAGGTTTTAACATTGCTGATCGGTTCATTAATGATGATGATCACCAGTTCCTGAGGGGAAGGTTAGCAGCTTAAATCCTGTGTAAGCAGTAAGGGGGTACTTGATATTACTAGAATATTGTTTATTTCAAATTTTTGCGGTTTAGTTGTTAAGTTCAGGGAAAATGTATGTCTTATATAGCCCCTTTCACATAGAACGCGCAAAGCGGCGGCCGGCGGCGGCTTTCCCATTCATTGTGTATGTGCTGCCGCCAAGCTAGGCGGCGCGCGAGAGGGCCCATGCCGTGGGGTTTGCGCGGCGGCAAGCGCTCAAGAGGGCACATGCCGCGGCGCCTGCCTCCGCCCGAATTGAATTTTTTTTTTATTTCACCGTGCCGCGCTGTGACATCTCGGCGCAGCCAATAGGAGAGAAGGTGGTAGAGGGTGAAAAAAACTTGCAGGTTGTAGATCAGAGACGATCAACATGGAGCAAAACATCTTGTCTGTGAGTTTATGTGAGGAGCTGTGGTATTCAAGACTGCAGGCCTATCGTGACCTCAACAAAAAGGGACAAAAGTGGATAGAAATCTCCCAGAATTTGGACATACTAGGTGTGTTTAAAAGTGATACGATATGCCTGTATTCCCCCAAATCCTGTCTTGCCATGAGGATTTCATGGACCCATACCCTCCTTGCTGCTCGTCTCCTGCTCAGAAGAACTAAAGCCAGGGCTTTTCTTTGAAGCAGGGACAGATACATTTTTCAAACCGAGCTGTAGCTACTGTACGTCCAGACGAGTGGGGAAAAAGGGCGCCAGACCGGAAAAACTTTTTTCGGTCGCCTAACCAATTTCAACAAATATGTACGCGATGCGCGCATGCGCGTCTTGCTCTGCGCCGACCCGACGGTGTGTGTGACGCAAACCGCGTTCTATGTGAAAGCAGCTTAAGACCCAATGATTGTTGACATTATTACACAATTAAAATATTTAAATATATAATATTAGTTTTAAAGAGGGGGACATAACTGATGCCAAGCAGAAAAAACAAAATTACTGCTGGGGTTTTCACCCCTCAATGATTTCATTCGCTGAAGTGTACAAGCCAAGCCAGTCCAGTTTCAGCTGCACTCTGGTTTCCTTTTCTTTTCTGTCAGTTGTCTCAACAACAAAAAGAGGTGGCAGTGATCCATTTCAGCTGTAGCTGATCAGGTCTGGTCTCTTACAGCTTTCTTACTTTTGCTCTGTTTCAGGACTACAAGCCTGAAGAAGATCCTGCTCTTTACCACTCCGCCAAGACGGGCAGAGGACCACTTGGTCCTGAATGGAAGGTGCGTGACACCAATCCTCAACGTAATTTTCTCTTTTATGTCTCGGCACCTGTCGTCAACTATCTGTGTTTTCTGAAACCTTGGTTCTTTTACAGAACGAGCTAAAGGCGGACTGTCCTTACATGTGTGCGTACAAACTGGTCACCGTCAAGTTCAGGTGGTGGGGTCTGCAGACCAAAGTGGAGAACTTCATCCACAGGGTTGGTGCACGCTGTATGCCCTAAATTTAACATTTCACATTAACGTCACACACCTTCTCAGTCACGGTTATAGAAAGTCGGTTGGTCATTATTGGTGCTGTTTCTCTGTTGAACAGCAGAGGGAGACACCACCCTGAATTCCTCTTTATGTAGCAGTACCACTTCTGACCACATTGAGGCATGTAGATCTGCCATGTTGACAAAAACAGCACTGATGCTATTGTGCTAACAAATGGAGAAAGTGGGGTAGCACCTTCTCTGATGCACTTTGTTGCATTGTGCACCTCTTATGATGTGCTCCCACCGTGTGGTGAGAATTAACATTTCAATTTTTTAGAAATGAGCTGCAAAAAGGAGAGACCAAGAGTAGGGATGTGTATCATTAGGAATTTATCGATATCAATAGCGATACTCCTTATTGGTACAGATATTTAGCGATACTCTTATCAATAATTTAGTGTGTATATAATAATAATGATAATAATAATAATAATAATAATAATAATAATAATAATAATGCATTCTATTTGTAAGGCACTCTTCATCCAATAATCTCAGAGTGCCACAGAGCCAGTACATAGTTAAGAGTAACAACAATAAGTCATAAAACTCATTAACACCTTCCTGAATAAAAATAAAGACGTTACAAGATGGTAAAATATTCTATATAATAACAACAATAATAATAATAATAATGATTTATGATGATAATAATAATAACGATGTCACCTTGACTTGATGATTATGACGAAGGAGTGTCAGAGTCTACCTGCACCGAGGATGGCACTGCATTGTTTTTTTTTTTAAACATGTTTCTTTATTGGGTAATCCATGTAAATTATATTACACAATAAACATTTCTTTTAAAGGGTTCGACAGAATACCCCGTTTTATATTTTACCATACACACAAAAAATAAAAAATAAATAAAATATATATATAAAAAATAAATAATAATAATAAAATAAATAAGGACACAAAACATAACAAACACCCCAAAACACACACACTGCAAAATACGTAATTATAAACAGGTCCCAAAGTAAGTACCGATTACCAATCAAAGTCTGACTGAAGACAATAATAATAGGAAAAATAAAGTAATAAACTAAAATACAGGACACGCAAAACAGCTGCAACAAAAAAATTAAAAAATTAAAATAAATTAAGAAAACAAAATAAGATAAATAAAAATTAAAATAAACTGACATAAGAGGAACCCTAAAAAAAATTAGACATGGTTAGCAATATCATACATCCCTGTAATTAAGTTAAATCAGATTAAATTAATCTTCCAAGGATGCCAAAGAATTAACAAAAGAAAGAATAGGTTCCCAAATATAAGAAGGCACTGCATTGTTAGCGTTAGCTGGGCTGCTAACTTTAGCCGCGTGGTTTAGGCAGTCAAACACGCCGCACTCCTTAATTTTTATACTGTGAGCACACTGCAAGTGTTTCATGATGTTGCTGGTGTTACCCCCCTTGGACGCAACTACTTTCTGGCATATATTGCATTGAGCCAAAGCTTCATTATGTTTGATAAAGTGAGCCCATACCTTCAATGCTTAGCTCTGATGGCTGACATATTGACCTATTGGCTAGAGAAAACGACGGTCATAACCTGTCAACGGCAGCAGTATCACTACGCAACAGTTATGTTGCTCTGGGTAGACTCTCTTTTAAAAAAAAACACAGATAACAGTATTGTTTGTCCAGAATTTTTAGTGGTGCTCTGGTACCGACCATTTAGGAACTGGTAACAAAAAAAATTCTGGCTCTCGGTACACATCCCTAGCCAAGAGAGAATTAAAAGTATATTTTATATAAAAACCAGCTTGCTGTCTGTGAAGTTTGGGTCATGGGTTGTTTATGAGAGATTCTGCTGTCTGGAGTAATTTGATACCAGTTTCTGTCGACCTCTCCACAGCAAGAAAAGCGTATTTTCACCAACTTCCACCGCCAGCTGTTCTGCTGGATTGACAAGTGGGTGGGTTTGACCATGGAGGACATCAGGCGGATGGAAGAGGAGACTCAGAAAGAGCTGGAGGAGGTAACATGCTCAACAATAACGCTGCATTCATCTTGTTGAGTTATCCAGGTTCAAACTGTTTTATTTCCTTTGTACGTTCTTGTACGGATCTGAGCATTGTAACAATTGCTGGAGACGACACCTCACCCATAACCTACTTGTCTTAACCCTGATTTACTCCTGAATTTCACATCAGATGCGCCAGAAAGGCGACGTACGAGGCACCTCTGCGACAGACGAGTAGAGGCCCGTCGCTGTAGGTCAGACTCTAGAGGCAGGCTGAGTAAGTTACTGAGCAGGAGAGGTGGCGCTGCATGGATCCACCTCCTCCTTCAGACCGCTGTCCAACTTGTCCGTCCGTTTTTGGAATGATCCTCCTCTGTTTCTTTTATTTCCTGCATTTTCATTTCATTCTGACCTTCCTCTGTTATCATCTCATGGATACTGTTCTTCTTCTGTGGATCATCTCAGCCATCGTGCATGCAGATCAGCCATAATGCAGTCAGGGCTTAAAAACATCTTAAGCTGTCCTGAAGGCAGTTCAGGGCCTGAGATGCATCCGACACCTTATTCGTGTCGTCTTTTGAGCTCTTACTTCATGTCCAGTCGTAAACTAACAAACCTGGTCTGCTTCAGGTGTTTGATCTTCGTCAAGAGAACAAAAAAAGAAAAATCATCATCAGGCTGCATTTTGCTTTTGACAAACCAAGTGCATGTATTTCTGCTGTTATGCAGCTGACATGTGCAGAAGGAAAGCTGGTGTAAGAGCAGCAGCACACGGATGTTCATTCACAGCGGATCAGCGTCAGACCACTGATGTGGACCAGCTGGTTGTGCTTTTGAAGCAGCTCTCGTGTGGACATAAATCTACTTTGAAAACGCTGTTGGTGATCCAGAAGAACAGGACCGTTTTCGTGTGTTTCATCTACTCACACTCGCCATGCTCTCACTTTTTAACCATTTCTTGCAGCTCACACAGCTGTCTCCACATCTGCTCTTCACTCTGCTCTCACTGTGCTTTTCTCCTCATTTTGTGGGAGCAAATTTAACTGGAGTTTTCTTTTTGTGGATGAATGTGCATGATTCTGTGTTTACAGATTCAACAGGATATCTGCAGGTCTTCAAAAGTATCCGAGAATTACTTTTAGTTTGCTGTAAAAGGGTTTTAAAGTTTATGGGTTTGTGAACCCGTCTATATTTCGAATTGGCAAATCTTTCCATCTTTTTCCTTTGTCTTTTATCTGCATGTTAATACATGTTAATGAAATGAATACAGTCGTGTTAAAGCCTGTTCCCATCTCTTAATCCTGCAATTGTTGTGTAAAAATATAATCTGATCGTAGCCTGTCTCAGTGTGAAGCAAATACAACCTCAAATGAACAACTTTTTAACTGTTAACTTTTTGTCAACGTGCTGTTTTAAAAGATAAAAATATATCATAAGAGCAAAGCTAAGATTCCAAAGCTTGTATCTTCACGTACAGAAGCAATACATTTAGAAGTAGTTGGTTCCTGTCGGACTCCGTCATTTTCAGTGAGAGAAAATGACAAAGTCAGGAAGGAAGTTTGACCTTTTTTGGTTTTTCCAGTTTATTTAGGATTTTGGAAATTCACTCGTAAATGAACCACTAATCGCGCTTTTATACTAATACCTACTCAGCGCGACTCGACTCACCCTTGTTTGTTTTTAGACACCCAGATGAGAGAAGTAGGCGAGATTTGAGCAAAGCTGCTGTGACGTATTTGATTGTGTGATCAAAACGGAGAAGACAACAACACTAAAGATGTAGAACATGGAGGAGATGATAGATGTGCTGCTGGGTCTGTGACTTGTGTTCGATATCAAGTTAAAAAATGAGTGAGAGAAGCTTCAAGCGGCAACACTTTTTTTTTTTTTTTTTTTTTTTTTGTTGTTTGTGTCGCCGCTGCTGAAAAGTCAGCTGGAGCCGCGAGCGGCTTAGAAGTTGCCGAGCACCTGGTAGATCTGGTCGTTCCTTATCGCCCGTCTAGATCCCCTTTTAATTCTCTCCTCAGCCACCAGGTTTATGAACATCTGCACCTGTTGGATGTTCTGTTGGATCATAAAACAGACGTTTGCGCTGCCATTGCTGGTCGTATAAAATGAGGAAGCCGCGAGCCGCTCTTGCGCTGATTTCCGCCTCCTGATTCAAACGTCTGACGGCCCCGCCCCGCGACCAATCGGTGGCATGTAGTGTAATGACGTCAGATGCAGCCGACTCAGCACGCTTAGAACCTCGGCAGAATAGATAGAGAAAAAGTATCAACTCGGCACACCTCCGCCCGCCTCGACCCATAGTGGAGAAGCGCAAAACCGGGACGTGGCGAGTCGAGTCGCGCTGATTAGGTACTAGTGTAAAAGCGCCATAAATGTCCCACAACAGCAACTTAACATGGTTCAGGTCTGGACTTGGACCAGGTCGCTCTAGAACCTCTTCTTTTTTTTTCTCCATCCTGATGTGGATCTGCTGCTTTGTTGGGATCATTTCCTGTCACATGACTCAGTTTGTCTCTAGAAGACTTTACAGGTCTACAGAGAAGTTCTTGGTCCACACGATGACTGGCAGGTGTCCAGACCATCATCCCTCCACCACCGTACTTGACAGTGGGTCTGAGGTGGTTCTGTTGCTTGCTTTCCTCCAAACATGGTTCTGGACATGAAGACCGAACATCTCCATGTTGGTCTCGTGTCCAGAAGACATTGTTGTTTGATGCTTCTGGTATGGAAATTGTTTTTAAACCTTTTCCAGACTGTATGGTGAAAAACGCTCAACGTTGTTCTTCTGAGGTTGTATTTTTCTAATACTGAGAGCTGCTAAAATCAATACTGGGTGTTTTTAAAAAGTAATTTCCACTCAGGAAGTCTGCAGAATTCCATTTGGACACCTGTGACTTTTTATTCCTGAAACTGAACCTAACGCTTGACTCTCTCTCCTCCCGTCTCCCCTCCAGCTGCGTAAAACTGGTCCGATTCGAGGCATGAGTGCTGCTCATGATGATTGAGTGAAATCAACCAAACCCTGTCATGATGATGTCAACAGAGACACGCCCACTACGCTGAGGAAGTGGCCCTGACGTCGCCTCTTCTCCTGTCTCACATGATTCATTGTGGGGTTTGAAACGATTGGTTTAACAGTACTGTACAGATCCTACCCCAATCACAGGCCTCCCGTTCACTCAGACAACAAAACAAAAAATAGGAAAAAAAGTGGTTTTGCATATATGTATTAAAAAAAAAAAAAAAAAGAAAAGGAAAAAAAACTTCTTTGCACAGTAAATTGCCTGATATGTAATTGTTAGTTAATTATTACGATGGGCTTGGTTTTTATTCAGGTGTGTAAACGGTGACTCTGAAAGTCGAGCCTTTTGAATTAGAATGTTGTTTTTAGCTACTCAAGCTCCCTCAAAACTCGTCTGAGATGACTTAAGAGCAGGTGTTTGACCATTTCGGCTCCAGTCTGTCTCTAATTTACCCCTCGTCCCCCCCGACTGTCCATGTTCTTGTCCTGGTAGACTTTTGTCTGGTCCCCTCCCCGTCGTCTCGCCGTCCTCTGGTACTTGGTTGGGAATTCTCCTCTTCTTTCTTAGTTTAACTTTTGAGGCGGATCCATTTTTCAAAGCAGATGCTGGTGCATGATGGATAATTGTTTGCCCCCACCCCCCGCACATATATGCCGATATTTGAACATGCCCTCCTCCGTCTAAGAGCGCTTGTGGAAACGGCAATTCTTCACTGCATGTTAACAGTCGCTGCCGTGCAGCTCGGCTCAGATGGAGCGCCTGTTGCTCGGAGAGCCGGTAAATGCCCTCCGCGAGAGTCACGCCTCCGTGCTTCTGTGCGAGTCGTGTGCTTGTTTGTGTTTCCAGCTGCCTTCACTCTTTCAGGACGGTCACTTACCCGTTGCCACTCTGACGGCCCGCCCGCCGTCAGTCCATAATCAGTCCATAATTTACAAAACACAGCTCATATGTTACGTGAGGTACTCATGCGACATATCTTTGGAAAGCTAAGATTCTTGTGATTCCACCAATATAAACCATTTCAGGATATAATCATAGCAGCTGGTACATATCAACACCACAAACAAAGATTTGCGCAAATGACGCAACTTACCGATGAAGCCTCATAGAACACGTCGGGTCAAAAATATTCCCACAAAAATGGTCTGGTTACAGTCAGAAAGGTCCAGTCGATCCAATCCAGTAAAGTATTTAGTCCAAAATACATTATTATACCAGTAAATATCCACAAACAGCCGCTGCATCATTTTAAATAAGCCGGATGTTCAACGTGTTGTTGGCTGTAAGTCTGCTGTGCACGTCTCCAGACCACAAATCTTGTACTCAAAATGGAGTCTGCACCCCCCCCCTTTGGATTGACACCTCATTCGACCCTACAGGAGCTTCCCTGTCCCCTCCACAAACTACAATAGCGAATGAGCGCCTGTATGCAAATGGAGCGCATGTCCCCCTTTTGTCATAAAAAAAATTAGCCAATTGGAGCAATCGTGCTGATGACTGGCACATTGTATAGTCAATGAAATGCTAAAAACAACAATATGCGGCTTCAGGGGGTGCGGAATAAAACCCACAGCCGGGAAGTCAATGCAATCCATGCACATCCACTGCGGCGAATCAAACGTGCGTCCGTGTTTTGACTCTTTTATATGTATTTATATATATTTCAGCAATATTGATAGTGAATCTGGATATGGGATAGGATACCTCTAAGTGTCACCTTTCATTAGAGGCCAAAATTATGACTGTATGTTGAAAGGTTCAAGAGTTATGCCCATGGTTATCCAAGTGTCTTTTTGGCATCTCCAAATGGCCATTTTTGGAAAGGTCTAGACATAATCTTACAGAAACGTGTAAAATACTCATTTTTTGTGGTATTGTTATCAAATTTGAACTTGCACTAGATAAGGCTTCATTCTGTAGTGCCATTGTGTTTTCCAGCTAATAAGTCACAGCTACACTCGTCTGCAGACATCTGATTACAAAACAAATTTCCGGCTGAAATAAAAACCTTCTATTTCAGTGTGTTCAAACTTACTCAATGCTAGTAGCACTTACAGTGATTCTGACAGTTGGGGGGGAAAACTTCAGAGAGTTACCTTTCAAAAGAGACCAAAACCATCTATGTACTTCAAACGGTTCAAGAACAGCTTTCAATTTACTTTGGGTATGCCATGGATAGGCGTTTTATGCAAAATCATGCAAATTTTACAGGAGTGGTATAAACGACTGAGATGGGAAGCTTCAACTTCAGGCTCCAACTTTGCCTCATGCTGTCGCTGCATGGCCTTGCTCCTCGGCTAGGGCTTTAACTTTTACCCCACAGCCTACAAAAAAACAACAAACTCGGAGTCTGTGCGTTTCTGCGTGCATTAATCTTCCCCTTAAACTGCAGTTTCTGGATGACAGCAACGGGTCCGGCTAGGTGTTTGATTGGCCAGCGTTCTAACTGTATTATTTTGTGTTTTTGTTTTTTTCCGTGTATAGTGATTTACATTTGAAGAGTTTTCATTCACTCTACTAAAGAAATCCAGATATGGGTCGAATTTTTCTAGACCGCTTCTGTTTAAGGATGGATACTGAACTTTTTCCGGGCTAGATGGGCGTTGATCTCATGCAAAGTGGCGTCTTTATCCTGCTCACAGATTTTTCTTTTATCTGCTTTGACTTGAGGTGTTCAGATCAGGCGTTGGCTTTAACCGTTTTTATTTTGAGCTGGCTGGAGACGCCACTCGGTTGAGACTTTTGAGTCGAACTAGTTAGGTTTGGTCACGACCTATCAGTGCATTGTTTGTGTTTAACAGTTAAATGAGAGATATACTGTAAGTGTACTTTATCATAGACCCATTTTATAAGTGGACAAAGTGTACATACGAACATGAATGGGACATTTACATACAGGTTTATCATTCTGTGCTGCTGCAGCCCCGAGGATGCTGGGATGTTGTTGGCAGGTCGCATCAGCTCTGCTTACCTCATCCATGCTCATGCATGTGCAGCCACACAGAGGAGCGCGTCCAGGCGGAGGAACTGTGACGTTTCTCACCTGCACAAGCATGACATGGACCCAAACGTCACCAGTA